>NC_140935.1:105868079-106453079 GCF_014529385.1 Adiantum capillus-veneris
GAGGTGTGAAGGCAGCAATAGGAAGAGAGACCGGGAGAGTTTAGAACAGAGGATAGGGAGGATGAGAGGGGATAGTGGAGGGGGTGGAAGAGGAGAGGGTGGATTAAGAAACTAAGGAGGGAAGCCATAGTGATGGTCAAGGAGGTGGTTCAGGAGGGAAGGGTGGAAATGGTGGTGCAGTGGTGGCCCCTCCTCCCAAAAAATAAAATCTTTCTCCATATCCTAACTCAGTTTCGCTCAGGTTCATGCAATTGGGTGGGAGGTTCAACGAAATCAACCAGAATCTATTGTCCAATGACATTGTGATCCCCATGAAAGAATTTATGTAAACAACTTACATGAAATACCAGATGAATGCGAGAGTGTGCTGATAATGAGAGTTTGTAGGCTTCATCACCAACTCGATTGAGTATCATTAAAGGCCCACAAAATCTTGGAGATAACTTAGGTGTTGGCCCAATATTCAGACTTTTTGAATGCTGTGGCACACGTAGAAATACCTCTTTCGCTTCCAAAAAGGAAACTTGCCGATGTTTCTCATCATTGTACTTTTCATAACGATCCTAGGCTTGTTGATCGAACATTTTGTCAACCCAGTTTCAGCATATTTGTATGGTCTTGGATGAAATCCTTGACTTGTTGGAGTTTTTCAACTGCCAGTCCCATCGTAACCGGTGACCTAGGTTGAAAACTGTATATAAGCATGAAAGGACTAAAGCAAGTTGTTACATGCTTAGGATTGTTGTAAGCAAGATGTTACATGCTTAGGATTGTTGTAAGCAAACTCAAGGCAAAGTAGATAATCTTCCCAGTCTCATTACTTCTTTCTAACATTTGCTCGTAGCATATCCTCTAGGAATTGATTGACTCTTTCAGTCTAAACATCCGTTTTGGGATGATTTGTTGTACTTAGGTTGAATTGTGTGCCCAATCGTTTAAACATAGCCCTCCAGAAATGACAGTTGAATTTGGGATCACACTCTGGAGTCTTAATGGTTGACATTAGGGGAATTTGGGACTCTCAAATGGGCCCTATAAGGACTTTGACTTTCTCCCTCTTGTCCAAAATAGATGCACGGTAAAAGATTTACAAATGAAATCAAAACTTGTAGAACGTTTTGGATTTAGAATGTACTCATTGAGATCTATCCATTGATATATAGCATGTCATTAGATCCCTCATATTCTAGAAGATTCTATTTTTTGATGTGACAACTCCATCTTATAAATGGAATCTCTCCTCACATCTCAGCTTCAATGGAGAGGCCATAACCTCTACAAATTAACTCCAAATTTGTCGGAGGTTGGGGATTTAGAACCTACTTTCTAAGATCTTTCCAATGGTATTTTATTTGATAGGGTTTTGACAAAGCATTTATGTACTTCACTGGGTTGTCCACTTTGGACCAAAGAGGCAAAGTCAAACCTCCTTATAAGGCCCCTTTGAGAGTTCAAATTTTCCCTAATGCTTGGTTGGAATAAACTTGCATAGTTTAGTCAGCCGGTCTACGACCACTCATACCGAGTCATGACCTCATACAATGGTTGGTAAATGTTTGAGGACAAATAAAATCAGTGTCCACCTGGCCGGACACATAACCGGACACCACATTTGTACTCTATTAGATTTCCAAGCTAGTGTAGTAATACTCTAGGTAAATCCCTATTTCCATAGTAGCAGTCAATTTCCTACGTTGTAATTCTGTCATGACAATTGTAAAGGTACATGTGAACCGGCCACTAGCCATTTAGAATGCCCTAGGTATAAATGTCAATAACCTTAATGTGAAAGGAGGCCTGTCTTTAGAAGAAGAAAGGAGCTTTGTAAAATGTACGCTCAAGCTACGAGTTGCTCCAACTTGTAATCATTGCAGTTAATGAATGGGTAATCAGTTTTTAATTTTGAAACTTGCATTGTGTTCCTCTTTCTTTGCTCTTTCATTCTAGAGTACGCATTGTCAGTTTTTTTGTGGTTCACGACTACGTGTTAGTGAGCCTTAATTGTAGATATGAGTGCTTAAATCACTATTTTTAGTCGTTTTGACCATAGGAGAGTGTTCTTAGACCATAGGACGACATTTCTGGCATGTTTTGTCACAGTTTTCAGGACCTTTTTCATGATGGATCGTGATTTTGGTACTTTTTCGGATAGAATCCAGACTTGCTAGGATAGTGCCCCTAGGTGTCCTAGACCTGCTACTAAAGTTTCATTGCATTTCGAGTCCATTTGAGTGCCCAAATGGCATGATGACCTAGAGCTGTGAAAAAAGACATAGGCAGATTTCCTTGATTATTTAGTGATTGATTTGCTTGTAGAGTTGTTATGCTAGCTTGTTAGGGGGTCGCTGTGACGTACGTCTGCAACATAGCTTTCTGGCACTAACATAATCTCAATACTTAGGGAAAGTGACTCGGATGGGGCACGAAGACTCTTTGAGATCGTCAATCTCAAGAAGTGAACCTTAACAAGCAAACACACTAACTTGATAAGCAAACCAACACCCAAAGATCAGAGAAATTTGCCTATGTCCTTTCTCATAGCTCACGCCATTTCAGCACTCGAACGGACTCGCAATGCACGAAACTTTAGTAGGAGGTCTAGGCCTAGGGGCACTATCCTAGCAAGTCTGGTTGCAATCCAACAAGGTACCAAAATCATGATCCATCATGAAAAAGGTCCTGAAAACTACAACAAAACATGCCAAAAATATCGTTATATGGTCTAAGAACACTCTCCTATGGTCAAAACGACTAAAAATAGTCATTTAAGCACTCAAATATGTAATTAAGGCTCACTAACACGTAGTCGCGAACCACAGCCAAACTGCAATGCTTACACTAGAATGAAAGAGCAAAGAAAGAGGAACACAATGCAAGTTTTGAAATCAAAAATTGGTTACCCATTCATTAACTGCGATGATTACAAGTTGGAGCAGCTCGTAGCTTGAGCGTACGTTTTACAAAGATCCTTTCTTCTTCTAAAGATAAGCCTCCTTTCACATTAAAGTTATTGACATTTATACCTAGGGTATTCTAAATGGCCAGTGGCCGGTTCACATGTATCTTTACAATTGTCATGATAGAATTACAAATCAGGGAATTGACTGCTACTTTGGAATTAGGATTTACACGGAGTATTACTACACTAGCTCGGAAATCTAATAGAGTACAAATGTGGTGTCCAGCTACGTGTCCAGCTAGGTGGACATCCATTTGATTTGTCCTCAAACATTCTCCCCTTTCTAATTCGTGTCATCCCTTGACACGACCTTGTGTAGTCTTGTCTTCATCTTTTTCTTTAAGGTTGGACTTCAGCTTGGGAAGTGCTTTGTCATTGATGATGCTCCCCCCTTCCTTGAGTGATTTGTATCTATCATGTTGTGGATATGTGATTTGATCTTTGAATTTTGATTTTTAAAGCAACTTTTCTTCTTGATGTGCATTCACCTCTTTGTTGCGAGTCTTGGCCACCATGAAGATGGATGTTGATGTGTCTGAGCTTGTAGTACTGATCCTCTTTGGGGACATGGACTTTATGATGGATTTACTTTCAAGGTCCACTACAATTTGAGTTTTCCACAATAGGTAGACAATGTTGAAGCATTGTGTGAGCTACATATGGTTGTTGTGAATGACTCTCTTTTTTGCGGAATTTGTCATTGCTTGAGGTTGTAGGCCATTCTTTGACTTGCCATTGTTTGATGGAGCTTTGTTGTCGACCTTGAAGATAAAACATTCTCTTGATAAGCATATAAAGACCTACAGTTTCTGCTCCAAGTCGTTGTCGATTATTTTGGGTAGACATTTCCTTATTCTTGACGTAGAAGGAATATATACAAGAAGTTGATGATGAGGGTGTCTAGATTAGGGTCTAAAACCTAGATGACCAAAGGGAAAAGACCCATGGGAAAAAAGTGCCTTTGGTATACGCTCTTATTGGAGTTGAGCATTTGGACTTGAAGTACATGTCATGCAAGATGAGTGATTGGAAGAAACAAAGGAATATTGCATAATGAAATTGCAAATTATGGGACACTCTATATGTTTATGAGGATTTTTCAAAAAAAAGCATGCAGTGTAAGAGATGGAGTTGATGGGTGCTTCAAGGAACAAATGTAGCACATGTGACATCAAAGGACGTCTCAATAGCTTCCATGTTTCTAAGAAGGGTTTTCGATGTAGAAGCTTTTCCACTCATACCTGACTGTGTTGAGTGTGCGAGTGTCTTTTGGACATCCTCCTTTACTTACCACTATACTACAATGACTTCGACTCTTATGCTCACCTATACCAGCATGAGCGACACAACATAATTATGCTCAACTCTGCCATCTTGAGCAGTACCTAGAATAGCTAAGACTCTTAGACCACATAGAATATTACATGAAGGTTTGGGACTAATGCCTCGCTCATTTAGTGGCTTAGCTGCCCGACTCTGACTTTTATGCCACGTATTTTTAATGGCAACTTGGACTTACCTGTTCAAGTCCAGAAACCCAATTCCATAAGTTCTTGAAGTTTAAGCATCTTCCATTGTTTTGGTCATTGGATGCCACCATTTTGTCGAGTAGGTTGGTATGTTTTAGCTCCTCTGGACTTGCTTGTTGTATGTTCACACTGCTTTGTGAAACAAGTCCTTCAGCTCTTGTAGGGACTGATGTAGCCTTTGATTTATATTGCATGAGAAGCCGTTATTGATGTGTTTGGGTTCTTTGTGATTGACTTTCCACTATCGATTTTGGAACCCATCTTGATTTTGGTCCGTGTGTGACTGTCTTTTGCATTTTCTTCTTTTTCCTGATGACTTGATGGACACTAGGCTTCGGTATCCATTACCGATTGTTTCTTTTGTAGAAGCCCTGATTTTGTAGTTGATGATGGGGTATCCATCTGTAGATTGCAGCTCTTGGTTGCAATTGGCTTTTGTTGGATGCTGGTTATCATTGCTTGCCTTTGGGTAGAAGCTTGTGCTGCATGGTTTCTCTTGGAAGTGCCAGATTGAGCAAGTTGAAGTTTCAATGAATTGCAGATTCTTTCTAGACAGGGCACTTGGGGATAGGGGGACCAAGTGGAAGTCGAGGTACAGGTGTGTAGAGCTCAATTCATGGAGCATACTCGTCTTTTCATATTTTAGATCAGAGCTATGGTTTGCATTTTATGGCCAGTTGATGTTTTTCCGATGGCCGGGTCTAAGCCCACTTGTCCGCATTGGAGGATGTGCCATCTGGTATCTTTTGGGCCTCGCCAAAGTTCTTGGTGATAGTGTGCATCATGTGGAGTCAACACAAATCAACAACGCATCAATCGGATACCCGGTCAGCTAGATGCGGCAGGATGAGGCCTGGAGGTAATGCCAAGAGGAAGGTGGCAGATGTTTTTTTGGCTTTTTTTGCGGCCTCGGAGGACAACCTTGGAGATCTCAAAGTTGGGCAAGAGAAAGATGACTTGATGATGAAAACGATGGGTTTCAGGTCACGCTTCAAAGCCGGTGCATAGGCCTACTGGGTAGGACCAAATAGGGTACCCAATTCAAGCAAAGCAGAGGTCTCTTTAAGATTAAAAGATGAGTTTTTGAAGGCCATTGCAGGGAGAATCACCTACGAGCTGCCACATGGCACGTAGGTTATCCCATATACACAGAGATGGGGCTGGAGGGACGCACTATATCATCAGGGCCGTGAGCCCCATTAGGAGCATAAGGTGGAGAGAGAGGAAGTCCCTCTGGTTGGCTATGGCACGTAGGCGACGGCCATGCAGGGCGCTGCATGGGGCCGAGTTGGTGGTGGTTTTGGCAAGACGAGACGGCACGGCTTCCTGAGCCCTCGTGGAGTGGTTGATGATGTGGCATCCAACTAGAGGTGAGTCCCGCGGCCCTTGGGGCCCCAAAGTTTTGAAGGAAAGAAGGAGGGCAATAGGGACCTCGCTATTGCCTCCCCCCCTCATGGAAGAAGCTGATCCCGTAGTGAAGGGAGGGCAAGGCTGAGAAGGTCCAAAGATCTAGCAAGGGGAAGTGGAGAATAGAGATCAAGCCAAAGAAAAGGAGAGAATTCAAAGGCCCCAAGAGGAGCAAGTCAGGCGGCTGAGTTGAGTGGACAAGGAGTTAAGGTGTGTACACCATGCAAAAGCTACCAAAAATGAACTATGCCAGGTGCAAGCAATGAAGTATGCCAGGTGCAAGCAATGCAAACAAATTATAAAAAGATCTTTAAGTAAAGTGCATGAGAGGAGAAGCACACCCATTATTTCTTTTTTAAGTCTCCTAGACACACCCTTATAAAAGGAGGTATATGTTCATGTTTTGGGGTCTTGGACCCATGCGGCCTTTTTTTCCTGAGAGTGTGATTGAAAGTTGCAAGGTTGTGTAGTGAAAAGCTTGCCATTGAAGCTGCACATTTGATTGTACTATTCCCCTATGCAATAATACCAAATAGTTACCCCTAATTTTTGTGTTGCTTCTCCCCATTCCCGTCCTTTTCTCTCGCTCTTTGTGTATTGGCCAGTGCTTGCAGAAGGTTTGCATGCAGCTTGAATGGTGTTACCAAGAGGGCAGAATCGGGCTGTTGTGTGAGTCGGAAAGGGTGAGTCAAGCAGGGTGGGTGCATTTGTGCTGCAAGGTGTTTTTTGCAAGGTGTGAGATAGTTGTGTTGTGTGCTACAGTGGATTTGTTAGTGCAAATTAGCCAATTTGAAGGTGTTTTTTGATAGGTTAGGGGTGTTGTGAAATCCTTGGTCTATAGAGAGGCAGACATTTGGTGTGCTGGGTGTGTTTCCTATTCCCCCTCTCAATCTTTTGGTGCCCCCATGGAGGAGCCGCTGATTGGTTGTCGGTGTTGATCAAAGACAGTTATTTCCATCAAGGAGAGATGGCAACGCATAGTTATGAACCAGTTTTCACCGGAGAAGGAGATTCAGAAGAGTGGATGGCCAATTTTGAGTTGTATATGCTGTCACTGGATATGCCGAATGAAGATAGAAAAATGCAAACGATCCCGTTGTTGATGCGGGGAAAAGCAAAGACATAGTTCTATGCTTTGGAGGGAGAGCCAAGACTTATGTGGCTGGCGTTGCGGGCCCATTTTCTACAAGATTTTCAAAAAGAGGTATCTTCTGTCGACTTGGATGCAAGATTGAAAAATTTGACGTAGAACGTGAACGAGGAGTTTAGCGTCTTCCTCGCCCACTTCGAAGAGTGCTGGAGGGACTTTGTAGTGGCCATGCAGTTGGTCACTGGTGGTGAGTACTTTAAATTGGAAAAGTTTATGGCTTGTTTGCATCCCAAAGTTCGTGAAAAGGTGGATTTCGAGGGCCCGGAGAATTATAATGGTGCTATGGCTATTGCGCGGTCTAAGAGCCAGAAAATATAGAAGAAGATTGAGCAAGGTGCGTTGGGGTATGAGGTGATGATTCCCAATCCAAATTGGAATCCGAGAGAAGAAGTCCAAGCGGAGAATCAACCCAATCGAGGGGTAGCAACCATTCCTCAACAATGGGTACGTACAGTTCAAGATAAGGACCACGATTTTGGGTGCGAAAAGTTGTCAAGGACAGATTGTTATGAGAAGCGGATAGAATCATTGACTGAAGGGATGCACCCCCTTGGGTTGGCATTCGAGATAGACCGGAGTCTTGTCTGAGTGTCGGTCCCAAGTGGGAGGGATACCTGCAGATAGATCTATGTCATTCCCTAGAACGGTCTGGAGGACTGAGGGAGGTGAGTAGGGTCGAGTCTGGGTATGGCCCTCACAAGTGGTATCAGAGCCTAATTTTGAATCTTGGACCTTGGAATTTTGGATTAATGCATGAGGGAAAAACAGCTTAGTCTATTCTACACCCAAAATTCAATAATACATTACAAAAGGAAGTCTTGATGTTCCAATAAATTATTCAAAAAATTTCAAGATGGCTTGGGATCTGCCTGAAGAAATTCATCGGATTATCTATGAGAAGATGGAAACTGCTATGCTAGAGCAAAGGATTGCTATGCTGGAACATTTTAGGGAGCTCTTAATTCCAGAAATCTATACTGTTCCCTGGGATTTAAGCGAGTGGGAAGTGTAAGTAAAGTTGTAAATGAACGATATAGAAATTTGTGAAAGAACAGGTAATGCACTTGTGGGAAGACGCATGGAAGTGGAATAAATGAATGAAGATGCATGCACTTGTGCGAAGACACGTGAAAGTGGCCTGGATGAAACTTTTATTGATCTTTACTTGTCATTCTCCTTTAAGCTTAGTAATAAGGAGCAAGATTGGATAAGTTAGCTACCACATGAAGAATTAGTTTTCGGGACATTGACTGGAAGATAATTTTGAGTAGTAATGAAGAAATCCAAGAAGTTCTTGTGATTAGCCACAGATAAAGCTATAAGTATATATAGCAAGACTCGTTTTTAAATTATTGATGGCTTGGAATATTCAAGAAGAATAATTTTATAGGATAGTTCTGAAAGAATGGGGATAGCCGAACCAGGGAACATGTTAGTCATGTTGAGACACGTTATCGAACTTTTCTCTCCTAAGCAAAGTGCCATTTCTACTAAGAAATGGAGAACATGTGGGTCAAATGGAGTTACACGGTTAACCCTATGGGGACGCGTACAACTATTGAATAATTTACGGATTGCAATGATGAGAGAAAGCTGGGAATGGGACCAAAGAGATATGGTATGGTCCAATCTTATTTCCAAATTTTGAAAGTAAACTTCTACTTAAAGCATCTCAAGTTAAATAGAAAAGACAGTAAATGAGACATTGAATAATTTATGGATTGCAATGATGAGAGAAAGCTGGGAATGGGACCAAAGAGATATGGTATGGTCCAATCTTATTTTTAGATTTTGAAAGTAAACTTCTACTTAAAGCATCTCAAGTTAAATAGAAAAGACAGTAAATGAGACATGCCTTTTTAAAAAAAACTCACAAGGAATCAAGATGAAAAAGTGCAATAGATAAGATCATAAATATTGCAGACATTTAAACTCCAAAGAAGAATAAGAAAACAAACTTATGACTTAGCCAAGAACTCAAGGTTGTAATCTTTACTCAAGACTATCATAGACATAAGACCCTTTGCTGAGATGTCCTTAAGAATTTAATTAAAGAGGAGAGACTGACATTTCAAGACAAAGAAGTACGGACAATACTCAATTTTTTTAAAAAAGGATTATTTCTTCAATTAAAGCCAAAGGGAGGCAGGAAGTAATTACGGAGAGGCAAGCAAAGTTTACAACTCATGAAGATCCTCTAATATATGGTCACATAACCAATTATCACAAGCGCCACACATGTTAGGACGCTCATCCTCTAGAATGGTTCTACGAGAAACAGCTTGAGCAATTTCTCGGGTATGAGCTGAGAAGAGAAAAAGACCTCTAAGAGGAAGACTCCAAATGGTATCGAGGCAAATCTTGGAATGGGGGATAAACTGCACAAGCAAGAACAACCTTGTGGAGAACCCAGGATCTAGTGTCCTTTTGATGCAGTAGTATCGAGGGACAAGTCCTAGAGCCTCTGTAACCATAGCAAGTCGGGTATTGTTGCGGAAATGGTCTCTACCCCCCAGAGAATCACTCTTGTGAGATGTCGCCATGTCTTCTCTTCCATATCGTCTGGCCAACACAAGAATTTGGCTGAGGAAAGATGAGATCTTTGTATCGCTCTAAGAACTGTCTTTTAACTCCCTCATCTGCACTCTGCAAGTGAGAGATGCATACAGGAAGAACCAAGTCTTCTTGCCAAGACGCCATCAGATAAGAAAATGACTAAGTTACAAGAGAGTGAAGATCACAAAAATAAGAGGATAACAAGTGCTTATGAAGAAGGGATTACCAGTATCTTATAAAGAGGAAGTAGCGTATGGAAGAATCCACAAACGCGATGACTTATTCAAGAAGATAGCTTATTAAAAAAGATTTCCCATGACTCAAATATTATATTAGCAGTTTTTGGGGATGAAGAACTGTAAGAGAGAAGTCAAGTTGAAAGCATTAGCAAGAAGTTAAGTCTCAAGATGTATCCAAGAAGCTTCATCGATGACGTATTTTATTCAAGTTGAGGACAGCTCTTTCTTTTTTTTGTTGGGGAGAGATTCTGCCTTCAGTAGACTCAAAGACCTCTTGACCAGCAGTCCTGTCCTCATCAAACCTGACTTATTTCACTCCTTATCTCTTCTTTACCCGAGTAAGTTCAACAAGAAATTCAATTAGACCCCTATTTTAGACCTCTTCTGCAAGAGATTCAAGCTCAGAACCCGAGGGAACACTTAATTGACTATACCTTAGCAGATGGTCTTCTTTACTACCGGGAAAGATTCAGCCCCTAGATATTCCTCAGATGAAGTGGGAATGTCTTAGTATGGACTTTGTTACAAGTCTTCCAAAGACAACTGAAAACTATAATTCTATTTTTGTCATAGTAGATAAGCTCTCTAAGGTGGCTCATCTAAATTCCAATCAAGCAGACAACCACCACCATCGACATAGCCCAATTATTTGTCAAAAAGGTAGTAAGATTACATGGAATTCCTGCAAGAATCATCAGTGATCGGGATGCCAAATTTACTTCTAAGTTTTGGCAAGCCATGTTTCAATCTCTAGGTACCCAACTGAATCTCAGCTCAACATATCATCCGAAAACTGATGGTCAAACTGAGCGAGTGAATCAAGTCATTAAAGATATGCTTTGAGAATACTGCAACCAACAGCCCCAGCAATGGATCAAGTTTCTTCCCCTAGTTGAGTTTTCTTATAACTCTTCTCGCCATTGCAGCCTCGGAATGTCACCCTTTAAAGCCTTGTATGGTCAGGAATGTTTAGTCCCTCTTCGATTAGCCGACCCAACTCTTCATGTTCCTGCCGCTAAGTCTACCCTGGAAGAGATGGATCATCAACTTCTAAGTCATTAGAGACAACCTAAAGAGAGCTAGTGATAGGTAGAAGAGCTACGCTGATCTTCACCGCTCCGCTAGAAGCTTTAGCGAAGGTGAACAAGTTTTCCTCAGAGTCAAACCCAAACGCAGCTCCTTAAAGATAGGAAAATTTTGTAAGCTTGCATTCAAATATTGTGGACCTTTTGAAATTAAATCAATATATCACTTTTGTCCAAACCCTTGATCATATTTTTAGTTGGTTCTTTGGAACAACTCATAATTATTTTTCAAGATATTGATGGTACTTTTGATGTAACTTTTATGCGGATGTAATCAATCGTCATATATATGGAATTCAAGCATCTCTAGTGAGTCGATTCTTTTGAGATTCAAATCGTCTATGGTATTTTACAAGTCTAATTGTTATGATACATGGAATATCTGATTACCAAGTGAAAGATGAGGCAGTAAGCTATAGACAAAAGTGAAATAAGGATGGAGGAAATAAATTGGGTACACAAGGGAGGAGATATTGCAAGATTAATTGAAAGATCAGTAAGAAATCCCTTAACTGTCAAGAACATGGTATTAGCTGGATGCTATCAATAGAGAAATGAGTCAACACTCAAAATGGAAAAAGGTTAAAGTTTAGGTAAGAATGATAAGTGTATTAAGGCTAGATAGAGAGCGAAGTGAAGAAATGATCTTCAGACCTAACAAGAGAAACACAATCCGGTCACACCAAAGGTAAAATACCTTGTTCATTAAGATCACACTCAGTAATTAAAGTAAAAACGATTCATTAAGAATTCTTTATGATTAAGACTTTTGAGTCAGCGCTAAAAATGGAAGAGAAATGTATTATTCAAGGTCCAAACCAGCTTCACTGTACTTTAATCTAAATACCCTAAAGTTACTGACCATCTTCAATCATAAGTTGGCCGAAGATTGAGTCTGAGTACTCTCTAAAGCATGTCCCGAGCTGAGGACAGCTCTTTCTTTTTGTTGGGGAGTTTGTAAGGTCCCTCCTTACACCCTAGAGCCATTCACAACTTTTTCAACCTAGAAAACAATTTAGAAAAAGCAAGACCGACAAAGAAGTCATGCGGACAACGAGACTTTACTCCATAATGAAAAGACAAGGATATTTTGGATAAGAAATTACATCATCCCTATATTTTTCCAAAAATATTAAGATTATATTTATACTTCGTCGTGAAGATCCGCATGGCAACTCATCTAGATCGGGAACTGGGAGAAAAAGGCACTAATTTGATTGAAAGATAAAGTTAAGAGATAAGAACTAAAAAGAAAATTGGGGTCCAATAGGAATTAAGAAGAGAATTGCGGTCCAATAGCATTTGAGAAGAGAACTGGGGTCCAATAGGAATTAATAAGAGAATTGGGGTCCAATAGCATTTGAGAAGAGAAATGGGGTCCAATAGCAATTGAGAGGAGAATTGGAGTCCAATAGGAATTGAGAAAAGAATACCCACCATTTCCTATATAAGCACCCCCTCTCCTTTGTAATTTTACACACACATATTGCTAAGTACTTGCATACTTGCCATACTCAAGATTATGCTTAAGTAAATCAAGGTTTCCATTAAACCTTGCTCTTGCTCTCTCCCTCTCTTGAATGCCAAACCCTAAACTCTCTTCCTCTCTTGAAGACCAAACCCTTGAGGGTTTTGTGAAGAAGCTCCTCTGTCCTTCCTCTTCACCATAAATCTCCTTCCTTCCTCCTTGAGCCTCACATCTCTTCAAGAAGGACTTCAACCCCACTTCCCTCTTGTTTAGAGGAGGTAATCTTCATTTCTAGTAGATTTAATTAATCCATGTGTTTTAATACTAGGAAGGTTTATGTGCATCACTTTAGATTTAAGCTTTAATGGTAACCTTGGAATTAGGGTTAAGTATTAATGGTAGCTATGCATCATAAAGTTAAGCTTCAAAGGTAGATTTGCACTCGTAAGCTAAGATTCAATGGTAACTTTGCACTTCGGTGTAAGCTATAGTTACTACTTTGTATTTTTAGGTTTAAGCTTTAATGGAAACCTTGCAATTAAGGTTAAGTGATAAGAGTATCTAGGCATCATAAAGTTAAGCTTCAAAGGTAGATTTGCTCTCGTAAGCTAAGCTTTAGTGACTACCTTGTATTTTAGGTTTAAGCTTTACTGGAAACCTCGTAATTAGGGTTAAGTGCTAAGAGTATCTATGCATCATTAAGTTAAGTTTCAAAGGTAGATTTTCACTCTTAAGCTAAGCATTAATGGTAACTTTGCACTTAGGTGTAAGCTTTAGTGACTACCTTGTATTTTAGGTTTAAGCTTTAATGGAAAGCTCGAAGACTCATAAATTATAGGACGACCTTCTAGCTTCCTAAAATGGAAAGCTAGGCACCATAAGAAAAGAGTAGTTGTTTCAACTCGATAGAAGTAGTTCATTTTTTGGTATTGAAAGAGTAGTTGTCAATTTCAAGTTTGTTTGCAAATACGGGATGGGGGAGATAGGGGATAACTTCGCGGAATTGACCTCCGTGTTGTTTCATGGATAGCAAAGGATTTAAAAAACCTGGGAATCAACAAAACGAGCATTGAACTTAAAAAGTTGGCCTTTATGAAGAGACATTAACCATCAAATGCCTATGGCAAAAACTCGCTTGTATTTTCTAATAAACTTGGCTGGTAGATAATTAATGAAAGTAGGAATGAAGGTTGATAAATTGAATGAACCTGGAAATTACGAACTAGGAGTCAAAAATGAATCTCAAGAGGTGATAGGGATAGCCCATTGCAAAACATAGATTTAACTAGGAGTTTTGAAGATTTTTTGGAAATGACCAGAAACCAAGATGGATCTTCTTGGGGTGAATTTGATTGAAAAGCCAGCCCATTGAGAAGATTCGCTTGGGGAACTTAACGGAGATTAGCCCTTTTCAACTAGGGCAGCGTAACTGACAAGTTGTTATACCTAGGTCATTCATGCCCGAGGGATAAGGGATGAATGGGTTTGTTTTATTTTTGCCCGGTCGGGTGAAGTACCCGCGGTATCTTATTGGAAATCGGCCATAATCCGGGTATGGACTGATGCCAATAGTTGGATGAGAAGATCATACTCAGGGAGGATGATATGAATTTAATTAAGGAAATTTGTTCGACTTGGTTGCTTAAAAAAGGAATTGGAAAGGCTAGGAATATAGGGGCTATCATGTGCATCTGTCACAAGATGGTGCTATATCTCTAGATATAAAATTCTTAGAAAGGAATGATTTATAAATTACTTGATGAGTCTTTCCCAAAAACTTAATTCTGGAAAATATTGTGAAGGTGTGCCATTTTGATGGCTTGTAACCGATTATCTTGGCCTGAATGGGGAGGCAAGATGAATTGGTTGAAACTATATATGGTGCATGATTAGTTAGGAAACTAGTTACAAGCTAATTATAGCAAATAAAGAAAAGGAAATGAATTAAAAGTTTGTAAATAAAGATCTGGTGGGAACAACCAGATGAATTTCCCTGAACGAGGGTATGCAATAGATTGCATGCTGCTTGTTGTTTGATGATGTCTGATAGACTACTGTCTTCCTGATTTTGTAGTAGTTAAGTACTACCTCGAAAAGGGATTTTCATAAAATGGTTCAGTGGGAGGCCGGATCCGGAGGGTCAGATGCCCTAATGTTGATTCAAATTTTTTTATGTTAAACGCTAGGAATACGTGGGATAAAAATGGGTAATCGAGTACGAGCGAGACCAGGTAGGATTACAAGGTCCCTCTTCTTAGGGGAAAGTTATAACTTCCGTGCCTACTTGTCAAGAAAAAGGGGTTATCGCCATGTACCAAGGGAGAACAAGAAATCAAGAGCAGATCCTCAAGTTAAAGATCAAGAGAAACAAGACTAAGGACCACGATTTTGGGTGCGAAAAGTTGTCAAGGACAGATTGATTATGAGAAGCGGATAGAATCATTGACTGAAGGGATGCACCCCCTTGGGTTGGCATTCGAGATAGACCGGAGTCCTGTCTGAGTGTCGATCCCAAGTGGGAGGGATACCTGTAGATAGATCTACGTCATTCCCTGGAATGGTCTGGAGGACGGAGGGAGGTGAGTAGGGTCGAGCCCTCACACATATGAGCCACAGACTCCTATAATCTCTTATGGACCATTGGAGAAATTGGGAATTGATGCCATTGATCCTTTTCCAAGGAGCCAATCATATAAATTGTATATCATCATAGGTGTGGACTACATGACCAGGTGGACTGAAGTAGTTGCTACCACCAAGATTACAGCTAAGGAAGTGGCTAAGTTTGTATTTGAAAAAAATTGTTTCCGTTTTGGCACTCCTTTTGAAATAATTTCTAACAAGGACCAAGATTTAGAGGAGACTTAGTAGGAGAGTTGATAGAGAAGCTGAGTATCTCACAACGACATTCAACTCCCTACTACCCACAATGCAATGGTTTGGTGGAAAAGGTAAATGGTATGATCTGCAAAATCATCACTAAACATGTAAACAATCACAAAAGTGACTGGGACAAGCATCTTATGGCTGCACTTTGAGCTTATTGCACTTCATTTCGCACATCCCTTGGGTTCACACCATATCACTTGGTGTATGGTAAGGAGGCCATTTTGCCCATTGAAGTACAACTGGCTAGTCTCATGGTGCTAGCTAGGCAAATGGGACGTTGTAACGCTCATCTTCACAACCACATTCTTAATCTAGAGAGGATTCAAGTAGACAGAGAATATGCTATCACCTATGATGCAACACAGGTAGAGGAACATCGACTTACCTTAAACAAAGGACTTAAGGCAAAAGGTCTCAAGAAAGGTATGTTGGTCGTAAGGTATGATAACAGGTTTGACACTAGGAAGGATAAAAAGTTTTCACCCAGATGAGAGGGGCCATTCGTCATTAAAAAGAGCTACAACAATCGTTGTTACTGATTGACGGATGAAGATGGTAGGCTCCACAAAACACATGTCAATTGATGGATGTTGAAGCAATACTTTTTGAGGTTTGATAAAGCACCTATGATGGACATTCGTGAGGAGGGAGACTCCTCCACCTCAACTCAAGAAGAATCAAGTATGGACTAGAGGCATGAATACCTCTAGTTTCAGGGGGAAGGCTAATGAGGGCCGCTTTTCAAATTTTGGACCACCTCTCTCTTGCTATGCACTTGATGGCAAGGCCTTAACACTAGGTTGGTAATGGGACACTTTTATGTCCTAGGACACTTTTATGTCCTATGAAGTGACCATTTTCCTTGAATTATGTCAAGAGTTTCAAAATGGATTTTGAGGTGCTATCTATCTAGAAATTTGTCTCATGAGCTGAAAAAAACTCGACATTTTTTTGGAATATCAATTCCATCTTTAACATTGTCCTTACACAACATTTCACAACCTAAAATGTGTGAAAAAACGGGTCCTGTTTTTGGCTTTTTTCAACTTTTTGCAACTATACCACTCTAGAATTCATGTTTGTGAGGTCTATAATGCTAGAGAACTATCTTTAGTAGTCCTCAACATGTCCTGATGCTTCTAGGGAGAAATAAATATTAAAGTTGTAAGTTATGTCCAAATTACAAAAATTGTCAAATCCTGTTTTTAAGCCAATTTTAGCTCTTCTATGATTTTTTTAGTGGATTTCATGATATCCAAATTCATTTTTGATTTTCTATGTCTAATATTGTAACATAAAGCTAACATTCCTTGAGTTTTGGGGCACCTAATACCCTATTTTGCATAGTACACAACGATGGTTGATTTTTTCAATTATGGAAGAAAACGAAACATTCTAGTATATCAAGTATAGCTTTTCAATATTGTTAGTTTCTTGTGACAACTACATGCATTTTGTAGGTAGTAACCATATCTAGTCATAAGGATCAAATTTGGCTAGATATTGAATAGTTTCTATGGGATTCTACAACTCATAATGTTCAACCCAGTTTTTTCATGTTTGTTGTATTTAACACTTCATCTTTGTCCCCAAGATTCCCCTTGGTAAGAGATGTATTATTCTTTTGACATGCTCCATGGCTCCTTATGAACATAAAGGACAATAGGGAACTAAGAAAACATGCATATATTATTTGTATTGAGCGTGGCTATAGAAACTTTGATGATAGGTTTGCAGAATGGTAAAAATTCAACTTTTTGTACCTATTTATTTTGGCAAAACAAAAAATAGTGAGTGAGAAGCAATCATATGTTCTGATCACCAACCCATTGAAGTTAACTAGGGAATTTATCTCAAGTCCTACAAAAATCCCTAATCTTATTTTTATGCAACAAAACGTAAGAAATGACTGTTTTGATGAAAATTCATTGGTCCATCAACTTTGGAGGCTTGGTGTGAACAAAAGATGACAAATTTTACAAGTTTCTTATTTTTTCCATGTGTAATAGGCCTTGAACTATAACCTCATGAAAGGAATTTACAAAATGAGTGGATCTACTATGGTTTTGGAGGTTTTTTTCAAAACCCTGAAAGGACACTTTTATGTCCTGTTAGGTTACCAACCTAGTGTTAAGGCTTCATGGAGGAGGACGGACTTGATGCATTAAAATCATAAAACTCTATATATTTATTTTGTACATAGCTATGGTTTTGACACATTTGGATCTCTGAAATAAGGAGAGGTAGGAACAAACCCTATAAAAACAAAAAATTCAATGGATGTTGATTCTACCTAACGGTCACTAAGGTGAAGAATAAGAGTCAATAGTGACAGGGAGGAGAATCTTATGGATTATGGAGTTGGAGTTCACAAAATATTATCAAGTTCAAGCATAATTCACTTGTGGACACAAGGCTTTCACATGAACTCAAGAGAGGACCACCTAGATGACTTTTGGAAGGAAAAAGACGGACATATATTTTCTGGGATTTTTCTCTATTCGTTGCATTCTGAAGTGGAAAATTTTTTCAATAGAAAACTTGTAGATGTTGAGCTGATCTTTCTACCCCTATTTTTTTAATGATTTTTGGAGCTACGAATTGAATTGGGATATATGGCCAAAATGGCGGAGCCTATCTGTTCACATGGGAAGAAGTCATGGTTATTCAGCTCCACACACATAATTTCTTATAGGTTTCTCTCCATTATTGCTTGATTTTCTCTTTGTTTATCAAGATTCTCTCAACTATTATAAGGAATCTCTTGGAGTCAGGCTATGGAAGGAGGCATGGAGACAAATCTCGCTGAAGTCGATTAGGAAGAAGTTGATCAATAAGTAGGGCACACAAAGCAATTCCTCTTGTAAATGTTTGTATGGTGTCTATCAAGTCTATATTAATGAAGCTCTAATGATCTCTTCCTCTCCTTCTCTCATATCTTCCTTGTGTATGATGTTTATGAAGCCTATATTAATGAAACTCTAGTGATCTCTTCCTTTCCCTCTCTCTTCTTCTCTTGCACGAAACTTGGAAGTCGTATATACATGTCGTGTATAGCACACAAAGATAATCTCATTCCGTTTGGATTGATGTAACTTCAAAAATCATCGTTGACAAAAAATCTCATTGGCTTTTAAAGAAAAAAGGGTTTCCTTTCTGGTTTTTTTTAAACTGAACAGGGAGTTTCTTTGGCAAACGGACCAGAAAAGCGATGCATTTCTAATGTATTGAAATGGCATGTCTGATTTCAAGCCAGTGACGATAAAAACTTGAATTTTGATACAAATTGGGTAAAATACAATGCATTTTAGAGAGAACAATGGGTACTCGGTTGTAAGATCTCCGATTTTCATATCTCTTCTAAATATAAGAAAAATAGATTCCAATATCTGCTTCATGAAATTTTGGTCCACAATGCTTGTTTGGCAGTGTTGTAAGGTTTTAAAATAAAAAGCGCCTCCCATGATGAGCCCATCATGCATAGTCTTGGTGTAGTGGCCACTGAGTCTGTTTTGTGCTTTCGCCTATTAGCAGCATTCCACATCAAATTATGTCATGAGTGGTTTAACCCTTTTGCAGCTAGTGGGAGCCTGGGTTGTATACATCTAGCTGATAGATTGTCATATGACATAGAGGGTGCAAGAGATTTATACATACTTGTCATTACCTAGTGGTGCATCTTATATGCTATGACATGTGCATTATGTTTCATAGAGTTTGATTTTGGTGAGACAATTGAGAGATAGTGGATATCAAATACTCCCTAGAGAATAGTCTTTCCAAATAACATTGTGGTTTGCTAGTCATTGTGAGAGGAGCCAAGATTAGCTTGGTCTGCCCTATGCATGTATCTAAGGTCAAAAATGGTGTAGTCTTGATTACATTACATTCATGTTAGCAAGAGACTACACACAATTTTTTTGTCGCGGATGAGCTCGAGAGTGTTGTGCATGACATATCTATAGATTCCAAGTTAGAGCGGTCATGCTCTAGAGAGACACAACAAATTGCTCCTCTTAGGTTAGAGATGCCTCCTAACATGGAGATGAGTAATATAGAGCTCTTTGAAAGGCTCATGCTAGAGACAAATATAGTGATGCCAGGACATGTGGATACAGTCTCCATGGGCGATGAGGGAGTGATGACTACCCCGAAGCAAGATCGATGCGCCCATACGCAACTAGTTCTGGTGGTGATGTAGTGAGTTTTGAGATACCTAATGTGGATAGATTGATAGAGGCCAATGCACATGGCATTTATGTGATTGTAACAGATATGCTAGTAAAGTAAATTCATTTGTTATCATCTTTCGTGTCTCTCATGTATGACCTCTTAGTGTCGAGACCTGACATAGTAGCTGCAGTGGGAGCATTTGCAATTGGGATTGTCAATCGAGCAATGTGACTAACACTAGCATGATAAATCATGGAGCAGTGTAGGTCATTATAGAATACCTACAATGTATGCATGATGATTCTAAAAGGAATATATGCTTTCACACCCTGCTAGAGCCTATAGGTTAGTATGCATCAACTTTGAGAGAGCCAATGGGCATAAGTTGAGACAAGATTCCTCCCTATACCTATTGTACATACTACTAGGTCCTATATTAGTACCACTTATTTTCACATTCGTCTTTAAGTTGAAGGTTGTTGGGGTAAAGGCGGTGTGCCTATTACCCCAACTAGATGCACCAAAGACATCCGCACTGCAAGAGGCTATTCATATTAGCGACGCTCACACAGCGACGCTCAAAAAAAAAAATCCCAGCGTCGCTATGAGCGTCGCAAATTTACAAGTAAATTTGCGACGCTCATAGCGACACTCATAGCGACGCCGGCTGGGTAAAAAAAATAAGAGAGAGCGCCCAAAAACTAAGATCTCAGATCTGAGTTTTTCGGCGCCCTCAAGCAAGGAGCAGGTAACGCTCTCCCTCCCTCTCTCTCTCTCTCTTTCTTCTCCACACACACACACACGAGGAGAGAAAGGAGAGCCAGGTATGCTCCTTCCCTCTCCTCACTCTCATGTTCCCTTCCCCTCTTTCTCTCTCCCTCTCTCTCTCTCTCTCTCTCTCTCACACACACACACACACACACACAATGTTTTTGAGAGAGAGAGAGAGAGAGAGAGAGAGAGAGAGAGAGAAACAGTACAAACATAAACAAAAACGCACACACACATACATAAACAAAGAATGCACACACACATTGAGAGAGGAAAAGAGAGAGAGAGCATGCATAAACAAAAAACGCACACATTGAGAGAGGAAAAGAGAGAGAGAACATGCATAAACAAAAAACGCACACATTGAGAGAGGAAAAGAGAGAGAAAATATGCATAAACAAAAAAACGCACACACATTGAGAGAGAAAGAGAGAGAAACTAATTTAAAGTCGTAGGAAACTAATTAAAATTAAAAGACCTAAAGATCTAGCCGACGAGGAGTTGAACTCAAGACCTATTATTCAAGAGGGAAATGGCATAACCAATCTATCATACTTGGCATGGGTGATAGAAAGGTTATACCATTTATCTCTTTTTATTCGCACACACATCCACACACACGCACACACACAAGAAGAAGAGAGTTATAACGTCGTAGGAAACTATCCTAAAAGACGTTAAAGATTAGGTTAGATGTAGACTTACGTTAAATTAGATTTAGGTTTATTTAAGTTAAATTAGATTAGATTTAGGTTTATTTTTAGTTAGATTTACGTTTATTTACGCTAGATTTAGATTTACGTTATATTAGATTAGATTTAGGTCTCCATAGACTGCGATGCCTGCATGAAGCGGGTGAAGAAAGCCCTCAATGGAATATAGGGTATTGCTGCCTTCACTCATGGTGGGCTCCGTCGATCCAAAAGTACTGGTGAAATGTCCTCAGAAGATAGGGAAGAAGGTGGATCTTCAGGGCGGCAAGAGTCACTACATCCCCGACAATGACCATCTAGACAACCTCTAGTCATTCAACAGCAACTTCAAAGTTAGTAACAAGAGCAAGAACGGTCCAAAGGGCCAATTGCTGTCGTCAGATGTGGATGGAGATGAGGCAGCGTCACCGCCGGAAGTTAACTCTCACATCTTTAGTGATGAGAATGCCAACTCTTGCCGAGTTATGTGAAAAATTATGTGTTAAATCAGTTTTAAGGTTCTTATAATCCCTGTTAGTTTAGTTCTTTGTTTTTAATATAACATAATTTACGTTAGATTTAGATTTATGTTATATTAGATTAGACTTAGGTTTATTTAGGTTTACCCACACACACACACACACACACACACACAAGAAGAAGAGAGTTTTAACGTCGTAGGAAACTATCCCAAAAGACGTTAAAGATTAGGTTGGATGTAGACTTACGTTAAATTAGATTTAGGTTTATTTTTAGTTAGATTTACGTTTATTTAGATTTACGCTTATTTACGTTAGATCGAGTCCACGCAAGAATTACTTACGGTTTAGGGTTTAGAGTTAGACGAACAGTGAAAAGATCTACTGTGAAAAGATGTTAAGATGCTGTGAAGTGCTATAGCTAGAGAAGAGGCAAAGGGGTTTTGTCCACTACATGCAGTATTATGTAGACGTGGGTCTGTAGATTTCTTGTACCCACAAATATAGGTATTGACCAATAAAGACGAGATTATAACCCGGTGGTTCTGATCTCCGTGCACCTCTAGACCGAGGTGTGCGGGGATTGGACATGACTAGAGAATGTGAGTTAGAGAGAGAGAGAGAGAGAGAGAGAGAGAGATAAGACGAAGAATGCCAATAGAATATTAAATTTGTCGTCCAGGTTATAAGATTTTTATCCTCATTATGAGTAGTGACAAGGATGTGGGACCGTCCAACCAAAACACCTATCTCTCAACGAGGGTCTTATGTCCTTGTAATCAATGCAAGCATGTTGTGCGACGGACAAGACGTGTTTCTTTCCAGCACGTTCGCGAATTTGGCGAGTTCGATCCATCTATTATAGATCGAGTTTTTGCCAATTATAACTCGTCGGACTCTGACGCTGGCCAACAAGCAGCAATCTTGCAACCCAATAGACATGTTCGCATGCGCTTTGGTCAAGCAGCATATGTGAGGCCACAAGATGTAGCCTCTGATAGCTCGGGGGATGATCATGCAGAGCACATTCCCAACGAGGCAATGTTTGAGCCCGAGATTGATGAAATGATCGAGACGATCATGGATTCAGAAAGGCTTATCTATGATGATATGAAAAGTGAAGCCGATACGCCATTGTATAATGGAGCACGTATGTCTAGATTGAAAGCACTCCTGGTTCTTCTCAACATGCAGGCAAAGTTTGGATGGAGTGACACTAGCGTCACAGCGCTTTTCAGGTGATCTATTACAATTAGTTTACTTTAATAAAACTCTAAATGTATAATGATCTGATAGATTTTTACACGACTATATCATATTTTTATGTTGTGTAGATTGCTTAAAGAGCACATACTACCAGCTGACAATGTGATGCCAGATTCCCCAGATGAAGCAAGAAAGATTTTGAGAAACTTGGGGATGGATTACAATTCTATCCACGCTTGTCCTAATGACTGCATTCTTTTCAGAGGGGAATACATAGACATGGAGAAGTGTCCGAAATGTGATTCCGAAAGATATCGAGTAGATCTCCACGGGACAAAAATTCCACAAAAGGTTTTGCGACATTTTCCTCTGCTTCCTCGCATCAAGCATTTCTTTGAATGTAAGTCCATGGCCGCCCTAGCATCATGTCATGAGGAGAATAAATCTAAGGATGGTGTGCTACGAATTCAGGATGGTGTGCTACGAATTCCTGCAGATTGCGCAGCCTGGAAACATATAGATGGAACATGGTCGGATTTTGCCAGGGAAGCTCGAAATTTGCGCTTAGGCCTGGCTATGGATGGCGTAAATCCATTTGGTCAAAGATCAACATCTTACAGTGTATGGCCCGTTGTCATCGTCAACTACAACATCCCCCCGTGGTTGACTACGAAGAAGGGGCACCTATGGCTAAGCTTGATTGTGCCAGGGCGATATAAAGTGGAGAATATGGATGTGTATCTTCGTCCACTATTGGAAGAGCTACAACAATTGAGGATTGGCATAGAGGTGGTGGATATGAGCCGACACATAGGACGACGGAATGCTTTGATCAGAGGCATTCTAATGTGGACCATGCATGACTATCCCGGGCTAACAGAATGCTCAGGTGATCTATTGACACTCCTCACTCAAACACTGTAAATCTTGTTTTTTCCCATAGTTGATCTATTATCATGTGTATACATGCAGGGCTTCAAACAAGCGGATACAGAGCATGAGAGAGAGATCTCTTAAAGCCACAAATATTGTATTTGAGCAATTTTGCTCCATGTTGTAAAATATCTGGCTCTCTAAGTACCTTCCATGGTGTATAATGCTCTTTTCTACTCGCCCTCACATCTTTTGATTGAAAATTCTAAGTTTTCGACTTGCCTCTTCTATCACTCAATTCATTGCGTCATTGTATTTATATGCGTCATTACGTCATTGTATTTAATGGTCTTTGCGTCATTGTCTACTCTATTCATTCAATATTAAGTTTAAATATTCGTGTTTAATGCAGGTATGGATGATGAGGAGTTTCTTTCTTCTTTGTCACCGTAGTAGAGACAGTGGTACGTGGAGCGTCATCGCTCTGGGGCATCATCGCGCGTTCCTACTCCATCCGCATCTCCCTCTCTTTCGGAGCATTCGGCGCGCTCCGAAGCTTCGGTGTCGACGAGACGATCTTCACACTCGTCTAGACACCGGCGCTCTAGTGGTGGCGGTGGCGGTTGTTGTGGGGATTCCGCCGCCGATGCCTCCACACCGCCTCGTGTTCGACGAGGCTCTTTACCCTCCCCTTCTTTGCTCGCCCCCACAGCAGCCATAGCATCGCCATCTACGCCAAGTTTTGTGCGGCTGACTGTTCCTAGCAGCTACACACCTCTACCTACTCCGCCAGGAGCCACCCCACTCGACACTCCTCGCTTCGGGGCCTAGACACCGGTGGAGACACCTGATGTCCGTACCCCCATCGACACGCCGCTAGAGACCCCTGTCGAGACACCCAGGTTCACGCGTCACCCACCAGAGGGCTTGCCTTACTCCGTCGACTTCAGCAGCGGCATCATCATGGATGATGACAGCAAGAAGGTGATCTCGCGCATGCGTGGTCTTTGCTCTCAGACACTACATACTAAACAAATGGAGTGAAGTACCAAGTGATTTAAAAGCCAGAGTCATCAGCATACTTCATGATGAGTTTCCCGTTCCAACACGGGATCAGCGCTTCAATGAAGACCTGATGAAGATTCGAATGCGCGAATACTGCAAACACAAGTGTTTCGAAGTGCAAAAAGCAATAAAGCATGGGTGGAACAGGCCAGATTGGCTGGCCAAAGAAGATTGGAAGAATGCGAAGAAAGCAGCGCGCGAGAATCCCGACAAGTGGAAGCAACAAAAGGATGCAGCCAGAGCGCGAGTAGAGGCAGGGAGCTCGCACCACTTGAGGAGCGGTGGATGGGCATCATTTGAGGCTGATTTTGTAAGTTTTTTCGCATTGCTCTTTATGTTCGATAGTTTAGGGTTTATGAGTTTTTTAATTCTAACATAATGAAATCTTTGTATGTTTTGACAGTGGTCGATGACAGGACGTGATCCCACACCGTACGAGCGCGAGTACGCAGGCAGGAAGGGCTTACACGCCCTGATGGACATTCTCAGTTCTCACGGCGGCATGGTTAGTATTAGGGTTTACTCTTTTCTATTTTTTGTATTGTTTTATAAATGTCGTTATATGTTTATACTTACTGAAAGCTGTCTTATTGTCTTTTTTTGCAGAATCCGACAGATACACCGCTTGGACGCGATAAGACGTCTGACTAGACGATGTCAGTTTAGCCGTAGCTAGATAGCATTAGTTTAGGGTTTCTCATAGCTTATGTATCATGAGACGGATTTTATACGTCTTTTTGAACCATGTATATTATTACATTTGTCACCGCAGTTCATTTTGCCAATCAATTCTTTATGCCTATGATATTGTACAATTGTCATTATTACATTTGCCAATCAATTCATTTTGCCTATGATGTGTACAATTGTCAATTTTACGCTTGTCAATTTTGCAAACAATGCGTCTTGTGGGTGACTATTTTGGGTCTATTATCTACCCTTGCACTTTTTTTAAAAAGTGAATCAAGTACAATATGGTTGATGGGTGGCAGGGCATTCAATGCCCTGTCACCAAAAGAAAATCTCTCGGGCGTCGCTATAACCGTCGCTATTTATGGCTCTGTAGCATCGCTATGAGCGTCGCTATAGACTTCTTTGTAAATGTCGCTATGACCGTCACTATGACCGTCGCTATGAGCGTCTCTATATAGCGACGCTTATAGAGACGCATATAGCGACGCCTATAGCGACGCTCTCGTAGCGACGCTATTAGCGACGGTTTTAGCGACGGTTTAAGCGACACCGGGGGTTATAAAAACCCAGTGTATTTTCGTCGCTAACAGCATCACAAGAGCACACAACCTCTTGTAGTGCCGACCTCCCATCACTTGTACACACCTTATTCTCTACTAGATAGAAGAATAAGGGGCTCTCTCTTACATATTGTAGTGAGTTGTTCCACCTTCATCCTGTGTTCTCTCTCTCAACTTCTCCCTCTCTGCACACAAACCACATTTGTGCACTCTTCAGGAAATCCACTTGTCCACTGTGAAGGCTGTGATAAGGCACCAAGATTTAGCTCTCTCTGACCATACCAGCTTTCCGAAGGCATCACTAATCTACCACTTGAGACGTGTGAAAATATTCTAAAGTCTATACTAAAATTGTTGGCCTCTACCAACGTCTGTTCTTGAAAAGTGTCATAGATAGGAATCTCTCACAAGGGAGCTCATGCAACGTCTTCAACCTTGCTCTTTGCCAAGGAGCTCATGTGGCATCTCCAACCTAAATCTGGCTATTGGTGGTCTCTCTCACGCCTCGTCTTGAAGAAACTTGCAAGATGAAAATATCGATACACATAATGGCCCATCCCTCAAGGGTGTATTTGAGAATCTCCACGGGCCAAGATCATGAGTTTGTTTGATCCGTGGTGAAATGAAACACTTAATAGAAATGGGTGGACAACCACATGAATAATGAAACATTTTGAAGGGCAAGCCAAGCCTACTGAATAATCAAACTCCTATACTGAAAACGAGACTCAATATCTTGTTGCCTCAATGTACTGCCTACTTTGAGAGGCACCTATGGCTGGATCTCCAACAAATCAATTGACTACTTAGTTGGCATCTCATGGGACACCTCAAGATCAATTTGCATGCCTTCTTGATCCTTGTGGTCTATCTGCATGTTAAGCTGCTCCAAATCAACCTCTTGATCTTGCTGATGGGGGCTTTTCACAAGCCAAGCTCCCATACACCTCTTCTCTCGTCCCCACCCCATGAAAACCCCCTCTTAGGGAGGGAGTGATAAAAGGCATTGGAAAAAAGTAAGAAAAAAATAAAGTATGATTATGTAAATATATAAGAAAGGTTAAATAGGCCACCTCATGCCTGCGGGGTAGCCCATCCCCACCTTACCTCCTTTTTCTTCACTATTGCCCCGCCGTGTGTCCCTTTTCCTCTCCTCCACTCAAAAGGTCAACCCCCTCTCTCTTCCCCTTGTCCTTTCTCCTTTCTCTCTCCCCTCAAGCTACCCCACCTCTCACCAATAATGCATTATAACTCACCAACAATGCACCAACTCACATGCAACTTACCCTATCTTCCAAAATAGTATACCCCACCCCCTCTTTCTCTCTCCTATCATATCCCATGACCCAAATACCCCCCCCTCTCTCTAAAGGGCGCCATGTCTCTTGTCTTATAGCTAAATAACCTCCCCCACACTCACACACACTCAGTTTCACTGAAAAAGGTGCCCACAGACCCATCCCCACCCGGTGGTTACCTGATTTTTCTTGTGTTCACACACATCTACACACAGATTCACCTCTGAACACACTCCCCTCTCTCCCCTCTTGTAATTACTTTATTCTCCATGTCACCTCTCATTTTTTTCATCAACCCATCTCTCTCTCTTAGTCTCTCTCTCATGAGACTGCTGTTCTGGCACATACACACACAGCCAGACAAGTGGGGCCCACAGTCACATGGCCTAGGTAGATAATGATTTCTTCATTTCTAAATTCTAGAATTTCTCCCCCTCCCCTATATAAAGAGGGGTCACCATCACACAAAAACACACACCCACACCATCACCATCACCGCAATCACCATGCTTGTCTTGAGCATGACGTCTACACGCTTGGCTATGGAAGATGAAGGGCAACTAAATGAAGGATGATGGCCATAATCCTCGTGCGAGTCTTCGCCATCAACTCCCACCTATCCGCCATGTGCTCTACCACTCTCTCCCTTCTCATTCCTCTACCCTATGCTCCCCATTTCATCGCCTAATTCTCTAAATAAAGCTTTAGGTTTTGTGAGTTTGTTTTCTTGCAATGTTTTGCCCATGTGAGGTGTGCGGAATCGCCACCTAGTCTTGTGTTTTGGAGTGAGCTTGTGTATGTGTGAAGGGTGTGCGGATTCGCCATCCTTTTGTGGTGCCTAAGTACTAAGCCGCTATACCCCCTCCCTCCCTCTCTCTCTCTCTCTCTCACACACACACACACACACACACACACACACTTGATCTCATTCCCTTTCCTCTTCATCATTACTCCCAAGCATCCATCTCTCTTGGATGAAAACTTTGTTATGGTGGTGTGTTGTTTGTGTCCTAGCCGCTGAAGCTAGGTGGTGCCCCCTGTTTGCTTTACCATGACAGGCTCGAGGCGCGCCATTTGGTCCCCGGTGTTTTAGAGGTCGTCGGGGTTCGGGGTTCGCTTTGCTCCCGTCATTTGGTGCCCCCACTGAGGATCTTTTCATGAAACCCTTCAGTTTACAAGACTGAAATCCCTAAACTATTGTGAATGGATGAATGGCTAGCAGGATTTGCTAATTGGACGATAGAAGAAGAAGAGCTCCAAGCACAACTAGACGAACTCCGCATCTCCATCGAAGCTCGAGTGCCAGGCGTAACGATAATCGATTTGCAGTGGGAGATTCAACCAACATGCCAAACCCAGTGGATATACATAGGCCAAGTGCCAAGAAGAAGAAGGAGAAGGTCGAAACCATGTCCGCAACCTACAACCAACCCACAACAACAAAATGGAAGGAGCTCTACACAATAGAGAATCAACACTATTCTACTTTGAGAATCGGGTAACTCAAGTCACCGACGTAATTATCACAGTCAGTTTTCAAGTCGCACCTGATGCAGCAGCACAGATAACGGAAGCATTGGCTCACACTCTCACTAGAGAAACTAGGGATCTACTGAGTTTGTTTCAGGAAAGAACACCACCCTCTCCCACAAGCTTGGACAGTGACTAAGCACCTCTAAGCTTCACATGAATCAGTACAACCTACCTCAAGACAGATCACACATACCAACACGTGTACGCTCAATCAAGGTAATACTGGATTTGAAGGCTCACTACCAGCACGTCATTGACACCATGCTGGGTGGGGAGCGATTTTTTGAGGTTCTGGCATCAGATCAACCATTTGTCCTACCTTTGGTACAAGGCAATGTACCGTTTGAAGTTTTAATCTATGTCCTGGTATAAGAGGGTATACACGCCTCCTTGTAAAGAAGAAAAAAACTTTTGCAAGTTAAGCAGTGTGTCTTTCTAGCTCTCTCTCAGTAATCATGGCAAGTGTAGCATTTCCAACATTTAAAGGAAAGAAGGGGGAGGATTTGGTAACAGACTTCCTAGATGACTTTGAAGTAGCATGTGTAGTGAGCAACAAAGATACGGATGAATCCCGGGTTAGAATCTTTAAGCATCTCATGAAGCTAGAAGCTAGATCATGGTACAATGCACTTCCACAAGCAACCAAGGATGACTGGGAACCCTTAAAAACCGCTTTTAAGAGGCGCTTTGGGGGAGGTACCACTTCAGAAAAGTTGTGGGACAAGTTGAGAGACTTGAAGCAGGAGGGTCTTTTAGAATATGCCACCTTTGAGTCCAAATTTGTGGATTTGTGGGAACGGTGGGTTGAGTCACTGGCAAGGGGGGAAGCCGCAGCCGATTTCCTAAAAAAAGATCTGTTTGCGCATGGCTTATGGCCGCTTCTCAAGGAGAAGGTGAAAGGTAGATTCCCGGCTACGTACGAGTTAGCCGTTGAGATTGCTCGCCTTAAGGACAAGAAGCTGCGAATGAAAGCCAAGGAAACCGAATCAACAGAAGCAGGAACATCGCGTTGACCAGCAACTACGACAACCACCATACCACCACCACCGGCTCTTGGAGTAAGAGATGACCAACAAGATATGTTGGCCCATATTACTGACCAACTGCAGAATTTGTCTGTCCACTTAATACAGCAAGGGAGGAGTCAAGAGAGAGATCAAGACCCTGGAAGAGCACGATGACAAAACAGGGAGTATCATTGCTACAACTGCGGAGAAGATGGTCACGGTATGTACTACTGTCCCAAACCACGACAAAACTATAATAGAGGAGGTAGGAGGAACCAATTGTCACCCCCTAGAGAAAGAACACCCCCACCCCGAGCACCACCCCCACCAACACAAATTCTACGTCCACCCCAGACACCACTACAAGCATCCATCCCACCTCTTCCACCAGCCCCACCACCTGATCGCCCTGTAAACATCATAAGGCTAGAAGAGAAAGGAAAAGCTGTAGTAGTGGATCCACTCAGAGCAAAGGAGAGGGACAAGGGTAAGGAGAAGGTAACCTTTTTAGAACCACTTGAGGCCATGACTGTGAAAAGAGCTAGGAGGGAGAAAGCTACACAATCAGATGATGAGAGAAGCATGAGAGGAGAAACTAGCAAGAGGCCATCCAGGCCACGACGGAAATTGGGCATCACCGACTTCCAGGTAGGGGAAAGTTCTAAGCCCTATGATCTAACATTGGATGTGGCAGAGCAAGGACCAAAGATTACATGGCCACAGCTTCTACATCTTGCACCAAAAGTAAGGCGACAATGGTCTAAAATGGTAAGTACAAGACGCTCCAAAACAAAGGTAGCCAGAGCAATTTCGGGATGCAACATGGATGACATCCTTCCAATTGTCGACGTAAACATAAAAGGAAAGAGGGTTGGAAACACCTACATTGATGGAGGTGCACAAATCTGTGTAATGAGCGAAGCTATGATGCTTCGATTAGTGCTCGAGGTTGACAGGCCTTCTCCATGCAATGCAAAGATGGCAAACAACGCAAAAGTAAAGTGTGTGGGTGTGGTAAGTGCCGTGAAAATAAAAGCTTTCAACACTGAGGTAGAGGTAGATGTTTTTGTAATGCCTACTAAGGGGGAGGGCTATCCACTAATTTTGGGAAGGCCATGGTTGATGGCCATGAAGGCAAAACAGGACTAGGGTAATGGCCTTCTACGCATGACCAGTAAGAAACGGGAGACAATCTACTACGACATGAGGATTGGCAAGCAGAAGCAAATGAATCTGGAAACATCGGCAGATGAAACCACTAGCGAATCTTCCAGTTCTGAGGAGGAGACCACATCCACCGAAGAAAGTGACAGTTCCATTGATGTGATGGGTATCATTATGAAGGATCCACAAAGGGTAAGCACAACTGGTGATCCATCACCAAAAGGGAAACCCAATGAAGAGGAGAGCAAATCACCTGGCCTAGGAGGAAGTAGGTTGAAGGGTATGTTGTCTAGGGTATGTTGTCTACGGAATTAACACTTGAGGAGAAAGACAGTTTTTTGCAAATGTTGATGGGATTTCCTAACCTGTTCATTGACAACTATGAAAGAATCACAGGCATTACAATGGTGGAACATCATATTAAGCTGAAGGAAGGGGTAAAACCAGTTGTGCAAAAGCTACGACGACTGGGGGTCATACAAGAAAAGGCACTCTTGGCCGAGGTAAGAAAATTGTTGGAGGCGGGATTCATCTATCCTGTAGAAAACTCAGAATGGGTGTCACCCGTAGTGGTGACGCCTAAAAAGAATGGTAAGTGGAGGGTCTGTATTGACTACAAACCACTAAATGCATCTACAAAGAGAGACCACTTTCCTCTCCCTTTCTTGGATGAAATTCTGAATGAAGTAGCGGGTTTTGAATGCTATACCGTCTGTGATGGTTATTCTGGATACTTTCAAATACGCATAGCCTTGGAAGATCAGCTAAAAACAACTTTTATCACGCCATGGGGTTGTTTTGCATACAGGGTTATGCCATTTGGTCTCACAAATGCACCTGCCACATTCCAAAGATATGTCACATATGTTTTTCAACCGTTCTTTGGAACATCCATAAGAGTGTTCATTGATGATTTTTGTATATATAGCTCCCGTATTTCACATTTAGAAAAGGTAACTGAAGGTTTGGCCAGGTTGCAGAGCCTAGGTGGGCAATTAAATGTGGATAAATGCCACATTGGGGAGAGTAAAGTCATTCTACTAGGCCATGAAATTTCAGCAAAAGGTATCAAAGCCGACCCAAGTAAGGTGTCCACACTCATAGCCCTACCTTCACCAACGACCGCACGTCAACTGGTCTCTTTTCTACAAAAGGTGAGGTACTTAAGTAGATTCATACATCTACTATCACAACTTGTTCTACCACTGCAACAACTCACTCAAAGATCAACTTTCACTTGGGACGAGGAAAGCGAACATCACTACAACAAGGTAAAGGAGGTCTTAGCCACTCTGCCAACTATCTCACCACCTAAGTGGGATGAAAAATTCTATGTCACCTCAAGTGTTGGTGATGACTCATTGGGGGTTGTGCTACTCCAAAAGGATACGACGACATCTTTCATGAGGCCAATCTACTTCTCTAGTCGAATGATGACAGCAGGAGAGAAAGGTTTCACCCATGTGGAACACTTAGTCCTAGCTCTTAGATTTGTAACTACAAAGTTTAGGTCATATTTGCTGCCTAAGAAATTTGTGATTCTAACCACGGATGAAATATTTCCCTATGTTGTACAACACATGGATGTGTCTGCTAGAATTACTAAATGGCTAGTTCGTCTGCAAGAGTTTGACTACACAGTACAAGTAGAAAGCACGACAAGGGCAAGTTTGGGGGGACTCATGACCTACCAAGTCTTTGAAGGGAAGGAGAAGCAATCTAAGGAAGGAGAAGTCCGATTACCTCTAGTACCACCGATGGTAGAAGGAGCATACTCTCTCTACTTTGATGGAGCCTACAAGCGAGCAAAGGGACAAAGGTATTTTCGTTGGGCCAATTGTTAGATTCACATTCTAACAATGAAGCTGAGTATGCAGCACTAACCAAGGGTCTACAATGGTACGTCTCACAAGGTGTACAACGCCTTAATGTATTTGGGGATGCTCTACTTCTAGTAAGGCAAGTAAATGGAGCATGGACATGCAAGAATCCTAGTTTAAGGACTCACTTAAGCGGTGTAAAAACCTTGTTGGGTAAGTTTGAAGAAGTTCAAATACACCATATCCCAAGGGCTCAAAACCAAGAAGCAGATGCCCTAGCAAGTGAAAGACTACAGGAAGTGGTGGTTGGAGCAATAAAGCTAAAGCTCCCTCTATTTCAAGGCAGTGATGCCTTGCCTGACATCATGTATTTTTTGGAAACAGGAGAATGCCCATCAGATTTAACAAAGGGACAGAAGCAATGGCTGACGCGGAAGGCCACAAGGTATCGACTGATCAATGATGGTTTGTACTGTAAGGGTAAGGACCAAATACTCAGGAAGGTCCCTCTCTCTCAGGAAATCACGGGAGTAATTGCTAGTTGTCACGACGGGGTTTGTGGTGGTCACTTTGCCCTAGACATAACAAGTAGGAAAATCTTGCAGGTAGGCTTCATATGGCCTAGCCTCAACCGTGATGTACACCACTGGTGCAAAACGTGTAAGTTGTGTCAAAAGGCCGGCACTAGGTCACTTATGCCTGAACCACAGACACCTATTCTCTCATATGGCCCATTTGAAAAATGGGGTATTGATGCCATTGGGCCATTACCTAGGGCCAACTCAGGAAAATTCTACATTATCATGGGGGTCGACTACATGACTAGATGGGCAGAGGCTACAGCCACCACTAGAATCACAGCGGTAGAGGTAGCTAAATTTATCTACGAGCATATATGTTGTAGGTTTGGCACACCTTTAGAGATCATCTCTGATAGAGGGCCAGGTTTCAGAGCAGACTTGGTAGGAGAATTAATGCAGAAACTGGGCATTACAAGGAGGAACTCTTGACCATATTACCCTCAATGTAATGGCCTAGTTGAAAAGGTAAATGGAATGGTTTCTAAAATTATTACCAAGCAGGTAAACAATCATCCTGGAGACTGGGATAAGTATCTACTACCAGCTTTATGGGCCTACAGAACTTCATTTCGTACATCCTTGGGATTCACACCGTATCATCTAGTATTTGGTAAGGAAGCAATCTTGCCCATTGAAGTGTAACTACAAAGTCTCAGAGTAATGGCAAGCCAACTTCAACAACCCAACATGCATTTGAGAGATCACATCATCAACTTGGAAAGACTACAGCTGGACAGAGAAGAAGCAATAAATTATTATGCAGCACAAGCAGAGCATAGACGGCTTAGTTTTAACGAGCATCTCCGAAAAAAAGAATTGAAGAAAGGAATGTTGGTGCTCCGCTACGACAATCGCTTCGACACGCGCAAGGATAAGAAACTCCTACTCCGATGGGAAGGTCCTTTCATCATCAGGAAAAAGTATGCCAATGGAAGCTACCAGCTTATGGAGGCTGATGGAAAACTTCATAAAACCAGGGTAAATGGTTGGCGACTTAAACCTTATTCTCTTCGATTTGACCAGGCTCCACCAATTGACATTCCAGATGAGGACACACCATCAACCGTCACCTCTGACGATAATGATCAAACAGATGAGCTAAAGACATGAATGCCTCTAGCCAAAAGGGGAGGGCTAATGATGGGGGCTTTTCACAAGCCAAGCTCCCATATCCCTCTTCTCTCGTCCCCACCCCATGAAAACCCCCTCTTAGGGAGGGAGTGATAAAAGGCATTGGAAAAAAGTAAGAAAAAAATAAAATATGATTATGTAAATATATAAGAAAGGTAAAATAGGCCACCTCATGCTTGCGGGGTAGCCCATCCCCACCTTACCTCCTTTTTCTTCACTATTGCCCCGCCATGTGTCTCTTTTCCTCTCCTCCACTCAAAAGGTCAACCCCCTCTCTCTTCCCCTTGTCCTTTCTCCTTTCTCTCTCCCCTCAAGCTACCCCACCTCTCACCAATAATGCATTATAACTCACCAACAATGCACCAACTCACATGCAACTTACCCTATCTTCCAAAATAGTATACCCCACCCCCTCTTTCTCTCTCCTATCATATCCCATGACCCAAATACCCCCCTCTCTCTCTAAAGGGCGCCATGTCTCTTGTCTTGTAGCTAAATAACCTCCCCCACACTCACACACACTCGGTTTCATTGAAAAAGGTGTCCACAGACCCATCCCCACCCGGTGGTTACCTGATTTTTCTTGTGTTCACACACATCTGCACACAAATTCACCTCCGAACACACTCCCCTCTCTCCCCTCTTGTAATTACTCTATTCTCCATGTCACCTCTCACTTTTTTCATCAACCCATCTCTCTCTCATGAGACTGCTGTTCTGGTACATATACACACAGCCAGACAAGTGGGGCCCACAGTCACATGGCCTATGTAGATAATGATTTCTTCATTTCTAAATTCTAGAATTTCTCCCCCTCCTCCCCTATATAAAGAGGGGTCACCATCACACAAAAACACACAACATCACCAAAGAACACACTATGCACTGTGTGTGCCTAGTGCACACACACACACACCCACACCATCACCATCACCGCAATCACCATGCTTGTCTTGAGCATGACCTCTACACCCTTGGCTATGGAAGATGAAGGGCAACTAAATGAAGGATGATGGCCATAATCCTCGTGCGAGTCTTCGCCATCAACTCCCACCTATCCGCCATGTGCTCTACCACTCTCTCCCTTCTCATTCCCCTACCCTATGCTCCCCATTTCATCGCCTAATTCTTTAAATAAAGCTTTAGGTTTTGTGAGTATGTTTTCTTGCAATGTTTTGCCCATGTGAGGTGTGCGGAATCACCACCTAGTCTTGTGTTTTGGAGTGAGCTTGTGTATGTGTGAAGGGTGTGCGGATTCGCCATCCTTTTGTGGTACCTAAGTACTAAGCCGCTATACCCCCTCCCTCTCTCTCTCTCTCTCTCTCTCTCTCTCTCTCTCTCTCTCTCTCTCTCTCTCTCTCTCTCTCTCTCTCTCACTTGATCTCATTCTCTTTCCTCTTCATCATTACTCCCAAGCATCCATCTCTCTTGGATGAAAACTTTGTTATGGTGGTGTGTTGTTTGCGTTCTAGCCGCTGAAGCTAGGTGGTGCCCCCTGTTTGCTTTACCATGACAGGCTGAAGGCGCGCCATTCGGTCCCCGGTGTTTTAGAGGCCGTCGAGGTTCGGGGTTCGCTTTGCTCCCGTCATTGCCTCTCAAGATGCTTCACCTCCTCGACCCTCTATCTCACTACTGGCAAAGACATGAGCTGCCCCTGACATTGCATGCCTCTGTCCCCGTCTTTGTTCATCACTCTGAGTATTCTGCTTTCTTCTGACCCCTCGATCTCTACCATGCTCTCATTCACAATCCTCCTACTAGGAAAAAATCTATCAGGTTTACTGTGGTTAAGATGGTCAGGCTCTCCAACTAATATGTCTGTGTTGTATCTTCTAGGAAAATATTCCCTCACTAGAATGCCCATCATATGACATCTAAGACACTAATTTCGTGTGACATGATCCATATTCTCTAGAGAATCTGTAGAAGAGGTGACAATCACCTTAATAGAGGACACAAATCCCTCAATAAGAACATGAAAGGTTTTCCAAAAGTAGCTCCCACCTACCTGAATAGATCAGGAAACTTAAATTGTGTAAGTAATTCTCAGAAAGCAATTTTTACTAGATATTTAAGGAATTGATGTCATGATAACTAATATCTAATTCTCCTAAATGGTTTTCTCATGTTAAACTGATCATTTAATATGGAGAAGTACCAGGGGAGAAAAAGCTAGAATATTGGTTAAGCTGGCACACCGGCCACAGTAGGGATACAAAGGAGGGAAAATAGGCATCCAAAGGGGGGGCCCATCTGCAAAAGATCAATGTGCAACAATGGGCTTTAAAGACCCTAAGTTCAGCCCATTAAGACTTCCAAAATGCTAAGGTTCCAAAAATCAAAGGTTGTGTCCAATGGTCACAAGCTTATAAAAATTGGATGCTTTGTGTGTGTACAAAAAGGACTTCATGATTCCTACATAGGAGGGGGTGAGCCCTATAAGTAGGGGATGAGAGAGAAACACACACACACACACACACTCACAAGATTCCTTTACGCAAAGGGAGTGAGGAACACATGTCAGCTCCCTAACGCAAACGCCCACAAGATGGCCATGGAGGTGGACCAATGAGAATTAGGCTAGATTAAATCTAGTTTAATTAATTTTAAAAAACTTAATAAAAGAACCAATAATAATTAAGCTCTCTAGAAGACTAATGGACAGTCTCCTAAGGGGTCCAATGAGCATTCAACAGCCCAATGGCTTGCCTGATTCTTTTTAGCGAGAAGACAAAGGGGTCCAATGAGAGTTTAGTTGCATTAATTAATTACCTAAAACTCTCACAAAAAGGGAAAGGGGGACACATGTCAGAAGTCTACCACTTATGCTACTTAATTCTCATTGGCTAAGCTTGGAGAGGTCCAATGGGGTGTCAGCATGAGTAATTTGCATGAGGGGTCGACCAAGAGAGAGAGGGGGCTGAATTTTTCAAGGCATTATTCCACACACACTCACACTAGCTCATGTTTGAATCAAGAAGACTCTCTCTCTCCTTCTCAAGCTTTAATGAAAATCTTATCACCTACTCCAAGCTTGTGAGAAGGGAGGCCTACACCAACAACTCTTGGCTTTGTGATGCAAATCCAACCAAGAGCCAAGCTTCAATGCATGCTCATCTCCTCTACCATGCTAATTACTAAGCTATGATGTGCTAATATGAGTGTGAGGAGAGGTACATATTCTTGTAAGACTACTCCTTCTTCCTCTCAATCTACTCTCATACTACGCTAGCTCTCACCATCTTCGAAGGTGTGTGAGGTCTTGGGTCTGAGACCATGAGGGAATTGATGTTGTGTTTTATAAGTGTTTTGCTTAGTGCTTGAGTTGAAGTATTGTTCATGCCTATCTAACTAGGTGTTATGGTTTTTGTTTCTCTCTCCACCCAAGCACTTTTGTTATGCTCATTAGGAACCTATTCTAAGGTTTATTCCCTTCAAGATTCACTACTACGCTTGTGTGTGATATTGATTATAACACTAATGTTTGGTTTGAATAATACTTGAAAGAAGAGATAGCATATTGAGCTAATGCAGGCCCGGCGGGCAAATAGCTTTACCCGGCGTGATCGCCGGGAAGACTCACTAGCCCGGCGGGGCCGGCGGGCTACGAGTCGGTCTCTAGGTCTCCCTGGAGGTAAAAAACGATGAATGTCAATTAACAAAATATTTGTTATTTTGCATTTCTATTGTTATTAACCTAAAATTATAGTGTGATCACGTCATTTTGAAGGGGATGAGAGAAAGACACACACACACACTCACAAGCTTCCTTTTTATAAAGGGAATGAGGGACACATGTCAGCTCCCTAGACCAGATGATCACAAGGTGCACTCAAATCCTATTGGATGGCCATGGAGGTGGACCAATGAGAGGTAGGCTAGTGTAAATCTATTTTAATTAATCAAAAAACACTTAATAGAAGAATCAATAAGAATTAATCTCTCTAGAAGACTATTGGACAGTCTCCTAAGGGGTCCAATGAGCATTCAGCATCCCAATGGCTTGCGTGATTCCTAATGGCCAGAAGACAAAGGGGTCCAATGTGAGGTCCCCACCCCACCGTATCAAACGGCGGATCTGATGGTGAACCTGGTGGCCACTAGATCTATAACGGAAGCAAACAAAGTGGTTCAAGGTTCAACAAGCGAACGATCTCTCATCACAAAGTGAATCGAGTTCGAGCCTACTAGCAAAGAGATCTAGCTCCACCTCGCAGGGGAAGCGTACTTAAACTATCTAGCGATCCTAAGACCCACCTTCCAAGAAGAGAGAAACCTCGAGTGCCTTTTTCCCCATGTTTCAGAGGCACATACACTTAAGACTTCGCCGCTCTAGGGGCAATGAGTATTACTAGTGTCGATTTAAGCACTATGGGGATGGAGAGTTCCCGACCAATCGGGACCACCCTTCTCATAGGCATTGGCAACCTGAGCCAAGCCCCCACTTTCCACCCCCACACTCACACTTCCTTGTGTGTCCTAATTACTACCACAATGATTGTTCAACATAAACATTCCTTGATTAGATTCCGAATCACAATGTTCGTTAAGACAGCCCTTCAATCAGTATTGCAAAGCAGCACCAAGACAGAGTTCTAGTAAAAATTCTACTCAAACTTATTCATTAAAATTCCAATGGTTTGGAGGTACAACATCCCCCCTCCAGCGAGAGTTTACTCCTCCCGTTGTCACCTAGCTGCCCATACAACTAAGTATGTCCACCACATAGAAAGCACGACATGGACATTCCCACCGCTTAACCAGCAGACGTGGGTTCCCACCGCTTAACCAGCAGTCGTGGGTATCCACTGCTTAACCAGCAGACGTGGATTCAAGAGCCCTTAACCAGGAACTCTTCCCCCTGTGATCAAGAGGGGGTTCGGACTAGTATCAACATTGGAAATAGAATGAACATGCCAAGCTAAATTTTCCCTAGCAGACATTCTTTCCTATTGCAAACAGTATATCCATAAATCATTTCTTTCCTACCTTAGACTTAAATGTACAATGAATTCAAATGCCGAGATTTCCGTCGGATTTCTCCAACATGTTTGGGGATATGTTCTTTCCTAGCTAAACGTGTGCAATGTTAATTAAACAACTGAATAAAATTGTGACCTACCTCTTCCATTTCTTCGTCAATGGCTCGTGAGATGGCCGGTGCTTGTTCGTTCATGGGAGCTTTTCCCTTTCCATTTACATTGCTCGTTCCCGCCTCGCGTTCGTGGGCACCACCGAAGCGAGTTCTCTTAACCGGGGCCATTTTACTCACTACTTTAAATGATAAACTTGAAAAAGAAATAGAGTCCGAGAGCATCATAACAAACCAATTGACAGATTATATTTATTAAAGAATCCTCCTTATGCAAGAGTTTAAATTTCCCCTTCGAGACCTAGCAATTTTATAGGTAGTTCTTTACTTGCCTATGGGAACTAGCTCTAAGTTAATTACTTGGCTTAGATGATTAAGAAATTCAGAATTTCTCTAATTGCTTTACAAAAGAGATGAAGTACGCAAGCTCAATCATTTTCCTAGAGCAACTTGAAGATGCAGAATTACCGCAGGCATGTGTGATAGAAAAATCTATTCTTAATTGCCTAATGACGGATTAATTTTCAACCTTAATCACATTTTAATGTGGGAGATGATTGAGTCTAAATTAATTACATTACTATTGAATGATAAAAGAATGAATTTCATCAAATCTACTTTATTACCGGCACAGACAATTATTTAACTATGCAGCCTAGAGAGAGAATCTTTCCCAATCATGTATTAATCCCTGATTAAGAATGATGAATGGCTGCATAATTTAGCTAATTGAATGATGATTATGCAATGGAATATAGCTATGTAAATTTAGAGAGCAGCTATTGGAATTATGGCTAGAATTAAGCATAGTAGACGAGGGATTTGGAGAATAATGAAGAGAATTAAGAAGAGCAGGGATTAAACCATGATTATCGTGATTAGGGCTGAGAATCCTCTTGATTTTTCTGATCCAAATGAATCCTCAAGATGAGAATTTCGGTAGCACCTCCCACCTTGCTTCTCCTTCAAAAACTGTGTGTGTGCCGGCAACAGCTTCCCAAGGTGTGTGTGGGTGTGTGTGTGTGTGTGTGTGTGTGTGTGTGTGTGTGTGTGTGTGAGCATGTGTGTGAGCACACCTTTAAATAGGCTCCTCAAGGCTGAAAATCGAACCTAGCTGCTATAAGCATCAGAGTGAGCACTCCCTCCTTGCATTGGCAAGTCTAGTTACCTACCCACCAAGTGTCCAATTAGCTAGTCTAACTGGCTCTCACACTCACTCTCAAGCTTGGAAACTCTCCCACAACTCCCACAAGACAAGAGGGAGCCCCCTAACTGCTAAAGCTGGCTGAGAGTGGCCTGGAACGTGCTCCCACACAGCCTCAAGCCCCGGTGCCTCCCCGCACAACTTTAAGAAAAATTGGTTTTAGGCTAAAACGGCCCATACAAGTCGGAATTTAATGCCGTAAATTGTTGTATTAAGCTCTAACTAAGGCGTACTGGCCCGAGTACCTGCCATATTTAGCAGCCCCCGGGGTCCGAAAATGCATTTTTTCAAATTCGGGATACGGGTGTAGTTTTTCGAGACGGTCAAAACTGAACGGTTCGGGTGACCAAAAACTTACTATTTCTGGAAATTTTTCACAAAAATTATTTTAATTCACATTTTGAAGCTTTAAAACATTCTAAACATCATGGCATTGACAGAATTCGGAAAACTGCTAAAAATAGTAACTTTTTTCAATATGTTCATTCCATGGTACAAGGGTGATCTTTTTGGTCAGGGTCGGAGACTTACATCCAATGAGAGTTTCGTTGCATTAATTAACTACCTAAAGCTCTCACAAAAGTGGAAAGGGGGACACATGTCAGAAGGCTACCACTTATCCTACTTAGTTCTCGTTGGCTAGGCTTGGAGAGGTCCAATGGGGTGTCACCATGAGTAATTTGCATGAGGGATCGACCAAGAGAGAGAGGGGGCTGAATCACTCAAGGCATTATTCCACACACACTCACACTAGCTCATGTGTGAAGCAAGAATACTCTCTCTCTCCATCTCAAGCTTTAATGAAAAGTTTAGCACCTACTCCAATTAGCTTGTGAGAAGGGAGTCCTACACCAACAACTCTTGGCTTTGTCATGCAAATCCAACCAAGAGACAAGCTTCAATGCATGCTCATCTCCTCTACCATGCTAATTACTAAGCTATGCTATGCTAATATGATTGATTATGTGAGGTGATGTACATCTTTCTCGTAAGACTACTCCTTCTTCCTCTCAATCTACTCTCATACCCCACTAGCTCTCACCATCTTCGAAGGTTTGTGAGGTCTTGGGTTTGAGACTGTGAGAGAATTGATGTTGTGTTTTATAAGTGTTTTGCTTAGTACTTGAAGCTTCCATCTTCATTGCACTAGCTAGTTATTGAAGGAACTTGTAAAATGTCTCTCTTGATGGGAGAAACCTATAATACAAAGCCTTTTGGAGGGGGGTCCGGCTCCATGTAAATCCGGTCCTCAATTGTTGTCAATAGCTTAATTTATCTCTCTTTTGAAGTATTGTTCATGCCTATCTAACTAGGTGTTATGCTTTTTGTTGCTCTCTCTACCCAAGCACTCTTGTTATGCTCATTAGGAACCTATTCTAATGAAACGCTCACTATGTTCATGTTATTTTCCGCTACACACAAGTTACTAGGCCATTAAATGTTACACTTGACATCTGTCCACCAATGTAGCTAATGCAAATTCTCACACCACAGCAACATAAAAATCATTACGATTGCAAGAGTGAGAGGACAAAAAGCAACCATAGAGAATAACAATGAGAGCACCTCTACTCAACAGCTACTACTGACAACGTAATTAACTAAAAACTCTCTGGCCATCAGTCCACACAACTTATACCTCTTATTTTTATCCAAAGAGTGTGAAATAATGCAAATTTATAAGATAATATTTCAACACTATATTAGAGAATTTGAAACTTTAGAGCCAATTTGGGAATCACCAATGTGTTGAAGATTTGGCCATACGTACAAATCTCAAAAAAAAAAACCAAAGCTTTTCGAGTCAAAGCATGAGTGGGTGGTACACTTTTATGGGTTGAAAGCTATTTTCAATAACTATGTTTCAAAGCGTGGGATCCGGTAATTTTTTGCAAATTGATTCTAAATTGGTGCCAATCATAGATTTAGGTTCTCCTCTTCAAGAGCTATCCAATGATATATCACATGTCTTAGGTTCTTCTATCTTTGTCAAACATAACTAGGCTAGTAATTTGCCAAATAGCTCTGTCCCGGAGATAGCTTTGGTGTCCACCCAGCCATGCTTTCACCCTTCCACAAAGTAAGACTTCAAAAGATCTTCCGAGTCATGCTCTCAAAACTTTGGCTATAATTTGGCCATGTGGTCAAATCTTAAGCTTGTTTTCAAACTGAAAAATAAGAAATTCCCAAATTCACTAATATGGTGTTTTTTACATAAACTAACAGCTTAGCATATAAATGATAAACAAAACCTGAAAAGACAAAACTTGAAAGCTTCACTAACCTCCTCCAATGAGCAAAATAATGTCCCAAGGAATGTCTTTGCATTGAGACCAATTCATGAGCTTTTGTTTCATATCCGTTGGGTTGGGAAGCACAAAGAGAAGGACTGCGATCAGAATCTGCCAAAATTGACATGCAAGTCATCAAAATTGAAAACAATGATACAGAATAACTCAGTTATTTTTTAAGGAACTTGTAAGAGCACATATTCAAGGCTTTAGTGTATCTATCTGCAACACTTACTGTTACAGAGCCATTTGCGGGGTAATCATCAAACAAAGCTGCCCATCCAGAAGCATTGCCAGTTAAGGACTTTGTCATCCAAAGAACTATGAGAACCTGAAATCAACATAAGGAAAATGTGAGTAATTTTGTATGTGAGTGTTGAGAGAGAGAGAGAGAGAGAGAGATTTAAAAAATTTCTCATGTAAGAAGACGGAGCCTTTTTCATTGTTTTTCATACAATGCATAACAGCATGAGCTTATGCTCGAGAGGCACCGCATACCTAGCAAAGTACGATTGGAGGCAGGGAACCCCCTGCCCCCCAATCGTACCTAGCTAGGTATGCGGTGCCTCCCTCACACAAGCTCATGATGTTGAGGTAAGACACTATGTGGGAAGTATTGTGATAATTTATCCAAAACTTCTTGGGAGAGAGACTTACAAGAAAAATCAACAGTATTGCGATTTGATCCGATGAGATCGGGCCTAAAGAGGAGAAAAAAAATAGTGTTAGAAAACACTCCCCTCATTGAGCAAAACATCTCCAATTTTACAAGGAAATGGGCCGCAATATTACCAAGCCTATCAAGCTCATTTTCCAAGTGAAGAGAATGTAGCGAAGCTGACACAGGCTTCACGGCGGAGGGGGGGCAAAAGAAGATGCATATCAACACCCACAAAGCAAGTGTGAGTATAATTGCGAGTGGGACTGCAAACAACATCCACTGCATATAACAAATTACTTTCTCTTTAGGGAAGTCGGTCTCCCAAATGCCAGAAAGGATCAAATTCACAGCGTTTCCAGTGAGTGTAGATATGCCACCGATTGTCACCGATGTTGCGACGGATATGGCCACCCCCCTGCAAAAATCAAGCTCTATCTTGAGAGCATCTTCAGCAGCCATATTCGACAGCACATTTGAGAGGTGCTTTTCAAGAAACATAGACGATTTCCTCTCAAGAGGAGTCAAAGGCCCATCATGCTGGTTATCGTCAGGTTCCTGTTGTTGTTCCCACGGGCTGATCGCAGAGTCACCAGGTGGGTTACTCGCTAAGCTCTCTTCCTGCAACTGAAAGCCCGCATGCACTTTCTGTTGCACCGCAACTGCCATGGGCATGAGCATAGCTGCGGCAGCTGCATTGTCAACCCACATACTGATAAACGCGGAGCCGATGCAGAACCCAAAGAGAAGTAAGCGAGGATCACTCCCAAACATAAGCACAATGTGGAGAGCCAGGCGCTTGTGAAGGTTATGGAACCGCACTGCATTCGCCAGTATAAAGGAACCGAGTATGAGGAAAATCGTATCGTTTGTATAAGATTTTGAGACAGAGCTTGCTGTCTGGATTTTCAGAAGAGGGAAGAGGAAAAGGGGGACAAGGGCAGTGACTGCCAGAGGGACCGCCTCGGAGACCCACCATATAAACATCCATGCCATAGCTGCCAGCATAGACCCACTCTTGCCAGTGTCATCACCTATGTCTACCGTAATGTAAAGGATAGCAAACACAACAGGACCGACTACAAGGGCAATGTTCCTGGCGTGTGCTCCGAGAAAGGAGGCGGGTTTCTGTAGACATGGTGCACTTGAAGAAGATTGCAGTCTCCTGATTATAGGCAGGAGAGGCTTGGCTGCATCATCGTCTGCCATATCCATGTTGGCAACAGCTGCTATCTATGATTTTTTTGTTCGGTGGTGATGGGCGAGGTGCGCCTGCATTTCTTCTCTGAGTGGAGCAGAAATGTTTAAATCAATTAAAAAAAGCTCTTCTCATTCGTGATTAAGAACCTGAAATGTAATCACTGAATCATGGCACCGTGGCACGATGCTGCAAAAATAGAAAATAAGTGTCGCGTGCCATATAGTGACGAGGGCCCTAGGCCCTGTGACGTAGGCTAGTGTGGAGCGGGCATGCCGGAGTAATAAAATGCGGAAGGGCCCAGTTGACTTCCAACTTCAATATTGCCCTGGCCCCTCAAAGTCTAGAACAATGTGTGATACAGTGTGGAGGGCCCCACTTCCAACTTCAATATTGCCCTGGCCCCTCGGAACATTTAAAGTCTAGAACATGTGTGATATAATGTGGAGGGCCCCACTTGACTTCTAAGACCAATCTCTCCGAATATTTTAGTACTTGACTTCTAACTTCTTAGGACCAATCCCTCCGAATATTTTAGGACAGATCAGATCCCTTGGAATATTTTCTAACTTCTTAGGACCGATCCCTTGGAATATTGTAGTAATATAGTCTATGTACTAGTCTGCCAATGGGGTCCTAAACCCTTCTCTTTCATTTGCCACAGCCAATGGGGTGTTGTGCTTGGGATTGAGTCTCGACGATGTCGTGCAGCTCTGCTTCCATGAAGGAAAAAATAGCAAAAGGATGAAGGTTAAGCCTAATTGAAACCTATATGATTATTCAACAGTCATAAGGGCTTGATAACAAGCAAATTAAATATTTAATGTATGTCAAATGCGGATTTAAAGGGCCAACAAATGACTTAATGACGCAAAAAAATGCTCTTGAATTGTAGTGCTCGAAGTGCTCTACCGGCCTATTTTTACGGCTCGTCGATTGGAGCTACGATGAGGAAGTTATGTCAGTTTGAAGTTTGAGTTTATGCAAATTCGTACCGGATTGGGCAATTGCAATTGAGGGGACAGAAATGAAATGAATGCATGGGCCTAAAGTGCTCACTTTGTGGAGCATGTCGATTTTTTTAGATTAGCAATCAGAGATCTGGTTGCCAAGTTATCGCCAGATTAATTTCTCCGGGGGCTTGTTTTGTACTAGGTCGGTCGCCTCGATCGATGTGCCATCTAGGAATTTACAGCCTCAACGCGGCATCACGCAACAATGCGGCATGAGCACCAACCCACATCGTGTACCAATGCGGCATGGTCACCAACCCACATCCCGCATCAACGCGGCATCACGCTGCCATCCAATTGATTCAGTCTCTATTAAAATACAATCTAACTATTCTTCACCCAAACTTGACACAAGGAGTATTTTTAACATCAAACAGAATTCCTAACTAAGTTTCTATTAACAAAAGCATGCGTTTTGGTTTATACAGCCAATGTTTTCCTTATGGTTTCCAAAGCTCCACTAGGTCAAGCTTATCTATGATGCATAAAACTTAAAATTATTGGTATGTGGTTCGGATTTACGACAATGTGCTACTGCGGTGGCTGATTCGCCTCGTCTACTGGAGCATGGCTTGGGCCAGCTCCGTTATGGTTCTTTTTGCGACTTTAGGGGCCATTACGCAGCTCAAAAATAGAATTAGTGGAAAAAAGAAGTTCCTCGTGCTAAGTGTGAGTTCGAGGCTAACTTCAGTTAAAATATCCAATAGTTTAATAGCTTAATTTTTCTAAGATTTGGTGGACCTATTTGTCCCCAAAATCAAGTGAAAACTCGACTTTTATAGGTAATTTAGTAGAAATTTATTTATTACAAATTATGCATACATATGAAAATCATAGGAAAGTTTCTAGAGATGAAACAAGTCCCAAGAATCTCTGTAAAACTCTCAAAAAAAAAAATCAAATGGTAGTTGCTAGTTTTTCCCTAATTTTACTAGGCTAGAACTACCTATTTCAAGTGTAATTTCTATTTACTTCTTCATAAAAATATTATTTAGGCTAAAAAATATCTTTAAAAACTCATGGAAAAATTAAAATCATTTTTTCTTATGCATGAAGTAATTTTTAAATTATAAAATTAGTGATGTAAAAACTTTGATCAGATACGTACTTAACTATTAAACACCATTTTAGATCATTTGGGAAAATCCCGTATCCCAAATTCTAAATGTGTATGCTAGGATTGTGTTATTTAATAATTTCTAAGCTCTAGTTGCCTTTAATTTAGATAAATTATCATGATTGTATGAGTCTATTTTAATTTCTCTACTATAAAATTTAAGAATAAACCTCCAATATAGTTTTTGGAAAGAGGATTTGTATGACATCAGTGCTTTTCAAAATTCAACAAATGCTTCTAGAAGTAGCTTCTCAAAAAATGAGGTGTCAAAAAAACCAATTGATATGATTTTAAAGCAGCATATAGATTGATTACAGCAATTAAAAAAGATAATATGTAAAGACAAATACTATTAATTAAACACTCTTGTCATAATTTGGTGACCTTAATCCATGTATAACAAAACACTTGGTCATGGTTTTGTAGCATGCTATCAAGTTTTTAATACACGATAATTTAAACAACATTCAAACTAATATTTCACACTTAAAAAGTCAAAACAATACTATATAGTATCCTATGGCTATAAGACCATGAGATGCCATCTATTGCACTTATGGCCTTAAGGCCATATGGTGCTCTGTGTAGACATGTCTATGACTTTAATATGTCTCTTTATGACCTCAAGGCCCTAGGGTTAGGATTGTTAGCTGGTCCCAACGTATAAAGACGTCCAGTCCTTCAAATCCATATGGGACTTTATTTATGTACCACCCTATGTCCCTAAGGCTGTAGGTTGTCTTAGGGCCACAAGATGTTGTTTATGCCAATAAGAAACCCTTCTATTCTCTATGTTGGCACACTATGTCCCCAGGCGCACAAGGTGTGCCTCGTATGCTAGTTAGAAACCCTTTATTCTATATGTTGTCACCATATGGCCTTAGACCATAGGGTGCCCTCTGTGCTAGTAAGAAATCCTCTATACTCTGTGTTTGCACCCTATATATGGACCTAGGGCCACAAGGTACCCTCTATGCTAGTAAGAAATCCTCTACGCTCAATATTGAGACCATGTGGCCCCAAAGCCATAGGATATCCTTTATGGTAGTGAGAAAAACCCTCTATGATCTATGTTCACAAACAATTAAAAAATCTAAACAATACTATAGAGTATCCTATGGCCCTAAGACCATAAGATGTCATCTATTGCACCTATAATTCCATTTGGTATTTTATTTAACTATACAAAGTTAGATGAGGCACTTACTTAGATAAACTATCATAATTCTAACTTTGAAATTATTTCTTAACATAAAACTACAATATAAAAACTCCTAATATAAGTTTGTGCCAAAGAATCAATGTTAAGATGAAGATTTTTTACATCAAGTACATGCTTTAAAACTTCACTCAAAGGTTTTAGAGATGGTGTTTCAAAAAAAGGAGGTGTTTAAAAACACCATTTGATGTGAATAATACGAATTGTATACATTGATTATGTCAAAATAGTATAAAGGATAAAGATAAAGATTACCACCAACTTGACAGTTTCATAAAAATGATGGTCTTCATCGCATGTACAATAACAGACTAACTAGAAAGAGTATAATATCTCCAAGATTGAGGGTGTTCAAAAAACACGTTTTGTAACACTACCAAATGTCAAGAAATTCTGATTGTTTGGATCACTTAATAAAGACAATTAATAAAAAGAAAGAGTGAACAATACCATAGAAGCATCAAACAATGAAACCAAAGAACTTGAATGAGAGAAGTCTCATGACAATAGGATGCACTTCATTAAGAAAGTAGCTTAAAGATGTTTCAAGATATCCCACAACATTCCATCAAGTTTAAAATTTGAAAAGTACACATTGTCAAATACTTGGGAGATTCTATTTAGAATACTTAACTAGTACACTTAAAATGGACTCCTTCTCTTGAGATTTTGAGTCCTTTGAGACATATAACATTGCATTACATAGTTAGTCTCAGGATCAGGATGGAACATTACAAAATTTTTTATGGTATAGTCTTTCTTGTCTTTAGCATACAACCATCCACATAACCATGGAACAATTTCATCTTTTAAAAAACGTTGAAGCAATTGAGTAAGTTGGTTCCAAAACTTTGGAAAAATCATATAAGTTCCTTGCATATTCCACATCGCTCGATATGGACTATCATCAAATATTGTAGTATTGCCCCTATCTAAATAATCAAATAGCTTCCATATGGTCAAAAGATTTTTGTGATAGGCTCTTTTGTAACCAGTCATGAAATTTGAATTTTGGCAGCACCGGTTATCCATAATCATCTTGAATTTGTGACTTTGTGTAGGAAAACGGGTCTTGATTATGTGTTGAGCTTTTTGTAAACGATAGCAGCTCCAAATCCAAACCTCAAAGAACTCAAAGCAAAATCTTAAGAAATACTCTGCATCTGGACGCACCGCATACACCTCATTGTTATCTTCTACAATGCACATGTACTTGGTCCAAGTTGGCCTTGATTGAAGCTCAAATGTTGCAAGAAGCACACCCTCTAAATCCAAGATAAGCGTTCTTTTGTCCTATTTGAAAGATGTTGGTAGATAATGAAACCATTGCTCTTGGTTTGAATGTGATATTTGATGTAATAATGAAAGGGAGCTCCTCTATTTTTTGATAATCTAATAGCAAAACATTTTTTCTTAGAAGCCCTGAAATGATTTTTTTAAAAAAGTTAATATAGAGATCTTAAGTGTGTTGAAGACCTTAGGGACATAGGGTGCTAATTTGTGGTTACACTTAGTAAGTCCTATGCAAGAACACATGCCAAACTATGACCCTATGGCCTTAGATTCATAGGGTGTTGAGACCATAAAGTGAAATTCCCCCAAGGACATATAGGGTGAGATTTGACCTTATGAGCATGTAGATTGTCCTTGATGGCACAGTGAACTCAAATTTCAAAGCAAACAACTATAAAAGCTTTTTAAAAAAAGAGCATTTGGCACATGAAACTCAGAAGTTACTTATAGTATTGAAAGACAATTTAAAAAACTATTAATCATTTACATCTTCATATATCTTGAAACCCTAAGCACTCTAACAAAGTCTCTGAGTACATAAAGATCTTTGTAAATGACAAAATGTTACAAAACATTGCTCCATCATTTCTTGATATAGGGCTATTTGAGATCATACTAAATTTTTAGATGCTTTATATAATTCCTGGCTTCATGTACTTTGATCACAGGCTCCTTGTATCCCAATTTTTGGGCAAGCATGATTGCTTCTGTACCTTTCAAGGCTGATAATGATTTGATATTCTTTAAGACCCTTACTTTTTCTCGATCACGTGCTGAAAGTTTCTTGTCTTGACTTCGAGTGGACATTCCACTAGTGCTAGATATTGTAACTTTCTCATCGTCGTGAAGAGGACGAGAAACTTCTGGTAGCCTTCCCGTGGAGTAGGTTTTTCCTAGAAAAATTAGATTTCTCTCCTCCCACTCTGCAACAACCTTCTGTATACGGTTATAAAGCTCATGATCTTGAGCAATGGGTGCTTGTCCATATAAATGAGACCCTGTAACTATGCGAATGTCATTAACATGATTGAGAGCTTTGATATATGGTAGCAGCTCCCCAAGGAGGATATTATCCTCCTCATCATCAACATTAAATGATGGTGGAAAAATACAATTCAATGCAGGATTCACACATCCCTTTAATGGTTCATCATCTACAAGAAGCAATCTTCTTGCATCAAGCCCAAATTTTGATGATGCAATAGCCAGCGGTTTGAAAAGTGCTTCTACTCCTGGATTATCTAAGCGAGTGATCCTTGATTCTACGCATGGTTGACATTGGCTTTGCCCCTAGATCATAAAGAATGGAAATTTTTCTTTAGTTCTAAAATCTTGATGATGTCCACAACATGCATGTCATTAGCAGCGGACCATATCCCTACATTGAAATTGCTAAATAGAGCCTTTAAAAACTCAATGCAGCCTGGACGAAGAACAATATGCTCATGTCCAAACTTTAAGCTCATCATTTTCTTGGACTTTTGCTAGCATCTCCTCAAGATTAATCCACACAAGCTCACTATTATAGTCAGCATTGGTTTGTTGGTGGATGGAAGGTCTGACTCACCATGCACTTCGATTTCCAAATCCTGGGGTGCTAAAATATTTGTGTTGGATTCTCCTTCTGGTGTTGCACATGTTCTGGAACTTCCATTGCCTTCTACTTCCATTGTGGTGTCATGCAATCCAATTCCCAACTCTTGGGCTACTAGAATATTTTCATTGGATTCTTCTTCTTCCCTTGTACATGTTCTGGAACTTTCACTGTCTTCTTCCATTGGATTACTCTTTAAATTTATCTCCAGTCGTTGTAGCAGTTGACCTTCAAAGATTTGTAGGTTCTTGTCATCTTCATCAGAAACTCTTTGGTTGACATGGAGATTGATAGAATCTTTCTCAGTAGGGTCAATGGCATTAGCATCCTCTATACCAACAATCTCGAGTAAAACTTTGTCAGCCGCAATATCTTGTTGAAGGACTGCAAGTTTAAAGAACACCTAATTTTAGATTCCAAAGTATCTACATTTTGATAACTCTTTTTTGTCACACTCTTAGAAAAAACTAATCGCAAATAGCAAATTTACTAACTGACAATACATCTACAATGGATTTATTTTTATGCTCCTTATTGTCTAGAGATTCCTAATCTTTATCTAGCTACATTAGTTCTCTGTCCATGATGGTGGCGCCCAGAAGTATACTTCGAGAAACATTTATGCCTTTAAGCTCTATAGCAGAAGTCTCATTTTCTATTGCCATGATCTTCTTGCATTGGATGATTTCCTTGACTAAGTTTCTTATGGCCTTCAGGCCATACGGTTCTCTTTGTAGATATCTCTATGACTTTAAGATAATCCAAAATATGTATGTTTATGGCCTCAAGTCCATAGGGTTAGGATTGTTGGGAGGTCTCAACATATAAATCGATATATGGCTTCAAATCTATATGGTACTTTATTTATGTGTCACCCTATGGCCCTAAGGCCATGGGTTGTCATAGGGCCACAAGATGCCCTCTATGAGCACTAGTAAGAAACCATATATGATTTATGTTGGCACCCTATGACCCGAGGGCCACAAGGTCTACCTTTTATGCTAGTAAGAAACCCTGTATGCTACATGTTATCACTCTATGGCGTTTGGGCCATAGGGTGCCCTATGTGCTAGTAACAAATCCTCTATGCTTTATGTTTGCACCCTATGGACCCAGGGCCACAAGGTACCCTCTATAATAGTAAGAAATCCACTATTCTCTATGTTTGCACCCTATGGACCTAGGGCCACAAGGTAGCCTCTATGCTAGTAAGAAATCCTCTATGCTCAATATTGAAACCCTATGGCCCCAAGGCCATAGGATGTCCTCTATGCTAGTAAGAAAAACCCTCTACGCTCTATGTTGGCACCCTATGGAGACTTGAGGGCCACAAGGTACCCTTTATAATGCTACTAAGAAACCTTGTATACTCTAGGGGAGTACCAAATAGCCCCTAGGCCACAAGGTTCCCTCTATGCTAGAAAGAAAACCTCTACGGTCTACATTGGCAACCTACAGCCCTCGGGCCATAGGGTGCATCAAATGGCTCCTAGGCCACATGGTGCCCTCTATGATAGAAAGGAAACCTTTGCGCTCTACATTTACACTCTATGGCCCCAAGGCCATAGGGTGCCCCTTACGCCTAGTATGAAACCATTGAAACTCTATATTAGCATCTAAAGACCGTAGGCCACAAGGTGAGCTCTATGTTAGTACGAAACCATCTAAACTCTATGTTGGTAGCAAAAGGCCATAGGATAGCCAAGGAACCCTTTAGGAGCATTCCCCACAAAGACCACCTTATGGCCCCATGGTGATTTAGTGGCCTAGGTGCACTTCTTAAGACTCTTTTATTTTTGTATCATATGGCCCCAGGGAAATAAGCTATCCTCTATGCTATCAAAAAACCGTTTATGTTCTTTGTTGGAATCATATGGCCCCAAGTCCATAGGGAGCCCATAGGGTGCTCTCTATGCTAGCAAGAAACCCTCCATGCTATAGGTTTGCACCCTATGGCACCAAGGACAAAGGGTGTCCTCCATGATAGTAAGAAACCCTCTATGCGCTAAGTTTACACCCCATTTGACTATGTTGACACCGTATGGCCCTGGGGCCATAGGGTGCTCCCTAGGGCCACAAGGTATCCTTCAACCTAGATTGGTACTCTTTGGCCTCAGGGTCATAGGGTGCCTACTATGCTAGTAGGATACATTATATGGTCTAGGTTTCCACTCTATTGCATAGGGCTAAAAGGTTTGCTTTATGAAGAAACCATGTATACTATATGTTGGCAGTGTATGGCCCTAGGGATAGAAGGAAACCCTAGGGCTATAGGGTGTCCTCTATGCTACTATCATATGGTCCAAGGGCCAGATAGTGACCAAGGTATCATGTGTGTCCCAAGGGTAACAAGGTGCTAATAAAACGCCCTCTATGCTTTATGTTGGCACCCTATGGCCCCAAGGCCATAGGGCGATCTTTATGCTAGTAAAATTCCCTCTATGCACTATGTTTACGTGTATACTTATAAGAAGCCATTTATGCACTATGTTGACACCCTATGACCCTAGATCCATAAGATGTCCTCTATGGTAAAAGAGAAATTGTACATGGGATATGATGGCATCCTATGGTCCTAGGGCCATAGGGTGTCCTCTATGCTAGAAAAATGTGTAAGTTAATACTCCGAAATTGAAAGAGCTTTTCAGAAAAAAAAAAGAAAAAAAAACTTCTACTTCCATTGTGGTGTCTTGCAATCCAATTCCCAACTCTTGGGCTACTAGAATATTTTCATTAGATTCTTCTTCTTCCCTTGCACATGTTCTGGAACTTTCACTGTCTTCTTCCATTGGATTACTCTTTAAATTTATCCCCAGTCGTTGTAGCAGTTGACCTTCAAAGACTTGTAGATTCTTGTCATCTTCATCAGAAACTCTTTGGTTGACATGGAGATTGATAGAATCTTTCTCAGTAGGGTCAATGGCATTAGCATCCTCTATACCATCAATCTCGAGTAAAACTTTGTCAGCCGCAATATCTTATTGAAGGACTGCAAGTTTAAAGAGCACCTAATTTTAGATTCCAAAGTATCTACATTTTGATAACTCTCTTTTTTCACACTCTTAGGAAAAACTAATCGCAAATAGTAAATTTACTAACTGACAACACATCTACAATGAATTTATTTTTATGCTCCTTATTGTCTAGAGATTCCTAATCTTTATCTAGCTACATTAGTTCTTTGTCCATGATGGTGGCGCCTAGAAGTATACTTGGAGAAACATTTATGCCGTTAAGCTCTATAGCAGAAGTCTCATTTATGCCGTTAAGCTCTATAGCAGAAGCTCTATAGCAGAAGTCTCATTTTCTATTGCCATGATCTTCTTGCATTGGATGATTTCCTTGACTAAGTTTCTTATGGCCTTCAGGCCATACAATTCTCTTTGTAGATATCTCTATGACTTTAAGATAATCCAAAATATGTATGTTTATGGCCTCAAGGCCATAGGGTTAAGATTGTTGGGAGGTCTCAACATATAAATAGATATATGGATTCAAAGCCATATGGTACTTTATTTATGTGTCACCCTATGGCCCTAAGGCCATGGGTTGTCATAGGGCCACAAGATGCCCTCTATGAGCACTAGTAAGAAACCATATATGCTTTATGTTGGCACCCTATGACCCGAGGGCCACAAGAGCTGCCTCTTATGCTAGTAAGAAACCCTTTATGCTACATGTTGTCACTCTATGGCCTTTGGGCCATAGGGTGCCCTTTGTGCTAGTAACAAATCCTCTATGCTCTATGTTTGCACCCTATGGACCCAGGGCCACAAGGTACCCTGTATGATAGTAAGAATCCTCTATTCTCTATGTTTGCACCCTATGGACCTAGGGCCACAAGGTAGCCTCTATGCTAGTAAGAAATCCTCTATGCTCAATATTGAAACCCTATGGCCCCAAGGCCATAGGATGTCCTCTATGCTAGTAAGAAAAACCCTCTACGCTCTATGTTGGCACCCTATGGAGATTTGAGGGCCACAAGGTACCCTTTATAATGCTACTAAGAAACCTTGTCTACATTGGCAACCTACAGCCCTCGGGCCATAGGGTGCATCGAATGGCTCCTCGGCCACATGGTGCCCTCTATATATGCGAGAAAGGAAACCTATGCGCTCTACATTGACACTCTATGGCCCCAAGGCCATAGGGTGCCCCTTACGCCTATTATGAAACCATTGAAACTCTATATTAGAATCTAAAGACCGTAGGCCACAAGGTGAGCTCTATGTTAGTAAGAAACCATCTAAACTCTATGTTGGTAGCCTATGGCCCAAAGGCCATAGGCTACCATCTAAACTCTATGTTTGTATCCTATGGCCCAAAGGCCATAGGATAGCCAAGGAACCCTTTAGGAGAATTCCCCACAAAGACCACCTTATGGCCCCATGGTGATTTTGGTGTCCTAGGTTCCCTTCTTAAGACTCTTTTATTTTTGTATCATATGGCCCCAGGGAAATAAGCTATCCTCTATGCTATCAAAAAACCATTTATGCTCTTTGTTGGAATCATATGGCCCCAAGGCCATAGGGTGCTCTCTATGCTAGCAAGAAACCCTCCATGCTATATGTTTGCACCCTATGGCACCAAGGACACAGGGTGTCCTCCATGATAGTAAGAAACCCTCTATGCTCTAAGTTTACACCCCATTTGACTATGTTAACACCCTATGGCCCTGGGGCCATAGGGTGCTCCCTAGGGCCACAAGGTGCCCTTCAACTTAGGAAGAGACCCTGTATGCCCTAAATTGGTACTCTTTGGCCTCAGGGTCATAGGGTGCCTTCTATGCTAGTAGGATACATTATATGGTCTAGGTTTCCACTCTATAGTGTAGCCTGACTAAAAGGTTTGCTCTATGAAGAAACCATGTATACTATATGTTGGCAGTGTATGGCCCTAGGGATAGAAGGAAACCCTAGGGCTATAGGGTGTCCTCTATGCTACTATCATATGGTCCAAGGGCTAGATAGTGACCAAGGTATCATGTGTGTGAGAATTCTCTACTATATACAAAAACCACTTTATTGGCACTATGGCGTCCCAAGGGCAACAAGGTGCTAATAAAAAGCCCTCTATGCTCTATGTTGGCACCCTATGGTCCCAAGGCCATAGGGCGGTCTTTATGCTAGTAAAATTCCCTCTATGCACTATGTGTACGTGTATACTTATAAGAATCCATTTATGCACTATGTTGGCGTCTTATGACCCTAGATCCATAAGATGTCCTCTATGGTAAAAGAGAAAGTGTACATGGGATATGATAGCATCCTATGGTCCTAGGGCCATAGGGTGTCCTCTATGCTAGCAAAATGTGTAAGCTAAAAAATGCGATAAATATGCAACACGATATACAAAATTGAATCATCATCATACATCATACATTTGTTGCTTTACCACACAGTTGAAGGGGTCTTTGCCTTCAAATATCATCATAACATTCAAACATTTAAATCAACATTTCAATTACTTTAATTCACAAATGCATTGATCTGTTGGTGGATGGAAGGTCCGGCTCACCATGCACTTTGATTTAGAAATCCTGAGGGGCAAAAGTATTTGTGTTGGATTCTCCTTATGGCATTTCACATGTTTTGGAACTTGCATTGCCTTCTACTTCCAATTTACAAACTTAAACAATGGTTATACATTATACAATCATTTCTTTGCAATAAACCTTGATACAATGTTCCGATTGCTACATGACAAGCTAAAAAATTCTACTATTCCTAGCTTCTCTCTATTGAAAAAAATTCAAGATATAAATTCCAATTCTCTGCATCATCTAGAAGAGAAACAAAATCATAGTTTGGAACAAAATACTCGCACTTTATATCTTTGAATAAAATCTTGTTACAATCAAAGAACTAGATCTTCACATAAGCCAAAGGACAAATGCTTCAATAACCATTTATACTCGATGTTTACTATCTAAGCAAATAATTGGCATTTACAACAAATGTTGAATATATGTTTAATCTAGTTAGTTGCAATACAAAGATAATTATTTCAAAGCAAATATGTTTAATCTAGTTAGTTGCAATACAAAGATAATTATTTCAAATGCTTACAACATCAATTCAGAATAGAAGAACTTACACCCAACAAAAAATGATCATACATCAATTGTTCAAACTCTCATTTTGGAATTTTGAGGACTAAATACTTTTTATTTTTTTCTAGCTTATTTCATTCTCAATAGAATATTAAACCTTAATCTCAAGATAAGAAATATATGTCCCTAATGTATATGGACACAAGATATAAGGCCAACGAAAAATGTTCTTGAAACACTTAAAGAGTCTTTAGGTGACCTAGAATAACCAACCTATAGTCTAAAGGCCATAGGGTGTCATGTGATGTTTTATAAGATGTGTCCATAAGAGCTAGGTGATTTGCACCCATGGGGTGATTTAGGTGCCCCTGTGGAGATTCTATGTCACCACCCTATGGCCCTAAGGCCTTAGGGTATCCCAAATGCTCTTGGATAACTTATGTTTCCTTCTAGAATAGCCCAAATACTCATGTACCCGTTTAGAGACTTTATGTAATCTCTCTATATACATAAGATTGTAGGATAGCTGTGTTGACACCCTATGGCCTTAAGGTTGTAGACTAGCCCAAATGCTTATGTGCCCTTTTAAAGACTCTATGTAATCACCCTATATCCGTAAGATTGTAGGGTAGCCAAATGCTTTTGGGGGATTCTATGTTGACACCCTATGGGCCTAAGGCTATAGAGTAACCCAAATGCTTATGTGCCCTTTTAGAGACTCGGTGTAATCACCCTACATCTGTAAGGTTGTTGGGTATCCCATTTTCTTTTGGGGGATTCTATGGCCCTAGGGCCATAGGGTATCATGTCTACAAAGAACTCTATGATCCTCAAGTCTACAAAGAACTCTATGATCCTCAAGTCATAGTGTATTCTTCCCAAACCTCATATGATCAATTAACTTTAAAGTATTACATAATATATATCTTATGACCACATATAAATGTAGAATTCTATTTACCAAAACATGTCCATATAATATCATACACTTAAGTCTAATTCATTTATTGTGAAAAAACTCAAACTCACAAGTCCACATTTTTTCAAAGAAAATAAATTGAGAACAATAACGAGCCAAACATCAATGTTTTTAACATCATGGTCAGATTTGAGATGGGACAAATAAAATAAAATGACAACAATAATAATCTAATTATCAGGAATGTAATATCATGGGTGGCTAGCTTAACCTGTTTCCTATAGACTTTCTAGAATGGCCTCAGCACTTGCATCCAATGGTTCTTCAATTTCTTCTTCCTCTGAATCCTTGGCATTGACTTTCTCTGTGTTATCCACACCTGCCCACCTTCTAAGATCAAGGTATTCTTCCACTATGGAATGGCAAAGAGATTCCAATTGCGTCATTTGATCACTACTACATGCAACTGATATCACCTTTCTCTGTTGTTGTAGTGCCTCTTTAGTCCCATAGCCTAATGAGAAGATGTCTATCACTTGATCATCTTCTTTGAGACAGATGCATTTGATTGCACAACGTACAAAAAAGGATTTGGCCGTGGTCACAGCATCATACTCGTCGTCATTGATGCAGAGAGTATGCATTGGCTACAACAATGACTCTTTAACACTAGAGTAGTTGGTGTACTACTCTCCTTGACTGAAAAATGCCCAAACCCCAAAAACTACTTCGCGAAGAGCACATGTTTGGATGGTCTCTGATCCCATTAAGGAGCTCAAAGGTAGAACGTGCATTTCATACCATTTAGCTTTTTCAGAAATTGCCTTCTCTAGGAAAGCAACATGCTGATACTTGACTAAGCCGACAATTTAAAACTCTGATGGTTGATGTGCTACCCCACATACTCCATCAATTACTTTACCAAATTGGGCAACACTCCAACCACTAGATGTAAGACTTTTGTGTGTTGTGTCTATGATGCAAACACCAACACGAATTTTAGAGCTATTCTCACTGCTGCAGAGAAACTCAATGCCTTCCAAATTCTTTCCAACACACTTGATTGTCCATGGTAAAATGAATTGCAAACTAGAAGTGCCAATCTTTTGTGCAATGATCCACTGCACATATCCTCTAGTGATCTCAGGAATTGGCTCTTTCTCCTTTCCTTTTTGTAGTAGGAGATTTAGCCATTGCGTACAACTCGTGAAGAGAGATTTGTAAATCTCATCTGTAATGTTATAATGAGACTTACATTTATCCCATGAAGTAACTTCTATTGCTGATGGATCTATCTCTTTAAATGCCATCAACATTTGAGGCTCAAAAACCCTAGTCTTCTTTAAGACTGTTGCACGTGCAGTGAGGTCGAGCATGCCCGCTTGTTGACGTGGTTGCTTCACTAAGCAGATTTTCTCATCTGCCAACTCTTGTTGTAGTAGCTTGACATCATTATCTTCTAAACCAGCTAGGCATCTAAAGGTTGTTATGCTTGGTTGTCGCCCACGAGCAGTTGATGTCTGATGCTTCTCCAAGATGTGTATCCACTAATCATAGATTGCATCATCGTACATGACCATGTGTGCTTCTTTGTTGGCAAATGATTTATGGTTGAACACGATGTTCGCCACATTTACAAAGGCCTTCAAAATAAAGAAAAGAAAATTACTTTTATTTCAAGACATATTTGTAACAAAACAAGCATAGGGAAGTGGAACTTACATCCCAACCTGCTCGACTTGGATGACCGACAGGAACACCTGCCTTGGGTTTTGTTGGTTTAGAATATGCAAGCCATTGACTACGGCCATGCTTCAAAACCTCCACATAAGGCTGGTGTTTCATTGTTGTTATTCTCTCCATGTTCTCCATTTTGGAAATTCGAACAGAAACCTCTTTCTGAGCGTCAACCACTATCCCCTCAGTTCTAAACTTGTAGAACTCTTTTCTCAAAGCATACTTAGTGCTGTTGTTACGCAAAAAAGCGTGGGATCAATTTCTCAACTGGTGCAAGGTTTCATTGCTCAACTGAGATCAATTGGGTAAATTGTACACCAAATTTAAAATAGTGGTCAATTCCGACGTATCCATCTAGCCCACTCTTAGAAGTTTTGGCAACTTCTTTATCAAGATCTTTTTCTTTGGGCTGTATAACAGAGTCCAACACAGCTAAGGATGCTGAGTCCACAACCACTGCCACTGAGGGGGTTCCAACTGTCAGTGTTGCAAGTCCACTAGAATCTCCTGCTTCTTGAGTCTGTAAGGGTATAACTGAAAGATTTTCTTCGGCCACATTTCCACTATTTTCTCCAAGTGAGGGAGTCTGACTCTCCTTGAGAGTCTTAGATTGACTTGTTGTACCTGTGTCTTCATTCTTTCGCTTCTTATTCTTCTTTGTGCTGCTCAATTTACCTAAATATTGATTGACTTTCTTAAAGCCCTCAATATATAAGTCTATAAAGTTCTCACTTGGAGTGTCGTCTTGAAGCTCCACCCACCCTGCTTTTGTCATTGTCACTCCTTCATAATCAACCTTCACCATTTTTTGAGCAAAGGCCACAGGCTCCAACAAGTAGGAGTCACCATTGAGTAGTTTTACTCCAAGGCATGGAGACATTTCAAGGCATGGAGACTCCTTGACAATACCACAGTCCTTGAAGGGAAATTGCTCTTTATCTTGAAAGAACAAGTGGACTTTCTCATCACTTCCACCATTTGGTAAGTGAAAATCTAGATACCAAGAACTTGGTGTTGAGCCTGTTGCATCAACTGACTTTGACTTTCTCTTTTGAGACATTTTCTGTAAAAAGAATGACATATATTTAGACAAGATGGATATTATTACATCCATATGGACCTAGGGCCATAGAGTCACCTCTATGTTAAACCATGTGGTCCTAGGTCCAAAGGGTGCCAACAAAATGGTTCTACAAGTGTACCTAGGCCACTCTATGGTAGTGTGATCACATGTTCCCTTATGAAATTAGAGGACCCTCAAAGAAGTATCCCTTGAATGGCCTAAATACCCCTTTAGAGCCTCTACACCAACACCATATGGCAATCTGTGGCCTGAAGGCCATAGGGTCCCCTGCATGCTAGTAAGAACCTCTCTATGCTCTACATTGGCATCCTATGGCCCCAAGGCCACAAGGTGGCCACAATGTTTTAAATAAACACTTCATGAGGGTTTTCTGGTAACCTATGACCCCAGGGCCATATGGTGCTCTCCATGCAAGTAAAAACCACTATTTGCTCTATATTGAGGAGACCTTGTGGGATGAAGTCCATAGGGTCCCCTCTATGCTAGTAAGAACCTCTGTTTACTCTATAATGGCACCCTGTGGCCTGAAGGTCATAGGGTTCCCTCTATGCTACTAAGAATCTCTTTGTGCTCTATGCTCTATCGTCTATGCTCTATGATCTATAGTGACTTCCTATGTCCCCAAGACCACAAGGTGCCCTCATCGTTTCCAAAAACACCTCATTGTTTTGATATGGCCCTAGGGCCATGGCTCTCTATGCCAATATAAAGCACCATGCTCTATATTAGCTCCCTAAGGCCTGAAGGCCATAGGGTTGGCCTCAAGGACCCCAAGGGTGCTCTGTATGCCAATGAAAAATACTATTCGCTCTATATTGAGAAGACCTTGTGGACTGATGGCCATAGGAACCCTTCTATGATGGATTTTTGACAACCAATCCCCCTAGGTCAAGATGTTCTATATGCTAGTAAAAACACTATTTGCTCTATATTGGCACCATGTGACTTGAAAGCCATATGGTCCCCTATATTCTAGTAAGAGCCTCTCCATGCTCTATATTGGCACCCTTTGGCGTGAAGGCCATAGGGTCCGATCTTTGCTAGTAAGAACCGATCTATGCTCTATATTGGCACCCTATGGCCTGAAGGCCATAGGGTCCCCTATATGCTAGTAAGTACCTCTCTATGCTCTACACATCCGATGACCCCAAGGCCACAAGTTGCCCTCTATGTTTTGAAGAAACCCTTCAGGAGGGTTTTTTGGCAACCTATGGACCCAGGGCCATAGGGTGCTCTCTATGCCATTGAACAACCCTCATTGTTTTGGTACCCTATGGCCCCAGGTATAAAGCACTATTTGGTCTCTCTATGCTAGTAAGAACTGATCTTTGTTCTATATTGGCACCCTTTGGCCTGAAGACCATAGGGTCTGCTCTGTGCTAGTAAGAACCGATCTATTCTCTATATTCAGGCCATAGGGTCCCCTGTATGTTAGTAAGAACCTCTCTATGCTCTACTCATACTATGACCCCAAGGGCACAAGGTGCCCTCTATGTTTTGAAGAAACCCTTCATGATGGTTTTTTGGCAACCTATGGACCCAGGGTCATAGGGTGCTCTCTATGCTAGTATAAATACTATTTGCTCTATATCCTGGAGACTTTGTGGGCTGAAGGTCATAGGCTCCCCTCTATGCTAGTGAGAACCTCTATTTTCTCTACGTTGACACCCTGTGGCCTGAAGGCCATAGGGTTCCTTGTATGCTAGTAAGAAGCTCTCTATGCTCTATGCTCTATATTTACATCCTATGGCCCCATGTATAAAGCACTATTTGGTCTCTCTATGTTAGTAAGAACCGATCTATGCTCTATATTGGCACCCTATGGCCTGAAGGCCATAGGGTCCCCCCTATGCTAGTAAGTAACTCTCTATGTTCTACACACCCTATATGTTTTGAAGAAACCCTTCATGAGGGTTTTTTGGCAACCTATGGACCCAAGGCCATAGGATTCTCTCTATGCCATTGAGGAGACCTTGTGGGCTGAAGGCCATAGGGTCCCCTCTATGCTAGTAAGAACCTCTATTTTCTCTACGTTGACACCCTGTGGCCTAAAGGCCATAGGGTTCCCTCTATGATAGTAAAAAGCTCTCTATGCTCTATGCTCTATATTGACATCCTATGGCCCCAAGTCCACAAGGTGCCTTCATAGTTTTGTAAAAACCCTCATTGTTTTGGCACATTATGCTCCCAAGTATAAAACACTATTTGGTCTCTCTATGCTAGCAAGAACCGATATATGCTCTATATTGGTACCCTATGGCGTTCAGGCCATAGGGTTCTATGTATGCTAGTAAGAACCTCTCTATGCTCTACACATCTTATGACCCTAAGGGCACAAGGTGCCTTGTATGTTTTAAAGAGACCGTTCATGAGGGTTTTTTTGGCAACCTATGGACCCAGGGCCATAGGGTGCTTTATATGCCAGTAAAAAACACTATTGCTCTATATTGATGAGACCTTGTGGGCTGAAGGCCATAGGGTCCCCTCTATGCTAGAACCTCTGTTTTCTCCATATTGAGACCTTGTGGCTTGAAGGCCATAGGGTTCCCTCTATGGTAGTAAGAAGCTCTCTATGCTCTATGCTCTATGCTCTATGCTCTATGCTCAAATGCTCTAAATTGACATCCTATGGCCCCAAGGCCACAAGGTGCCTTCATTGTTTTGAAAAAACCCTCATTGTTTTGACACCTTAAGGCCCCATGTATAAATCACTATTTGGTCTCTCTATGCTAGTAAGAACCAATCTATGCTCCATATTGGGAGCCTGTGGCCTTCAAGCCATAGATTCCCCTGTATTCTTGTAAGAACCTCTCTATGCTCTACACATCTTAAAGAAACCATTCATGACAGTCTTTTGGCAACCTATGGACCCAGGTCCATAGGGTGCTCTCTATGCCAGTAAAAAACACTATTTTCTCTATATTGAGGAGACCTTGTGGGCTGAAGGCCATAGGGTCCCCTCTATGCTAGTAAGAATCTCTATTATCTCTATATTGACACCCTGTGGCCTGAAGGCCATAGGGTTCCCTCTATGGTAGTAAGAAGATCTCTATGCTCTTTGTTCTATGCTCTATGCTCTATGCTCTATGCTCTATGCTCTATGCTCTATGCTCTATGCTCTAAATTGACATCCTATGGCCCCAAGCACTATTTGGTCTCTCTATGCTAGAAAGAATCGATCTATGCTCCATATTGAGAGCCTGTGGCCTTCAGGCCATAGAGTCCCCTGTATTCTAGTAAGAACCTCTCTATGCTCTACACATCTTATGACCCTAAGGACACAAGGTGCCTTGTATGTTTTAAAGAAACCATTCATGACAGTTTTTTGGCAACCTATGGACCCAAGTCCATAGGGTTCTCTCTATGCCAATAAAAAACACTATTTTCTCTATATTGAGGAGATCTTGTGGGCTGAAGTCCATAGGGTCCCCTCTATGCTAGTAAGAACCTCTGTTATCTCTATATTGACACCCTATGGCCTGAAGTCCATAGGGTTCCCTCTATGGTAGTAAGAAGCTCTCTATGCTCTTTGCTCTATGCTTTACATACAGATCCTATGGCCCGAAGGCCACAAGGTGCCCTCATTGTTTCAGATGAAAAGTAGGGCACCTTGTGATCCTAGGTAACATAGGGAATCCTATGGCCCTTGAGATTGTAGATTGTCACACTATGGCCCTTGGACCACAAGGTCTTTAGATGGGAAAGAGGGCATCCAAGGGCCTGAAGGTGGCCTACGTACATAGGGTACACCATGGTGCATATTAACGGGCACCATGGCAACCCCATGCACCTAGGGCTCTAGGGCCATAGGATCTCCAAAAGGAACATAGGGAATCATATGGCCCTTGCGATTGTACATTGCCACCCTATGGCACTTGGGCCATAGGGTCTTCAGATGGAACGTAGGGCACCTTGTGACCCTAGGGAACATAGGGAATCCTATGGCCCTTCAGATTGTAGGTTGTCACCCTATGGCCCCTGGGCCACAAGGTCTCTAGATGGGACGTAGGGCACCCTGTGATCCTATGGATATAGGGCCATAGGATCTCCAAAAAAAACATATGGAACCCTATGGCCCTTGAGATTGTACAAATACACCCTATGGCCCTTGGGCCACAAGGTCTCAAGATGGAACATAGGTCACCTTTTGATCCTATGGCCATAGTTTCCTTATGTTCCTTTTGGAGATTTTATGGCTCTAGGGCCATAGGATCTTCAGAAGGAACATAGGGAACCATATGGCCCTTGAGATTGTACATTTCCATCCTATGGCCCTTGGGCCACAGTGTCTCTTGATGGGACATAGGGCACCCTATGATCCTATTTTCGTAGGTCCCTATGTTCCTTTTGGAGATCCTATGGCCCGAGGACCATAGGATCTCCAAAAGGAACATAGGGAACCCTGTGATCCTATGTCCGTAGGGCCATATGTTCATTTTGGAGATCCTATGGCTCGAGGACCATAGGATCTCCAAAAGGAACATAGGAAACCCTATGGCCCTTGAGATTGTACATTCCCACACTATGGCCCTTGGGCCACAAGGTCTCCAATAGGTTACCCTTTGATCCTATGGCCCTAGGTTCTTTATGTTACTTTTGGAGATTCTATGGCCCTAGTGCCACCCTATCTCCAAAAGGAACATAGGGAACCCTATGGCCCTTGAGATTGTACATTGCCACCCTAAGGCCCTTGGGCCACAAGGTCTCTAGATCGGACATAGAGCACCATGTGATCCTATGGCCATAGTGCCATATATATGTTTTGGAGATCCTATGGCCCTATGGCCATAGGATCTTCAATAGGAACATAGGGAACCCTATGACCCTTGAGATTGTACATCGGCACCCTATGGCCAAATGGGACATTGGTCACCCTATAGTACGATGTGAGACCACCCTATGGCCTTATGGTCATAGGGTGCCTTAGGGCCATATGTTACTCTTTAGTATGAGGTGAAACCCTATGTAGCCACACCCTGTCTGCCCTTCTAAAGATTCAATGTCTAGTTTTATTTTAGTGACTACAAATGAATTTAAAGAAACTTTATTACACCATATCTTACAAGCACATATAGTGTACACTTTCTTTCCCACCTTCTTGCCTCTTTTTTTTCCCATCCTCATCTGTGTCCTTGATTAACATTATGTTGATCTAGGTAGTGTTTGCATGCACTTCATGGGTGTGTGAGTCGCTCCGTCCAACTTTGGCACCGTTGCCAGGGACACAAGGACCTAAGTAGGTTTCCTACCAACACTCATGTGATGGTTGCTTGATTTAGTTTCGGCTAAAGAAATCGTTTTTCTTAAGTAGATCCGGAAGAGGATATTCCGCGATCAAGTGGATAGCCAGGAAGCGTGTGTCTTGCCGAGGGTCTGCGAATAGATAGGTTTAGTTAGGATCTGTGGATTAGAGTAGTTATTGGTGGTCGAGTGATTTGTGAGGTGATAAAAGCGTTTACTAGTCCGTGTGTGCCAGTGAAGCGTTTTTCTACTCATAGATGCAAAACCCCATATGATTTGTAGGAGTAGCTTTAGGTAAGTGATCCGATTCTGATCTAGAGCTATTCAACACTGAATTATTTGCTAAAGTGCTTGATTGCATTTGAAATCACGGAAAAGTGTGCTTTTGAGGGTAAAAATGCATTAAACAAGCTTTTGTGGATATTTTTGTATGACTGACTAATGTTGTGCATATAAAAGACTGACTGATGTTGTGCATATAAAAGAGCATTTGCAAGGGTTCTGTGAAGAAAACCTGCAATTCTGTAAACATAGACATCCTACGCGTAGGATGTCTCAAGGGGGTTCTGGAGGCCAAATTTGAAAATTCTGACTGCACCAGTGTGTTCAGAAGGGGGGGTTTACCCTAAGTATACATTGAAACTAAAGTTTTGACCAACTCTTGACACCCAAAAGACCAAAGACGGAGTGTCAAAAACACGAAAACAAGAAATGTAAGATTATGAGCACAATTTTGCATAAAAACTGGTAGGAATGCTTGAAAAGTAGTGCTCAAGACTTGGGGATGCCTGTGCCTGTGGATGAATTCTGCCACAAATTTCATCAGTAGACATCCTACGCGTAGGATGTCTAGAGAGCGATTCTGGAAGCAAAAATCAAGTTTTGACATCATACCCATATTCTGCATGTTGTGTTGGACACACACACCAAAGCTCATGTCATTTGGACATATAGACTGAGAGTTAAGGGATGTTACTCTTTCAGAGAAATATTTTCCCAAAAGTGGTGATTCTGAGAAATTTTGACATCCAAAATTTGCTATGATCACATATTCTTGTTATATGCATCAAGAAGCACCTTGGGTAACAGAAGTCCATTCTGAGAAAAAAAGACATCCTACGCGTAGGATATCTACAGGGTGATTTGGTGGAAATTTTGAAATTCCGAGTTGACCAGTGTGTTCAGAAGGTAGGTTTTATCCTATTTTCACCTGGAAGGGGGAACTTGACCATATCTTGACAGGATAAGGCCAGATAGACTGAAATTGCCAGACATCCTACCCAAATTGTGCTAAGGCATTATTCCAAGACCAAAACCATAGGATGGCTGCAGGAGCATGATCTGCATGATATATTGAGTGACTGAGAGAGTTTTCATCTCATTTGGGGGAGAAACGGGGGTCCTAAGCAGATAGCACTTTTGACTGAAAAAGACTAGAACAGCTAAAATTGGGGTCTTTTGAAATCCAAACCAAAATCTGAGCATACCATTGGGTTGCTGACATCAAGGGGAAGCTTTGGGTCAAGTCTGGGGTCAAACAGGCCAAAAAGGCATCCTACGCGTAGGATGTCATATGTGTGATTTTACACTCCAAACTTAATTTTGAGCATACCACTGTGATCAGCACCCTAAGGAGAGTCTGTGGTTCAAATTTGGGGCAATTCTGAGCAGTTAGACATACTACACATAGGATGTCTAAGGCATGATTTAGAGGCCAAATTAAAATTGTAGACATAGCAGGGTGTTGTATAGCCTTAGGCAAGCCTCCTAGTCAATTTTGGTCCAATTTGGAGTTGATTTGACTTGGGAATTCATCAGAACAGACATCAAGCTTCTGGAACAGATTCTTGATCATTTGACCAGCATATAGGTGTCAGAATCAAAAAGTAAAAATAGCTATGAGATTAGCACATCAAGGGGAAGCTACAGTGCAAGTTTGAGCTGAAACAGAGCAAAAAGACATCCTACGCGTAGGATGTCTCCATGGTCATAAAGTGGTCAAAATTCTATTGTAGCCATATAGGGAGATTCTAAGTGTCTCAAGGATTCCATATCTTTTTTCAAAAGTGAATTTGGACCTTGTTTGGCCTATTTACTAAGCAAAGACAAGAATTGTCAGACATCCTACTCTTTGAGTGCACTAGAAGCTCTTGCAGCCTAAATCTTGACCTATTGGCATCCAAATTCAAGTTTGAGTATACCATTGGGTTGTTGAGCACTAGGAGAATCTTGGGATCAAGTTTGGACAAAATCTGAGCAGTTAGACATCCTACGCGTAGGATGTCTTCAGCTTGATTTAGGACTCCAAACCAACTTATGAGCACACCACTGTGATCAACACATCAAGGAGAAGCTAGGGTGAAAATTTCATGTCATTCTGAGCAAAAATACATCCTACGCATAGGATGTCTCAAGGCCATTTTTAGGTCCAAATGAAATTCTGAGCATACCATTGTGTTGTTGGACTTAAGGGGAGTCTTTGGACCAAATTTTGTTAAATTCTGAGCATATAGACATCCTATGCGTAGTATGTCTCTAGGCCAGTTTTAGGGTCCAACTATAAATTTGACCATACAGAAGTGTTCACACTGTCACAGAGATCCCAAATCTTCTTTTAAAATTGAATTTAGACTCATTTTGATCAGTTTAAACTGCATTTCACTATTTTGGCCATAACTTTCACAAACGGTATCGGATCGGAAAAGTTTTTATATCAAAACGTAGCCTGAGAGCGGCTCTATAGATCTTAGAGTAAAACTTGAACTAAATGCAACTTCGAAAAAAAATGTCATTTGAGGCCTCAAAATACATCCGCAAGTTAGGGGTGTCTAAAAGCAACAATTCGCGAGAATTGTGACGAAACGGTTGCGGTTTTGGATATAGTTTCGACTTTTCCCTAACCAAAGCACTTGAACACAGTGGACTAAGTCTACTTGAACCAAGCAAAATCTCTTAAGCCCAGAAATCATGTCTACCCTAGATTCAAACGCAGCTTACACAAGCTTGGAGATCCCGACGATAGAGGAATATCCTCCCACAATGGATCTTCCAAACTTGCAATTGATAAAGATCCATCTTGTTGAGAGAGTTTGGATGATTGGTCATGAGAGTGAAGGACTATATAGATACATTGACGACAATGAGGTCAATCTTTATAGGTGCTCAGATCCATACCTAGAAGAGATAACGGATTACAAGCTCTTATATGTCTACACATACGGAGTCGACTGTCAATGGAGATCTACAGTTGTCGACAAGTATGGACGAGAATACACAGTTGTAGGAAGCACAAATCCACAGACTGTACTAGAAAGAGGTGGATATTTGGTCAATGAAGGACCACAAATGCCTCCACCAAACATGAGAATTCCTATAGGAATTCCAAGAAGAGAGCCACCAGGATTCCCTTCAAGAGCGATAACGAGAGAAGGATTGGGAGAGTCTCTGGTTAGACTTGTAGACAATCGACAAGTTAGACCATCCCAAGTCCAGAAATGGGTAAACATAAAATACTCCGGAGATAAAGATCCTAGAGATCACGTAACGGCTTTTAGAAGAGTGATTAGAGCAGAGGAAGTTTCAGATTTTGCGAGACAGTTTGCGGGATTTGGATTGACTCTAGAAGATGATGCAGCTACATGGTTCGACTCAGTGGAAAAATGGGATTTTGAGACCCTAGATGAGCTGTTTGGGGAGTTTATTGAAGAATTCTCACCAAAAGGCATTGCTCACAACACGGTCTCGCAAATCCATAGATTCAAACAAAAAGAGGATGAATCAGTACGCAAAGCATCATTACGGCTCAAGAGATATGTTAAGCTCTGTCCGAGAGCGGAATTACCTATGCAAGCACGACTGATGCTGATCTTTATCCAGGGAATGAGACATGCGGGCCTTCAGAAGGATCTGCATATGATAAGGAGGATGACGCTAAACGAGTTGATGAACGAAGCTCTTTATCTAATGGATAACTGTGAGGCATACAAAGAAAAGGACTTAAAGAGCCAAGGAGATGAAACATCCTCTCAGCACAGTGTTTCACAGATAAGTGAGTCCATTGCCAAGCCAACGGCACCTATTGATCAAGAAAAGCTTATCGACGACTTGGTCAAGAGGTTGATTCCTCTTGTAAGGTCTGATTCGGGAGAGCCGAAGTGGTGTGAAATTGAGAGAAAATGGACGAACCATACGAGGGAAGAGTGTTATTATAGCATGGAAAATTCTAGGGAGAGGTATGTACAACCTGTTCCAGAAGCACCTACTCCACCTAGATACATTACGGGGAATGCGTCAGGACCAGTAGGAGTTTTAAGGCCACAGCTTGTCTTAGGACAACAACCTCCGCTGCCAAGTGCTAGAATGCCGGTAGACATGAGATACATGCCAATGATGGAAGCATCAAATAAACCAACGCCAGTACCAGCTATAATGTGGTATAGCAACCAAAGTGAGTACTACCCTTCGGAGCAACAAAATGTAAGAGAAACACATGGAGTGGTGAGGCCAGTACAACCTCCACCTCCTGGGTTTCAGTTGAAAGAAAGAAGGTATGAAATGGACGAAAGTACATTGCGATTCATTGCAAATAGCGTCTTATCTAGGTCAAATCTTGCTTATAGCCAAGAGGAAATGCTAAATGAAATCTAGGCCCCACTTGGCAAATGCATGTGCTCCCATGATTGGTCTCATATGCATTTCATCCTTTTTAAGTGGAATTTTGGTTCTTTAGCATTCAATATTGCACTGCTCTAGCATCAATGAAGAGTGTTGGCCACCAAAATTTTGGCAAACATTATAGACTTAGCCATTTTACATTTGCAATGCTTGTATAGTTGATTGCTTGGCAAACATTATAGACGTAGCCATATTATTTTTGCAATGCTTGTATAGTTGATTTCCAAGAAATTCATATGATTGTGCTTTAGTTTTGATAGCTTTTATGTTGGTTTTGGACACGTTTGTAGGAATTCAAACAATCCACTATATACAAGTACTCCATTGAGGTGCTATGGTTACCTAAAACATTGTAGCATGTTCTACATGAGGTTTTCTTGTACATGATTTCACTTATTAACATACATGTGAGCATCAAACTTCATTCTAGGTCAAAATAATCCCATTCTCATCAAATTTTGGAAGGTTTGGATTTTCCCATGATAGATAAACCTCATTGTGACGTGTGCTTCCTTTAGGTATAAAGGGATATCAGAGGCTTCAATACACAACCATAGTCTGCCATACAAACCTCTATGATATAATCATTCACTAAGCAGTTGAAAGGGATTACTTTGCTCGATCAATTTCTTGTGAGCTATTCTCTTTTGTTCTATCAACGATCATTAGGGAAAATTTGGACTCTCAAACGGGCCTTATAAGGAGGGTTGACTTTGCCTCTCTTGTCCAAAGTGGGCAACCCGGTGAAATACATAGACGCTTTGTCAATACTCTATCAACCAACATGTCATTCGAAAGATCTTAGAAAGAGGTTCTAAATCCCCAAACCTCAATAAATTTGTATAAGTTATGGCCTCCCCACTGAAGCTCAAATGTGGGGAGAGATTCCATTTATAAGACGGAGGTGTCACATAAAAATTGGAATCTTCTAGAATATAAAGAATCTGATGGCATGCTATATATCAGATCTCAATGAGTACATTTTAAATCCAAAAGGCTCGACAAGTTTTGATTTTATTTGTAAAAAATTTACCGTGCGCCCGTTTTGGACAAGAGGGAGAAAGTCAAAGTTCTTATAAGGCCCATTTGAGAGTCCAAAATTTCCCTAATGTTCCAAGTTGTCAAGATTGGAATTATATTCTCACTCCACCTGTATATTATCTTAATGCTAAAGAGATATGTATCTAGAAAATCATCTTCAACTCCTTCAAGATGCTCTCCATTTACTATCCAATAAAGGTGATTATCCCTTTGATGGGTTGTCCCCTTCTTTACCACAACCATGAAATCAAATTCAAGAAAGATGATGAACCATCTTACTATCCTATGTTGCATGGCTTGTTAACAATATACAATAGTTCCTGATGATCCACTTAAAAATGAACTAATTGGCTAGGAGATAATTCCTAAATTTCTCCATGCATAAACCATTCCGGTAAAATAGTTGTGTAATTTTGTTCACCATTGTTCAATTTCCAGCTACCATAGAATATGGGAAAGTTCATACTTTCTTGTCCATGTTGTGCTAGGATACATCTAATCGAAAAAGCAAAGGCCACAACATGCACATGAAATATCTTTACTCCAATTTGGTCCTTTAAGAATTGGTGTTGATACGAATGCTTGCTTCAATTTCTAGAATGATTCCTCACACTCTTGTATCCATTCAAAGGTCATGTCTGCATATATGTAGATAAACTTCTAATAGTATCCACAATGTCTTGTGAAATATTGAACCTCCATCATCGTCTTTGGCCATGGCATGTCCACAATCACCTTAATTTTATCCATATTTGTAGATATTCTGTTCGCGAATACAATATCACCTAGGATCTTCCCCTGTCTAACCATGAAAACCCATTTTTTTGAGTTAAGGCAACTCCGATAAGTGCGACATTTTTTAAACACTTTTATTTGATGCTCTATATAGTCTTTGTGAAACATTGAGTGCACACACACATCATCCATATAGATTTCTAAAAATATACACAAGTATTCTCTGAAAGCATGGGCCATAAGTCGATGGAAGGTGGTAGGTGCATTCGTCAACCAAAAAGGCATCACGCGATATGCATAGATCCCCCACTCAATAGCAAAAGTTGTTTTGTGCTAAACTTTTAGTTTAATATCCAATTGGTTATAAATGGTTTGGTCTAGCCTCACCCTCATTAGCTATGAATATCCCTAGCTCAGAGTAAATACTTCACTCTAAGCTACATTGCCCATTGTTGACTCAAAAACTCTAGAGGATGAAACAATATTATCTAGCTCATAGGATTCCATGGCCCTTGATGAATAAGGATCACTTGGACAATAGGATTTGTAGTTTTCCTCTTCGTAATACATTTGTATTGGCACTATAATATTAATTGTAAGGTCTCTACCTTTCTAGCTATAAGGAAATGAACTCAAAGCTTTAGGAGAAAGCATTGGGTGTACAAATAGGTAAAACACTATCTTGAAAGCAATTAAAATTGGTATTTTTAAAATCTTAAGCACAGCAAACCCAGGGCTAGAAATTTTCATAATTAAGTTCAGACAAAAATTGACCCCGCTAGTCTCTTTGAAAGATTCAATGTCAATTCATTTGCTAAGAAAAATTGCATAGCATAGACTTTTACTAAGATCTCCTAGATATTTTATAGCTAGATATTTACCAATTAAGCAAAAAAATCTATCAAAATTTACCATATTTAATTTTTAACGCTGGCAGGTGTTGCGAGGGGTCATCACTAACTTGCCAGGGATAGGAATAGTAGTACAGGGCTGTAGGAGAGCTGTAGGGATGCCTTGGGATGCAAGCTACTGCCATTTCCAGCTTGTGAGTGCCAAAAACCTATAAATACGACCCCCTTGCTTCACAATTTCACTCATACTCGGAGACCTAGCCATTTCTCTCTCACATAGAGAGAAACTCTACTAAAAAATCACTAGAGAGAAAAAACTCTAGCTGATTATCAATGGTAATTAACCTAATCTCTTCTTAATTAGTAAAATTATATTAAATTATCTCTATTTTCTTAATTAATCTAACTAATTAAGAAGATTAAATCTCTTTACATTATAAATTACTCTCTTAACTCTTAATATTTTGTTGATTACTTAGATTAAGATTAAGGATATTAATCTAATTAATTATTAAACCATATTAAGATTGAAATTAATCATTTTAGTCTTAAACTAAGTATATTTATACTAGTTAAGCTTAGATTAGTACAAGATAATTATCAAAGCTTAATTAGGTTATTAAAAAGCTAGAAAAATTATATCATAGTTTTTTATTAGTTTTTGGAATTAATTAGGCAAAAAATCAAAAAACTATTGGAAAAACTACTTAATTCAAATATTCCTAAGTTAATTATCAAAGTTTGGAAACACTGTTAGAAACGGGTGATTACCGCATTAATAGAAAATTAGTCTAAGTATTTAATTAATCAAAACTTAGTTTCTTTTAGCCACAAGTTAAAAGGGAAACGTTAGTTCATCAAGTTAGATAACTATGTGCTATTTATCAGAGTTAATATACATCATAAGTAAGCCGTGATAATTAGCTTATGATTAGAAAGTTAATCTAGCTATTTAATTAAACCAAAGTAGATTGATTTTAGCTGAAAATAAAAGGGGAAAATTAGTTGATCAAGTTAGATAATTATGTGCTATTTAGCAGAGTTATTATATATCATAAGTAAGCTGTGATAATTAGCTTATGGTGAGAAAGTTAATCTAGCTATTTAATTAAACCAAAATAGATTGATTTTAGCTAAAAATAAAACAAGGAAACAAGTTAATCAAGTTATATGATTATGTGCTATTTATCAGAGTTAGTGTACAAAAAGTTAATTTAGCTATTTAACTAAGCCAAAATAGGTTGATTTTAGCTAAAAATGAAAGGATAAAATTAGATAACTAACTTGGATAGTTACAAGGTAATTACCAAAGTTAAGAAATATAATTATCTATCTGTTATCTATTTGTGATAATGATAACATAATTAATTAACTACTTTAAATAATTACAATTGATCAAAAATCCTATTTTTATCTACAGATTAAGGATAAATAGAATCTAATGTTAAAAGTCTTTATTAAAACTACTACAAGTATAAACCATTGATATAAAGACGAGGAGATTCAATCTTTAAGAGAAAATGAATATAATAAATATTAAGCTTAAAATAAGCAGATTCCAAACTTAATAAAGATGGGGAAATTTAGAAAAAGATGTAAAAAGTTATAAGAAAATTAAGAGAGCTTAGAAAAACCTTAAGGAGGCTATGATATAGTTATCTTACCCATGTAAGCAGATAACAAATTACTAGGTTAAGAAATTACCATCTAGGACTACAAATTTAACCTCGATTGGGTTAAGAGGAATTAGATTGAATACGAAGGTTAAGTCAAGTTTTTGAATGACTTACCTACTAAATAGACGTTCTTTTTTACAAGGATAAGAACTCATGGCACAAAAAAGGACTCGAGCCAATCCTCAAGCTGATGATGAGGGTAGTGTTCCTAAAAGAGCTAGAGTGTCGCACGACGACAAGGTCAGGCCTTATAGTAGGCCTACTGATGAGAGCATTCAGACCCCGGCAAGCACTGCAACAAATGCCCGACCAGCCCAAGGTGGGTCTTCGTTATAATTTAAGTTTTGAAGAATTCAAGCTCTTCTTGCATACGTAAAAGAGCGGGCAAGGAGTTAGGAAAGGTGAAATTGACTTAAAAATGGAAGGTATCTTCCAAGAAACCAATGTATACTTGTTGTAAATTAGGAAATAATTGTTTGAGTTAAGCCAGTTGAAGTAGGAAACATATGATTGATCATCCTTAAGACAGTTTGTCTCAAGACACCTCCGACTCCTTAGTATATTTTGATGAATAATGATAGATTTCCAGCCACGGATAAGTCGGTTACCCCCATGAACGGTTAGTTTCTACTCCGTGTCATGTCTTGATGTTTCTACATAAGTTAGGATACCGTTTTTATCCTAGGGGAGACGCCCGGTTGTATGGGAAACTGATTTGGTGTACGGACACCCCAAACTTTTGGTGATGGGTTTCCATCCTGATTATGAATAAGGAATGGGTGCCGCTTTTTCACCCTTAGGTGGTCTTGAGACAAGAAGAGTATTGGTCATGGTTATTATGGTCAATTTTTGAGACAAGAAGAGTACTGGTCATGGTTATTATGGTCAATTTTTTTGGTTGACAGTACCATGGATTATGAATAAAGAATGAGTGCCGGATTTTCACCCTCAGTTGGTCTTGAGACAAGAAGAGTACTGGTCATGGTTATTATGGTCAATGTTTTTTATTGACAGTACCCTGTCTTAAGTTTAAAGATGTTTGTTTGCTAAAAGAATGCTTTACAATGCTGTTTTTAATACTTGATTGAAGGAATCACCATGACGAAAAGTTAAAATAAACCATTATTTTAAATGTTAAACCAATGTGCTATTAATTAGAAAAAACAAAAAAAATCATGTGTAAGTGCGGGGTGGTAAGTGGGGATTGACTAAGGTTGTCAATCATGGATGGGTGGACCTGATTAGTCAGGTAACTATCCATTCTCATGGACTAAAAAAATTTAGCAAACTTCTCCAATTGGAAGGGGAGTTCGCCAGTGGTGGTTGTGCCCTCACATCTGTTAAGGGCGAAAAAACATTGGTTGAGAATACCTTAGCCCAAATTGTGGAAGTTATCGGGTTGAAACAGTCTTAGATTTCTAAGATGTTGTTCATTTTCGCTGTGAGACAGGACTAGGTCTTCTTCTAGGGCTATAGACCCAAGCCATTGTCAATGGTACAGGTCTATTTCCTGGATTTTTCTCTTTTAGAGATTCTGACTTTTAATAGGCCTAGAGACCTTTCAAGGACCCCATCCCAATCTTGGTATTGGTGGGTTGGAGATCTCAGACTAATCTAGATACACATATCTTAATATTGTTTGATCTTCACTTGGCAGTGACGGTTGATGGACTAGCACTAGTCTTGGTCTCTCCACTCCGGGTTGTGTATTTGTTGGCCTTGATGCATACCTCAACGGTGATGGTGCTGGTCTATTTTGTTGATACTAAGGATTTAATGATACATTTGGCTAGTATTGAGAGTTAGGATAATAAGTCCTTTCCCTAACTTATCCTTGATTGTAGTAGAATTCCTCAGTGGTATGGTTTGTGTACTTGTTCTCAATGGCACACCACTTTTGCTTACATTAGCAACACCAACAAGAAGCAGTGGACCTCCAATGATGCTATTTTTTGCATACAATGCTTTTTTTCTAATAGCCATATCATTTGTATATGCACTTTTGATGTAGCTACAGGCTCTAATGAGCTCTAGATTGTATATTTGATGCTACCATGATGCCTAGGAGTACATATTTTTTATACCCTAGGTATAAATGTGAAAATTATGTCATTTTCACTTATCCTCTTGAGAGTAGATCTTTCATGGAAAGCTTGTAAAGACGGTGGAGATGGTGATGCTTGTAGTGGAGTTCCTTCTTGTGCTTCCACTTCACTTAGATCATTTTTCACTTATCCTCTTGAGAGTAGATCTTACGTGGAAAGCCTGTAAAGAAGGTGAATATGGCGATGCTTGTAGTGGAGCTTCCTCTTGTGCTTCCACTCTTTCTATTGCATGCAATGAAAAGCTAAGTGCTTTCCTTCTTCTATCTCTTTGTGAATTGTGTTAATGGTGTATAGTTAAGTGTTAATTAGTCTCTAATTAATGTTTTTTGCTCCCATTTCTCTTCTCTTTGACTTTGATTTGTGAGCTCATTGAACTTTTTTATCTATGTGTGTGTGTGATTGATCATTAGTGTGTAGAAGAGTCATTAATAACCAATTAAAGTAGTTTATCTTTTACATTAAGTGTTGGTGGTGGTGATGAATGGTTGATTTGTGAGATAAGATTTTGTTAGAAAAATTGTGTGTACTTTTCACGTTCTTTCCTCTTTTTCACTAATTGAACACTACTTTGTGACTAATTTACTAATAGTTTGTGTGCTAAACATGTGCCTATTCCTAATTAGAGGCTAAGACGTCACTCTTTTAAAAGAAAATTGTAAACATTTCATGTGGATTTGAGTGACTTTGAGTGTGTAATTAAGCGATTTATCACTAATTACCCTCTCTAACTCTTGGGGGGTTCACCTTTTAGACATGTAAGTTATCACATGAGTTCAAATGAATGGGTTTTTTAATTTTCAAAATTTTAAAATTTTAACAAGATTATATTAATAGAAGGGGTTTTTCAATTGATTTTAGAGGAAAACCCATAAGTTTTGAAAGAAAAGGAAGTCATCTTATTACCTTAATCATGTAAGTAAAGGGGTTTTTTTAATACCCTTTGAACGCACGTTATATGAATAGATTCTTAAAGGTGCATGTGATTTTAAAGCTATGCATAGATAAATCAAGCATTGGATGTGTTATGATCAATAAAATGTGTTTAAATTCCATGGATTTGATGCTACACATAAGTTTTGGGTGATTATTTGTTTGTAGGTGAATTGCGGTGCAATTGCTATGTACCCACACATGTGTGTAGGTGTCATTGGAGTTGAAATTCAATAAAATTCTTGATGCAATTGTGAGTGCACTAACTCACTCATTTGCTGATTTATGTACAAGTTTTAATTCAAGATTACATGAATCAAAATTGGTGTAATTTTATGTTCATTAGTGTGTGCACTAGCTTGGTACCTCGACACTAAAATGTCATGTGCACATTATAATATCCTAAAACTTGAAACAATCATAGGTCATTTTTATACTCCAAACAATGTCAAATAGAATTGTCAGTGAAAGCCATGTGGATATTTAACATAATCACATGTTTTGAAACATGATCATTCAATGTTATTAACATGTTCATGTATTCGTCATCACGTTAATGAAATCCTTGGTACCAGCTAGTCCAAGTGCTCTTCTTGAGTAGGGATATGAAAGTTACCCATGAGATCAATATACTATCCAAACTAGTCATAGAAAATACCAAAACTTAAAAAAAAGTACCTACTAGAACAAATTTGGATAGAGCACCAAAACAGAACACCATACCAAAATTGTAAAGAAGTACAAAAGGGGAGAGATTTACCAAATGGCCACGTGCTTAGGTATTGAAGATGGCTATAAGAATCACAAATAAAATCAATATAGTACCAAAACTAGTGGTAGAGAATACCAAAAGAAGAACAAAAGTTAATGGCTAGAATCAAAATTGGATAGGGTAGCAAAAGAAAACACCACACCAAACTATAAAGGAGTACCAAAGGAAAAAGATATACCAACTAGTCTAGGTACTTTGGTATTGAGCATGGCTATACAAATCACCCATGAAATCAATAGAGTGCCAAAATGTGTTTTAGAGAATATCAAATCAAATACAAAAGCTCCCAACTAGAACCAAAATTGGATAGAGTACCAAAATAGAACACCATACCAAACTATAAAGTAGTATCAAAGAAGAAAGATAAATCAAATTGGTGGTTGTGCCAAACTTATATAATTTTGGATAGATTTATGTTTGGATCACATGCTTGGTAATATCAACACTGAGTGAAAGCACCAAATTCGGTGTTGTCTGAGCCAATGAAAAACAAATTAGAACCCTACTTGGGATTATCTCAAGACTCAATTAAAGAAGGATTATTAGAACAAAGTATATCATTCAGACCGTATGAATGAGTTTCTTGATTGTACTCAGGGAACGAGAGATTTGGAATCATACTATCAGCATTTCCTGACCCTTGTCAAATATGCTCCAGTCAAAATGACTCAAGAATTCAAAGTGGCACAATTCGTGTCAGGCCTCCATAATCCTTTGAAGACTAGACTTCAGAGCTTACACCTTACAATTTTGCAGATGTTCTTGATGTGGGTAACCCAATTGAGCTCAAAATATCAAATGGTAATAAAAGACCTCGACCAGAGGATGAGTCTAGATCTTCATATTCTCACACTCGAGAAGCCATATCACATACGAGGGCAATAAGAGATCACCTTTGCTTCAATTGTTTTGAGCTTGACCATGTGTCTCAGGATTGTCCATTTAATGATCCACAGAATTATGAACTTACAAGACAAAATGATGCTCAAAGTACAGATACTAACAAGAACCTTAGATATTCATAGTCTGGACCTAATACAAACCAGAGACCACCACAAAACCAATGAAATTTTAGACGTGGGAATCCAATCTTTACAAATGGACAATCTAATAGACCAGCTCATTCAGGAGGAAATCAACAACCTCAAGGAGGAACCCAAGCCAGCAGAACTCTAAATGCTCGAGGTGGAGAAAATCCATCAAATGTTTGTGTCCATGCAGTAACTGCAGATGAAGGAGAAAATGAAGAACTTTCGATGCCTTTTGGACTTACTAATGCTCCAACATTATTTAATAAAGTGACAAGGATCATAATTGAGAAATAAAATAGTCAATTTAGCCTATATCTATAGAAGATTTTAGACTTACTCATTTGTTATTCATGTTAAGTTTAGGACACCTCAAATTTTTCAAGTGTGAGAAGATGTAAGATCCCCAATTTTTGGGTATCTTTTAAAAATAAGAAAAATGGCTTTCAATATCTATTTCATCAAATTTCGGTTTAGAATGCTTCCTTGATAGCATTGTAAGGTTCTAAAGTCAAAAGCTTCCATGTTCCAGTAGGTGAGACGGACGTTTGGTTCAATTTTGAGAAAATCCGCTATTTTTATTTTCATTATTTTAGGTGCTTTTTTTGCAAAAAGCAGGGTCGGATCTTTAATCTACGTATTCCGGGGAAGGTATGGTTTAATTTTGAAAAAAAATCCTTTTCGAGTGCTTTTCACGCTATTTAAAAATGATCACCTGAGAGAATTATGGGACTAAACAGGATTTTTACAAGAATTATTTTTTATAAAAAGCAGTACCGTAAATATGCTTGGGCAGTACGAGAAAGTCATAATTATGGACATCACGGTGTGGCATAGTCTAGTCAAGGTTCTATTAGTTGGCTGGATATTGTTCAATTCATCAATTTACAGTAAAAATTGGATGGTAAGTGGGAGAGTTGACCACCAAAAGCCAAGGCATGTTTCTGGCAAAGTTCACAAAAGGGTGCACCTATTCTTGGGCCAAAAACTAGCGCTAGATTTTGCCTTGGGAGTCACTCCGGTCTTGCACAGTGCTTATAAATTCACTTGTAGTACTAAGTTTTTAGGACCGTTTGTTGCGTCTACTACCGCAAGGCAATAATTACCTATTATATGGAGTGGTGCAAGCTCTTCATCACCATTTCCATACGCTCTTCTCTCTCGTATACGGGAGGAAGAAGAAGAAGAAGGATATTCCCTCTCTACTTGCTTACTATCTCCTCTCTCCTTTCACCGTATACGCGCTCTCCGAAACCTCTCGTGATGAATACGTCTACGTAGCTCTCATCACTCCTCTCTTGCGGCAAAGCAAGAAGCCTTTCAACAGTCCCTACTCGACTATAAAGCATGGTGAGAAGCTCTAAACTCCATAGTCATCATCATCTCTCTCTATATATATATCTCGTTTTTCTTAGTAGTCACCCTCTCGGTGGTTTTTTTTTTATATATACGAGTGCATATATGGATTTTCCAAGTACGTACAAAATTTCTCCATGCTTATTTCATCATGTTTTAAAAGGTGATTTATGCACACGATGTGTTTATGATCATGTGCATGCATAAAAAACGCTTTTCGTTTCAAGTCATAGAAGCAATAGGAGCACTGTTTTGGTCATAACTCACAAACCGTTATGAGTCAGTCCGAACCCTTTAAAGCAGAGATAAGACACATCATTTAAAATATTTTTTCAATTAGGTTCCATATGAAAATCATGCACGAGCTAAGAAATATGGTAAAAAAGAAGCGTGTTGTCCACTGCACTTTGTCAAAATTTTGGACCCCAGGCTCCTTGCGAACAACCGTATAGATTCACCGGATGGGCAAACCCACTTCACCAATTGAAAATTTTGATTAAACTTGATGATAAATGTATTTAGATCTGCATTATCACCTTTTGTATGTGAGTTATTAATCATTCCATAATCGATTTTACCTACGCGTGTAGGGGTGCCACCTAAGGGGAGTATCATATGACGTCGTGAGTTGATCGAGCAACTTATGTATGATTTATGGTTTGTTTTGATGAATTGCTTTTAGTCATTAGATGCCCATAAACTTATGTGAGAGTATATGGTTAGTCAACCCGAACCACATAGGCAGATATGATTAAAGTGGCTTTCTATTTGGGTTACGGTTTGCTGTGTGAGGATCATATGGGTAAAATGATGTGATAGAGTGATAGTCTATATTATGGATCTGAGCTTGATACATTGGTTTCAGGTGAAACACTTTTGTTTGCATGACACAGAAGCACATAGGTACCAATGCTAAGTGAGCATGGAAGCTCACCTTTTATAGGGTACGGTGCCAGTAGCCAAATTCCTTCCATATCAATATAGCGCATGAGGGAGAAGAACCATTGGTGCCGCCTCGCGGAGAGAGAGAGCGAGAGAGAGAGAGAGAGAGCACGTTGTAGAGCAGACACCGCAAGGAGGGAGCCACTGTGTCATCAAGCGGATGAGGACAAGGTATACAGATTCAGACGAGAGTCAGACGAACCAGCTCAAAATCCCACTATCCCACTTAACTCTTAAAGTGTTAGGTACCATACATTAAGAATCCACCCACTAATTTTCCATTTAGAAATTCACCTTGTGAATTGAAACCATTATTTACAAGAAATTTCCCAGGCCAATACTAGTTACTGAAACCAGTCTCCAGCTAATTATACCTAAGAAGTAGCAACAAGCCACTCCTATATACCAGGAGGAGTTAAACTGCGTATAAACAGCATGTGGCGCGCGCACAAAAAGGAAAGGGATAGTGCATTCACACAACGGCCTAAGTGAGCACGAAATGCTAGAGAAGATGTCGCACGCATCGAATCTGCAAACACACATACACACAAATCAAGCTACTTACCATAAATGTACGAAATAAACTCGCCTTCTTGTTGTCAACGAGTGTATGAGTGGAGATCTGAAGCCTGATGAGTCCCCTTGCAACAAATATGAAGCTACAGAGAAGAAGAGAGCAATAGAATTTTTGAAAAATGGGACGAAAATAGGAGAAGAGAGCCCGCGGTTCTGTTTTTGCAAGGTCCGTCGGTGCAAGTATCAGTATGACCGTCAATGTACGCATCGATATACGTGTCAAAATATGCATCGATATAGACGTCAGTATATCGAAGTTTAGCAATGCATATACTGACGCCCACCAACGACGTCGATAATTTGGAGTGGGTAATGAAGCCATCTCTTGTAGTAGTGTTTGATAAGAGCAGTGAATATTTTCTCTTGTGAGACTTAAACGTGTGAAAATCGCTTTAAGTTCTTGTGTATATATATCGCGTGAAAGAAGTCCGGCTAGCTTGCTAATTCTTGGGCATGGCACATAATCTACCACCTGTAACATGAATACAATCTATGGCTTTAAACCTGAGGAAGTACAGAGAAAAACACAGATTCCAAACACTAGGTTAGGTAAGAAGCTATAAGCAAATTAAACCGAGAGATGGATAAGAAGAGGAAGATGCTCTAACGAATATAGCTGAACAAGGGAGAGGCAAAGCGGCAGAGAAAGAAAAAGCCAACGATGAAGCTGCTGAAAGAGCCTTGAAGGCCTTTGCAAAATCGGAGAGAGCCCAAGCTGAAGAAAGCAGGAGAGGAAAGGGCTTCCTTATGATCTCTTGGTACAGCCAACTAATGAAATTCTCCATGAATTTTATGCCCGCTTAATGGTTCTACCATCTTCCTATATGCAAACCTTTGAAGAAGCAATCTATACAACGTCTCTTTGACAATAGGAGTCTTAGAGCCATGTTAAAGAACCTCATGTCAAGATTTGTGGCCTACTCTGCTATTGAGCCACGTAAGAACATTACTCGAAGATTCATGTCCGAAAAGAGGCAAAAAGATATGGATGCAAAAACAAGAAGGCTTGGAGCAGTTGTGGCAGAGAGAGAAGGCTAGTGCCCTGACACACTACCTAGAACTCCGACCATCATACCAAAGGACGACATGGCCTAGGAGGAGGAGAATGTTAGCTACTAAGCTAATCGATGATACCCACTCAAGATTATGTGGCCTTATATTGTAAATTTTCCATAAATATATGATGTCAACCATTTGAGATTGTCTCACTTGTAATTTTTTATTATTTTGGATGTAATTATAAGCCAATGTCATTGAGTCGGGGTTACAAGCTTCCAATTTTTATTTATTACTTTTGATGGCACTCATTTGATCAAGTTCTGAGGGGTTTTGGTGGCATCCTCATTTGCTTTGCCCCCCTTAAGATTCCCATGGCCACCAAAACCTTCAAAGCAAGTTAACCCTTAATAGTTTTTTGCCCATAATTTTCGCATCCTGGGCTCGATTGAGGCATAAGCAAATGTGAATCATTTTAGTAGTTTCTCATGGACCATTCTAACATTATCTCAAAATCTTAATCAAGTTCTATATATTCAGGAACGTCAGCATCTGCATATATGTTAGATATCCCGATGTACGCTGCTGAATCTGCTTCATCCATCTGCATCAGCTGGCGAAATGTGTGGCTGCCAAGCTCAGTATTACCCCATTTTTGACAAGCGCCTAATAATGAGCGCCAAATAATAAGATCTGTATAGATTGGCATCTTCATCAGCATGGCTGCTGCCATACCTAACTGCCCAGCACGGCAAAGAAGATCAACCATGCAAGTGTAATGTTCAAGGGATGGAATGATTCCAAAGTCCGCTCTCATAACCTTGAAGTACATCTGACCCTTGTAGACCAAACCTGCATGACTGCATGCATTAAGAACACTAACAAAAGTGACCAAACCCGGTTTTACGCCCTCTCTAATCATCCTGTTGAAAGAAACAACAACATTTCCAACTTCTCCTTGCTGAGCATAACCTGTAATAAGTGCATTCCAAGACACTATCTCTCGTACATTAAGCTTTTCAAAGACTTCTTTGGCTCTGTTGGTGAGGCCACACTTTGCATACATATCAACTAAAGCATTGCCAACAATTAAGTCTGTTTCCAAGAACTGTTTGCCTGATATCTCACCATATAATTCTTGGCCTTTGCAGATTGCTCCTATACTGCTACAAGCTTTTAAGCCAAAAACATAAGTGACAGCATTGGGAAGGACCCCTTGAGTTTTCATTTTCTGAAAACACAACAATGCTTCCTCGCCTTGACCAAACTCGGCATATCCCCCTATCAAAGAAGTCCATGAAACCATGTCTTGAACTCGAAGTTTGTCAAACACTCCTTGTGCTTCAGTCAGTAAACCACACTTAGCAAGCATGTCAACCAAGGGATTACCCACATCAGAATGTGTTTCTAGTCCCCTCTGCATAATCTCAGCATGTAGCTCCTTTGCTTGCACCCTTGATTTCAAACTGGCACAAGCTTTCAGGCTGCAAACAAAGGTGACAACATCTGGGTGTATCCCTTCTCCTTTCATTTTTCTGAAACAATTCAGAGCTTGCTCACTATAACCATGCTCAGCATATCCTCCTATCAGTGAAGTCCATGCGACAACATCTTGAACGGTTAACCTATTGAACACTTCTTGTGCTTCTGCAAGCCAGCCACATTTTGCGTATGTATCAAGCAAGGTGCTACTAAGAACAACATCCGATTCCAAACCTTTCTTGACAATCACACTATGTACTCCAAGGGACTTATCTATAGCTTTTAGGTTGCTACAAGCTTTCGAAATGCAAACTAGTGTGATGCCACTAGGAGAAATGCCCTCATGCTGCATTTTCTCATAGCACCCTAGTGCTTCTTTCATGTACTCAAGTTTCACATAACCTGCTACTAAAGTATTCCAAGAAATCAAATCTCTCTCTGGCATCTTGTCGAAAACTTCCTGTGCTTTTTCAAGCATGCCACATTTTGCATACATATCAACCATGGCATTACCCAGCACAAGGTCCGTTTCTAAGAGTCTTGTCTTTGCAATTTGCTTGTGGATTTGTATGCCCTTTTCAAGGGCTCCTAAACTGCCACAGGCTGTTAAGGCGCATATGAAAGTGACAGAATCTGGAGAGATGTCTTCATGTTGGAGTTGCTCGAAACACTTGAGTGCCTCCTCGCTTTGGCCTTGTTTTGCATATCCTCCAATCAGTGTATTCCAAGAAACTACATCTCGGATCGAGAGCTGGTCAAACACCTCCTGTGCTTTGTCAAGTAAACCAAATTTGATGTACATATCAACCAAGGCATTGCCGAGATTTACGTGCTTTTTAAGCAGCCCTTTATTTGCAATTTCCCCATGAATTTCCTTTCCATTCTCTATGGCATTGATGCTTCCACAGGCTTTCAATGCGCATATGTATGTAATAACATCTGGAGAGATGCCCTTCGCCTGCATTCGTGCAAAGCACTCAAGAGCCTTATGACCTTGCTCATGGCGAGAGTAGCCTGAAATAAGAGCATTCCAAGAGGCAGTATCTGGGTTCAGAATCTCTTCAAAGACCTCTTCTGCTTTGGAAAGCAGGCCACATTTGGCATACATGTCCACCAAGGAGCTGCCCACAAAAGTCTCTGTCTTCAACAGACGATGTCTGGCAATTTCAACATGCAGAAGGCAACCACGCTTGGCATCATTTAGCCTGACACATGCTTTCAAGAGGGCAATAAAAGTGCCTGCATCGGAAGGAGTGACATCATTTTCTGGAAAACTGCTATTGAAGTGTGAATGGCCATGGCTCGCAGACGGTACAGCAAAGGAGCTCAAGGAGGTGCCATCCACGATCGGACCAGCATCACAAAGGCGTCCAGCACTTAATAACATTCCAACAATTTCTGGGCATGCATGAGAGCAAGCAAGCCAATGGCACGACTTAGGCGAGGAGCTTCACAGCATCGACGGAGACTACAGCAGAGGATTCGAGCCATACTATCTACAGGTGAGGATGAATTCATCACCCATTATATTACCCCCTCTTGCATTGGCCACATATCGTGTCAGTGGGCAAAGTGTGGTAGACTGGTTATGCTATGTCTCTCTTGACCAACAGGTCTTAAGATCAAGCTTCCTCGTTGGATAGTTCTTTGAAGTCCCTTGGGATAGTACCCTACGACATTAAAACAATCTTCTTCTTCTTTTACCTCACCGTAGAAACCACCATACTATACACCTCTTTAACAACTGCTCATTTTCAGTTTTTTAATAGTAAGAATCTCTCCAGATACCTTTACGTTATGCAGGCATAGCTCCACAGCAACAACAAAATTACCAGGCAGGGCGCAGCACTTAGAGTTTAGCCGATTTAGCATCTTTCACCCTCACTCAGTTGCAAGGTTAACCCAAGTAGTTAAAGGTATAGAGATTTACTAAAAGAAAATCATTAAATTGATTTTGTGAAGATGAAATCCTAAATTGGCTTTTTACATGTCCCGAAAGAGTTGGTCTAACGATAAGGCTTTGGCCTCTCCACCTACAGGTTGTGGGTTCAAATCCCCTGTTGGGTTACATTCTAGAGGGACACCTTGTGCTCACCTGGTGTTCACGTTGCTAGGGCTCTTGCCCTTGGACACTGGAGTGCATCCTCCTCCTAGGGTGGGTCACTCGAGGAGGAGGCTCCTAGTTGGTTGCTACAAGTTCTTTCCGTCGTTCCCAGCACATGGTGCATCAATTAGGTGGCCATGGTGGTGCCTATGCGTGGCTCTTGCCCGATGGTACGCGGCCCTTGCCCGACTATCTAAAATGGCTAATATTTGGAAGGGATAAGCACCTCCCTTTGTGTGCCCTCTGGTGTGTCAAATAAAAATATATAGGATACACTAATTCTTGGCCTTTGAGCTAATACAATATTGAAAACAGAAGAATTGTTTAGCTCCATCTCTATTCAATATCCAAAAATAATTGACGTCCTAGTTTTTAAAGAATACACTAATTTTGGCATTTGAGCTAATACAATATTGAAAGTAGATGAGCTTTAAAGAATTCTTTAGCCCCATCTCTTTTCAATACCTGAAAACAGTTGATGTCATAACCAATGGCCTTGCTATCTTTAGTGCCGTATGGATAATCCCTTGCCTAGTAACAATTAAAGCATGTTAGAATCATGTGTTAGGTTTAGAGGTTAACACATCATATAGGTTTATGGTGTTAGGGATTAGGATAATGAATTTCAGCTACCTTTGTGAATCAGAATAGAAAACCAATTAACCCCTTAAGGATAATTTTTGAACAGTTTTAGTAATTGTTCTCTTGGTTGTTTGAGCACTCACTCTTACTTCTAAGATATTCATGGTCTATAAGTACCTCATATGTCCATGTCTTGCATGGGGAATCTTTGTGCTCAATCGTTGGTGAATCTGGTCGTGGATGCCCATAGTCATCTGTTTCAATGGCAGTTACGCAATTGTTTGAGGTTACTCTCGAAGAGTGAAAAGATATTTGCAAGTTCGTGATTAAACTACAGTGAGTGTGAGCTTATGAAAGAGACAGAGGTTAAGCAAATCATAATAACATTCATGAATAGAGCACTAGATGCAAGCATTGCAACCGACGATCCTAGAAACTTTAGCATTCAATTTGACAACAACATATTCCTGCTCGCCACATTCAAGGTAAGCTAAGATTTTGTTTTAATGTAAATTTAATTCTTCTTTGCATTTGCCATCAAAATGGCTAAAAGTCTCCTTTGCAAGTGCCTGCAAATAACTTTTATATGTTGAATGTGTTTTTCATTGAACAAGCATTCCTAAAGTGATAAGTGAGGAGAGGAATGTAAGGACTCTTGATGTTCATGGCACGGGATCAGACAAGAAAGTTTGGATTAGCTTAAATTCTTTAAACATCATCCAAGGAAGGAATTCTTTCCTAATAAGTCTCCATTGTCTTGCATGTGGTTGAGATGAGGAATGAGCTTATCATCCCATGCAACAAGCTACGAGAGATGAAAACCAAGTATTGGTTCATATAAGAAAAAGCGATAAGGCTATTGAAAAGCATTACTATACCTTTTGGTTTTCATCTTCCTCAACGTTTGCCTCGTTCCATAAGTTAATGTAGCTATCTGCTTTGCTTGATGCAAACAATGTTGAGGCCATCAAGGATGCTAATGGAGGGTTTTTACCATATTTGCGCTTTCATGCACTACCTTGAACTCCTGTTTTGTTGGAAGTGCCGCCTCACACGTGGATACATCGTTGTAGATCATTGCAAGTGCGTGTGTTGAATCTACAAGCTCATAGTCCAACACATGGGCATCTATCACAGAATACTTTTCCTACGCAAGATCAATTATATGATCATCTTATAGATTCTATGCTACTATGGTGAGAAAATAGTCCTATCCTAGGTCAAAAAGTGTCAAAGTCGACGATGCGAAAGCGTAGAGACCAAGGGGAGTGAGCACGAGAGAGAGAGAGAGAGAGAGAGAGAGAGAGAGAGAGAGTGTCACCTGAACCAATCAACCTTTGCAATAAATACCTAAATGTGTATACAATGGAGGCAAGGGTTGCTTATATAGCAATCCTAGTAAATTGCCCTACCCAAGACTTTGACAAATAAGTAAAATAAATACCTAAAAGTCAAACTAAATAATGGGATCACATTAGATGCCTAAAATTTAACACCCTCTCTGCAGCTCATAGTGGACATCAATAGTGAGACCAAGTCGATGAAGAAGCAACCATGGACACCCCAATAGAAGGCCTTGGACTACTGGATACACCTCGGTGTTGCTCTCCTCAACTTTGTACCTGAAAGTAATGTCATCTTGAGCATCGGTTGCCTTTGTAGAAACTTTGAATAGACCATACTACGTCCAATAATCCCCACTCGTGAATTGTGAACACATCACGTCCAAAATATAAAACTCCAAGATAATGAACTGTTGGAACACATCCTGTCCATGATCCAACCAACAACAATGAATTGGCTGGCCCATCCATAGTGTTTTTGAAAGGGCGTTTGTAATGCGTGTGCTAGTCTCCACCCAACCGTGCTATCTTATAGCCTCCCCCTAGCATACACACTGTCCGGCCATGCCGGTGGCCTTGCCCGTAGGACCCATGTCCTTACATTACCACCCCCTTGGAGAATCGTTTTCGTCCTCGAAAACGAACGTAGGAAAACGTTTCTTAAGTGCGGAGACATTCTCCCATGTAGAACCTTCTTCAGGTCTATCTAGCCATTTTGGGCGGTGGTAATGCGTGTGCTAGTCTCCACCCAACCGTGCTATCTTATAGCCTCCCCCTAGCGTACACACTGTCCGGCCGTGCTAGTGGCCTTGCCCGTAGGACCCATGTCCTTACAGTTTTAGACATCTGATTGGTTCCCTGCCAGATGCATGTGCATTGAACTCCGACCTACGGGTCCAAATACCAATAACTTGAACTCCAACACAAGGGTCCAAATTAATTGTAGGGAGCATGTGGTTGCCCCTCTTTGCCACTCACAAGCCTCTCTCTGGCTGAAGCTAGTGGTGACACCTGTCTTTTGACTAGAAATCTGACGTCAAGGCCACTGTGGCCACCACCACAAGTGACATGCCAATCTCCTCTGTCAAATCTTTATTACCGTAATCTCTATCCAACTTTCCTTTGTCCTTGTCTATTTGTGAGTTCCTGCTTTTGCCTTTGGCGTCAAACTCTTGAGCCAAACAAAGTGTCAAAACACAATTATGGATGCGGTCGTACGTCATGGGTACCGAGGTAGCTAAATGAGTACTGGTACTGCCATCCATGTCCAACTAACCTTTGTCACTGTCCTCTAGCGAGCTCCTCCATTTTCTTTTGACTTCACAAAGTCGAGCCAAAAAAATTATCGAGTTCCTTGAGAACTGTGTCATGCATGGGCCGCTAAATGGATGGTTGACAATCCATTATCCATAGCTTTTGGTTGTCTTTGGTCGATGTCGGCGCACCTCGAGCAAGGTAGGGACATATTGAAGTTGCAAGATCTAGTAATTGGGTACCTTCTCGCACTCCAAATAATGGCCGTACAAACGAAGCTGAAAAAGATCCAATCCGCTTCAACTCCACCGCAAAGGGAACTCCACATGCAATGGGCTCTGCACAATCTGCTATCCCTCTCTAACATCCGAAACTCTGTCACTAATAGCCACTTCTCACGTTTGCCCAGTGGTAGGCCTCAAACAAATACAAAGCTCTGTAATAAACTGTGCATAACAAGGGCTAAGAATTCCATCCAAGCCGATAAAAATTCCCCAAACTGCTCTGCACTCACTGCTATCCGCCTCGACGTTGCCGTGTGGGAGCTCTTGAACAAATCAAGCCTCCATAGATCAAAACTTTGTCTCGCCCTCTCTTGAGCCATTCCCGTTTCTTCAACTCCCAAGCCACTCCTCCAAAGCATTGCACAGCTTTCTCTATGGTGGCCGACTTTAATCCGTCCTACACTGCTGTCTCACAGCGTTTCAAAATGCAAGAGGGTAGGGGGGGATTCATGCTGTTGTCGTCTCCAGACCGCAAGGGAGAGGGGGGGTTGTTACTGGCTGGCGACGTTTCAAAATGCACAGGGAAGGGAGACACTGCCTGGCACATTGTTCTAAAACGCTATTGGGAGGGGAGGTTGAAATGGCGCTAGCAGGTGCGTTTCAAAACGCACGCAGTCGATGGGAAAAACCGGTGCCGGCGGCGGGGCAGCGTTTTGAAAACGTTGGCGAGGGATAAAATGGCAGCGTTTTAAAACGCTTGGGTCAGCAGCGGCGCCGGGAGTGAGCAATAGAGGATGGAAGCCAAAACGCAAGGGTTCTTCTTCTCAAGTGGGTACTCTCCTCCACGCCAAAGGGCTCTGATACCATGTCAAAGTCGCTGATGCAAAAGCGTAGAGCCCAAGGGGAGTGAGCACGAGAGAGAGAAAGAGAGAGGAGAGAGAGAGAGAGAGAGAGAGTCTCTTGAGCCAATCAACCTTGGCAATGAATAGCTGAATGTGTATACAATGGAGGCAAGGGGTTGCTTATATAACAATCCTAGTAAATTACCCTACCCAAGACTTTGACAAATAAGTAAAATAAATACCTAAAAGCCAAACTAAATAATGGGATCACATTGGGCAGTTCACTTGAGATGCCTAAACTTTCACAAAAAAGATCCATGATATCATTGAGCATTACATGATGAGATCACACATGGGGATGGTAGAAAGAACATTGGTTGGAAAAGCATCCTCTAAAATGTGTACACCCTCGAAAACTTGTAAGGCCCCTTTTATTGAGGCACCAATTTGTCACCTCCGATAGAGGGCTGATTATCGTATGTGCGTTGCTATGTCGACATGCTCTTGCCGACTTATGTGCAAATACAAGATGACTTCTACATAGTATTTGGCCATTTGACATTTGTGCTTATGCACAGAACATTTAATACCTTGCATATGCATTGGAAGCTTCAAGAAAATCTTGGACAAAATGTGCTTCTTTGAGGGATCAAAATTGGCATCCTTGATATGTACCAAACACATCCCCTCTAAGTCAATTGTGCTACTAGCCATTTGTGGCGAGTAAGTGTACTCAAAATCTACAAGGATGTAATGCCCACCAACTTCCCACTCTTGTAATGTGAACTCTAGGTTAAACATCGGCTTTCAGCCTTGCAATTATGAAGCCCAATATGGGAAAGAAAATGAAACATCTTGTCGTTGGGTGTCTCCTAAGAGTAAGGTAGCTCCTTTCAATCTCAATTTGGATAGGGTCCATTTTGTACGAGATACTCAAAAGAATCTCGGCAAAAAAAATAGGAAGGCAATGACTAGGGATACTATGACTATAGATAGGGAGTATGTTGTAGGCACACAAACAATGATGGGTAAATAGGTGGTTCATATTGATGGGCTACTCAAAAAATCCCATGATGATGTGAATACCACCCTCATGGCTGCATAGAGTGAGGTGCATTTAATGCCAGACTTGACCCGATGTGGCCTCTGACCAAACTCGTAGCACATGCTTAAATAGGGTTAGTTATTGTACCCATAATAGCAACCTTTTAATTATCGACACAGCATCAACCATATAAAGCACCCTCATTACACAAACTTGGCATGTGAAAGATTTGGTGCAACGCAGGAACAACGCAAAAAAAAAGAAAGGGAAGGCCAAGATATCTCAAAAGGTATGCATCAAGTAAGAAGAGCTAGAGAGAAAGCTCTTGAAAGCTAAATCAATGGTGGCAGAGCTCACGAAGGAGGTGAAAATAATCCCAAAAGCAACCGCTACAACAAACACTAGGGTAAAACCCCCAGTTTTAGAACCTTGAAGGCATGCCTGGGCGAATTTCATCACTGTTGCATCATTTCGAGCATGGACATGCGCAATCAATAGCGCTACGAAAATCCTAGGCACATCAAAAAACTCAACGAGAATGCAGCTTGACACGCAAAGATCGACACCGTTTTCTGATTTCGCTTGTAACAAAAGTGGGAGCCAGTAACCAGTCACAACAGGAGGGGGTATTTAAAGACTAAGCGACCAACAAGGCTCGAACCGACAATCGGACGGCCAGCACTCAATCTCAGTTGCGCTAACGATCCAGCCTCCCGCTTGATCGTGTCCTACTACTGGTGTATAAATGTGTTGAATTATTGGGGGTGGGCAGTTCCCATACCTGGACCTCGTCCCATAACTGGCCTGCTTACCCTAGTGCAATGCAGGAGGAAAAGCCCCATCAAGCCACAAAAGGTTAAATAGGAGGAGCAAGGAGTTTGTAACTTGCTTCTACAATAATATGAATCTATGAGCCTTCTTTTCACATCTATTATCTGTCCTTCCTAATCCTTCTCCTTTTGTGTTTTCTTTGTCACACTAAAACACGAGAGGGTGTCTTTGATGTTCTTTACACCAGTGACCACCCCCATTGCATGTAGGGGTTCACACACTTTCCAATTCACCATGATCCATAATAAGGGATAATCATAAATACATCCATCATCATGTTCGATTTGTACCCAGGTAAAATTTCATTAGGGTAAAACCCTCAACTTAAGGCCACCTAAGAGAGGGAGACTAGATCTCTGATCTCCGAGCTCAATTATAACCAATCAGTAGCTCATTTGATTCATTTCGTCGAGAGCTTTAGAAAAAAATTGATCTCAACTTTTTTGATGATTGGAATCGAAAGTTATAAATCCAATTATGCATTCTTGTATAACAAAAATGGGTGTGAAAAAGAAAACGCACCAACCCCAAAAGAAAGACATGGGTGCCAACAAAGGTTAAAGTCATCCATTGCCCAATGAAAAAGTTGCATTTCAAATGAAACGACGTTGAGCATTCTTTTGAATTGCACAAAGTTGGTTCAGCATTGTCTTATTATTGGAGGTGTCATTGTCTTCTCTTTGGGGGGTGGTTTTTTATTGGCTCCTTTACCCTAATTGTTAGACACTTATTGTTCGTCAATGTCTTTGTCTACTTTTCTCTCTCAAAGCACCCATGCACCCAGTTCCCTATCTTGGAGCCCATATTGGACCATTTTCTTCAACTCCTCTATTTTCACCTCATGGTTCATGCCAAGAGTTTGCTACGACTATAGAGTGTTGGAATGTATGTGGAATATGGATTTGGAAACAATATGTATGTTTTCACGCTTGTGAGCTAAGATGCTTGAAAGATAACATGTTCATTTATGAGTTGAGTAAGCCTCCAAATACAATATTGGAAAGCAATTGTTTAGATAGAATATAGACAAATACCTTTGTTTCAAGGGATGTAAAAGTAAAGTTAAGTGTTTTAGTTTTAATAGGAAAGCAAAGAGCCATTCACATGCATGTTTGTGAATAGGGGAGGGCCAGTGTCGCAACTTAAGATCGTTCCGCTTTCAATTTTAAAAATGCCGGTTGACAGCAAGGGGAAAAAGGAGAAATTTCATCCCAAAATAGAGGAAAATAGTGTAAAAGTAAAAAAATAATCCTAATTTCTTGGAATTTCCTGTTGACAAATTCAAGAAAGGAATTTTGTATGTTTAGAAAATTGTTTTTTTTTTTAAACATTGGGCAAGTTTCGTTATTTTTAAGGGCAAAATATCCCTATAATTTGTGGAAATTCTAGAATATCTTTAAATTTCAAAATTTTCCAAAATGCCCTTTTGTCTGTTTTTGTTGGATTGTTCAAGATTTTCTAATCTTTATTCCTTTTTGACGATCAAGATCCGTTTTTGTGCGCTTAGCATGTAATTTGTCACAAAATACCTCGCAAAAGAAAAACTTAATTCAATTATTATATGTTTAATTTTTAAACAAGGGAGCGCCACGTGGATGAGTTAGAGAGAGAGAGAGAGAGAGAGTATGTTGTCAATTCGACGACCTCGCAGAAGCAAACACATCTTTTTGTGTCAGGGCGGAGAATATCCACAAATTAGAAGGGGCCGAGTGAAGGCGGCGTTGGTGTGGTAGGGTCAGGATACCAAAATAGGACGAGTAGAAGATCGCGCAGGTTGTAGTAGTCTTGGCTGGGCGATACAGGAAACAGCGAATGGGGGTGGCTTCGTCTCGTTGCGAATTGGGCCATGGAGAGAGAGAGAGAGAGAGAGAGAGAGAGAGAGAGAGAGAGAGAGAGAGAGAGAGAGAGAGAGAGAGAGATGTCGGACGAGGAGGGTTGTTCTATGCGTCTGCAGACAACAGGGGGCAGGGAGGGCGCAAGGCGCGCAGGGCGGGGGAACAGGGGAGGGTCCTTGCTCCAATTTTTTTGTGTTTTGGAAAGCTTGTGGCGGAGAATCTATACTATAGATAAAAGGGGAGGGGATTCCGGCTCCCCCCCCCCCCCCCCCGCCAGGCGTCAAAAGCACCTTACTCCGGCAGTGGCCTCTGCAGTCACAGGCGGGACAGAGAGAGAGAGAGAGAGAGAGAGAGAGAGAGAGAGAGAGAGAGAGAGAGAGAGAGAGAGAGAGAGAGAGAGAGACTACGCTCAGTGCCAGTGGCCTTGGACACCAAGAAGCTCACGAAGGCAAGGGACCTCGCTTGAGAGAGAGAGAGAGGGGGAGAGAGAGAGAGAGAGAGAGGGAACTATTGCCATCAAACACTATCTCCAGCCTCGAAAAGATAGGACGCCTTCAGCATTTGTGGGCGGCAAGGTCTTTCGTCGCTTTGCCCAATACGTCCTCTCACCACCTTCGTGCTTCTTTCTCCGATCAAAACCGCCCTCTGCGCATACGCGCAAGCACAGGGACCGAACAAAGTGTCAAACCAGCCATTACTTTGTCCACTAAGGCTCTCAGTCATCTGAACAAGATGAGGACAGATCTCAATCAAGACCTTTGCCTCAGAGTAGGAGTTCGACAAGGAGGTTGCTATGGTATGTCATACACTATGGATTTTGAACAGCGGTCAAACAGACGATCAGATGACTCTATCATTGACTCTGAAGGGTTTACCATGGTTTGCGATCCGAAGAGCTTGCTTTATCTGTATGGGATGCAACTAGATTAGAGTGATTCCCTTATAATTGGTGGTGGCTTCTCTTTCAATAACCCAAATGCGACGTCAACATGTGGCTGTGGAAAGTCGTTTGCTGCATGAAGTTTATTTGAGAACTTTCTAAGTAGCCAACTTTGTGTATTTTAAGTTCTTCTATGTTTTAGCAATTGTACACTTCCAACCCATTAACCATCATTAAACCTTCTTTGTATACAAGAGCTTCAGAAACAAGGTTTCCAGCTGGGGGTTCTGTAATGCAAATTTAATTGTAGACCTGCTCTAGGCCCTTTGGGGCATTCTGTATTGGTGAAAAAAGGGAAGCCTTATATGATTCTTGATGAAGACTTTCCTCTTCAAGAGAGAGAGAGAGAGAGAGAGAGAGAGAGAGAGAGAGAGAGAGAGAGAGAGAGAGAGAGAGAGAGAGAGAGAGAGAGCTTTGGCTCATTTATTTTCAAGGCTCAATTTTTTGGTGCCTGATGAGAGAGAGAGAGAGAGAGAGAGAGAGAGAGAGACTCTGAGCTCAACTGCATGCAGGAGCAGTAGCAGTTACCTCTCGCCTCTAGGGGAGAGAGAGAGAGAGAGAGAGAGAGGGTTTCCATTGAAACATAGCTGTTGTTTATCATCCTGCCTGCCCCCAACTCTTGCTCTCTCTCTCTCTCTCTCACACACACACACACAGCTAGTTTCAGGGAGAGCTCAAAACGGGAAGATGCTGGATGGCTTGGCATTAACTGGGGGAGGAGTCCAAGGGAGGGTTCCCGACAACCATCCCTGGTCACGTGTGGTACGTTGGTTGATCCGGCCAAGCTGGTCTCAGTGAAAAGGCAACACAGAGCTGTGAGAGAGAGGGGGAGAGAGGCCGTCTATGCGTGCTTGCGCCATTGACTCAGAGTGTGATTCTTGCGTTTTGTTGAAGGTGCGTTGCAGGATTAGGCCCTAAGACGACATTTGTTAGCGCCACCTGTACTTCAGGGTTTTATGTGCCTGGTGTATGGATGATTGCACTTCTCCCGCGAGCTTAAGCTGAAAGGGGGAGGGACGAAATGATTCCTGCTGTTTGGATGAGTAGTTAGAAGGTAGGCAAGGTAGTGTCGATGAGGACTGCGTTTCAGCTAGGGGTGGCTTCATCCTAGCCACTCGTACACGAGAGATTCACTCAAGTAGGGACCTCGAATGAAAAAATAGAGGCTAAACAGAGTGCTGAGAGGCTAGATTATCTCTCTGTAGTGTTTATCTTAATATATTTCTTCAGTTTTCCCTCTGCCTTTTGTAGGTTTATGAGCATGGGCTGCTCACAAGAGTGATGTGGTGTGCAACAGATAATTACGTCAATTGCATCTCTTTTTGAGATTGTTGGAGCCAATCATGCTGAGACATTTGGTGGGGAAAAATGGTATCGCCCACACAATAAGTGAAAAAGACATTTGGTGCGATTGGAAATTGCAGCACTTGGCCCCAACTTCAACGAAGAGGATTTAAATACATCGCAATTATCTTCTTGATGATGTGGACCGTTTGCTCTCTGAGTCTATTGGCTGTAGATAAATAGGGGATGAAAGTTTCGCATGATTTTCAGAGCGTTTTGACTCAATTATCAGCGTTTCTGTAAATTACTTGCCCTGATCTGGCACGATTGTCGCTTTGAACAAGTGTGTTCAAGAATTGGCAATTGTAGTTGTTGGCGTATCTTGGCACTGCCTTGGTCGACATGTATGCCGAATGTGGTGCACTTCATAAAGCACAAAAAGTGTTGGAGGAGCTTCTTGACCGGGATATCGTTATCTCTTGGAATGCACTGATTGCGGGATATCGTTATCTCTTGGAATGCACTGATTTATGAGTTGAATATGTAGTACTCAAAGCGCTCTCCGTGTTTGTCTTTACATCTTGCCAATCAAAGTTTGAACTAGAAAGTTATGAGTAGTTTAAGATTTTTTTTAAGGGCCGGATTAGCTGTTTTTGTACAAACTTTGGGGGACATGCTAGGTGATTGAACTCAGCTCTCCAAGGTTTTGATTGATATTCTCTATCATGAGCTACAAGAGGAGCTTTACAAGGCTCAATTTGGATTGCATTTGGGCAAGAGATGCTCATTTCAACTATAAATGTAGTTTGTGGGCTTCATTGGGCATAAATCGAGGGTGGAAATTTTTGAAATCTTGTAGACCAAAGTGAGTGTTTGGAATGTGGGCAGTGAGATTGAAAGCTCAACGGACTTTACAATACTGATTTGGGCTTAAAGCAGTGAAGTTATGGCCAACATATAAGGGCAAATTGGGCCTTTGGGCTTCAAATATGGACAACTATCCAGGTTGCGGACCTAATTCTAGAGGATTGGAATATGATCAACAAGTTTGGGGGGTTTTCGAGCTTTTCAAGGGTACAATTGGGCTCCAAAAGCCTATTCTATGCTACAAACAAGGTTCTATTTGGTGTTTTGTGAAGAGTTTTAAGGAGATCTTGGAGTGCAAAGTTCCATGTGGGCACTAAATAATCCCATATTCACATGTGAGTTATTACGGCAACCTTTTAGGGTATATATACAAAATATTGAGGCTTCATTAGGTATCTCACTTGTGAGACTCCCCTTAGAGGGAGCTCATGAGCTTGTGCAACTATGGGAGTCTATCGTGCATTCCTTGCACATGCGCGCTCGCGCATGGTGTGGTCGATGTGGCTCAACGCTGGCTATCAGCGGTGGCATGGGTGTTGCTAAGCTTCAGGGGATGCTCTATGTAATCATGTTAGTATACCGTTTGAGTTCAATAGGAGGGATATTTTAATGCAAAAAATTAAATAAAATAATAGATACATTAACAGTGGGTTTTATATTCCATCCTGAAAAATATTCCTAAAATAAGGGGTCATTTTATTCATTCAAACATGCTAGAAAATGGGTTTTTTACATACCCCCAAACGCACGTTATATAGGGGGTTCTCAACAGTGCATTCCCCGAGTGATAGGCCTTTGTCGGCACATGGTGCACCCTTTGGGGGTTATTCCCATTGTGGGCGGCCAAAGGATCTGCCTTTTGTTGACGGGAAGGTGCACACATGTTGGACATGTGGGAGTCAACTAGGAGTTGTGCATGTGGTTGCCCTTTGAGCATGCAAAGTAAGAAATAGAAAGAGATACCATTTTTTGGCAGTTTTCAAGGGTATGCGTGGGGGAAGAAAAGAGGACACGGCTAGACAAAGGAAGAGAGAAGTTCTTTTTCATTGATATTTTTTTGGAAGGAAGATGAGGGAGGAGCTCTCTCTCTCTCTCTCTCTCTCTCTCTCTCACTCAGATGAGAAGAGGAAGGGACAAGGTAAAGAAGAAGATTAAGAAGAAGGAGGAGGATATAGAGGTGTTTATTTTTCTCTCTCTTTGTTTTATTGGGGAAGAGGACGTAATAGGAGCAAAAAGAGGATTTTCTCATGTGGGGCCTCTTGATATCTCTCTTGGCAAGCCGGGTTAATAAAAAGAGGCTTTCACAATTTCTCATGCTTGAGATTCAAGGGAAAGAAGAAGCAACAAATGGGAAGAAGAAGAAAATTGAGCATAATTTTTGGGTGAGCTTAGGTACAAGGGGGTGATTTCGATGCTTCGAATAGGGCCAATTTGTGATAATCGCAGGGCTTGAGTGTGCACCACCAGCGTGGGCTTGAGCATACATTGAATAAGAACCAAATTTATGATATGTTGAAGACCAAGTAGTGGCCTTTCATCTATTCTGCAGCAGGAGACTCATTGGTTATTGGGTGTGCGTGCTTGGTTGACTACAAAATGTTTACTTGGAGAACTCATGAAACCCAAGACTCGGAGTTTATATAGATAGGGTGCTTGCACATATGGATTGGTACTCAAGTATGCAATACGGCCTAACTATAGTGTTATGTTAAGTATGTAGATTACCCATACATTATGGTTGTTTGTGATGGAGTATAGTTTGGAGGGAGTTTATGTAGCTCAAGAGTTTGAGAAGGTTCTTCTTCTTCCATGTGATATAGGTGGGTATGAGGATGCTTAGCAGTTATGACATGTTCTCTCCGTGTACTTTGTAGTAGGAGATTCATTGGTTATTGGTTGCATGTGCTTGGTTGACTATAAAATGTTGAGATTTTTGTGCGATCCCGGGGGACTCATTAAACCAAAGACTAGGAATTTTTTAGATAAGGTGCTACATATGTATGAAGTACATATAGATTGGTACTCATGTATGCATTACGTCCATGATAGGGTTCTCATTGAGAGATGTTTACAATGGGGTAGTACTTGTGTTTTTAGAGTTTATGTGTGCATATTCCAATGTAGTTAGCACATGTTGAAGGATGTACAAGTTCAAAGGGGTAAATGTTGTACCGTTTTGCAAGCACGGAGTAAAATATAAGTATCTGGGTGCGTTTACGTGTTTTAATTACCTTATGGTTCATGCCGAGATTTTGCTAAGACCACAAATTATTGGAATGTATGCTAGCGGTTGGTTTTGGGTATAGTTTTGAATTTTGTGATAGAATATGCTCAAAAAATGCCAACGCTAATTTATGAGCTGAATATGTAGTACTCAAATGTCTTGCCTAGGGTAAGACCCGGCAGGCCAAGGGCCAGGACGGATATGCGGTTAAGAGGTTCTCTATTTGAACGGCTAGGAGCCTATATATAAAGAGAGGCTCAGTGGAGAATTGCATGGTCTAGTACCCCAAGGTCTGACATTGGTATCAGAGCTTCAAACTATTGAGGAAAATCCAAGGCGTGGTCTCTCTCTGGGATTGCATGGCTTGCATGCTCATGCAAAGGCCGTGGAGATGAAGCAAGATTGAGCAAGGCTTTGTGTGGCAGTCGCCCCTACACACACACAAGCTGTGAATTTGACCTTCACAAAACCAAGTGCGCTTGGGCTTGTTAGATGCGCGTCGAGGAGCTGGAAGTTTTCGGTTTTTGTGAGTGTCCATGAGTGTTTCTTGACTACCAAAGCTTTTTGGTATCCCTGTTGCAAAAATCATGAGCTTGTGCCTATGCATGATACTATCCAGGCACACATGTGGATACTTTGATTGATGATGGTGCCATGAAAATTTTGTTGAATTACATAGTGGTTACAATACCTTAATCTACCTTAGGATGGGCCCAACAAGGAAGGAGGTGTGGAATATGGCGGTTAAGCATCTTCCTATGGAAATTCAAGGACATCTCATGCACTTGGATTTTCAAACGATGAACTAACATTTGTCAAGGAGATGTGGTCCTTAGTAGATCATGGTTATAAAGTTTAGATTCTCTAGCTAGGGGCTATCAACAAAATTCCCTTCAGTTCTTTACTAATGGAAGATGTGTATTGTTGCTAGAAGAACAAGCTACAACCTTAGTCTCGCTTAATATTCAACTGAACTTTCATAGATGTATGACAATTATGAAATAAGAGAAGTTTTTTTGTGTAAATCATTGCATCATGCCTTGTTGGATTTTTCTTTAACGACAATGTGTCTTTTATTAAAGGAGCTTCCTCAACCCAATCATTGCCTTTGAGAACTCAACGCATCAACTCTAGCAATGGCTACATGATTACAAAGTTTTTTTCCTCTCAAGATTTTTCTTTAGGGATACCACCTAAACATTAAATGCAACATGGCATGATATGGTGTGTGGAAGCATATCTACAAGTAAGCCTATTTATAGGTTAAGTCACAAGAAAGTCATGGAGGTAGAACAATAGTTGGCCGACTACTTCAGCCATGGCTTCATTGACCAAGTTCTTTGCCACGGGAAGCACCAATTTATTGATTAAGAAAAAGTATGGCTCTATGTGCATGTGTGTAGAATACCATGCCTTAAATGAAGTAATTGTTTCGAACAAGTATCCTCTGCCAATGGTGGATGAGTTATTGACAACTTAAGGGAGCTAAGTGTTTCTCTAATATAGATTTATGTTGTGGCTATCTCAAGTATGTAGACAATTAGAAGATATTTGAAGGACTTCCGTGTGTACAAGATTTGGCCATTGGGAGTCCTTAGGTATGTCTTTTGGTTTAGCTAAGTCTTTTGCCACTTTTATGACGATGATAGATGATACAATATGACCATATTAAGGGAAATTTATCATTGTTTTCTACCTGAGATTTTGATCTGCATTGCTACTAAGAAAAAGCACTTAATTCACCTCAAGCTAGTGTTTGATCTACAAAAGATCACAAGTTTTACGCAAAGGTCAACAAGAGCGATATACTTAATATTGAAATCAATCACTTGGGACATGTAAATGTCTTATGTTGGACTTCAAATGGATCTAGCTGAGGTGGTTGTGATTTTACAATGGCCTCATCCAACAAGCATGGAAAAACTTCAGATTTTTTTGGCTATGGCAGTCTAATATCATAAATTCATCAAAAACTATGCTAAGATAACGGTGTTTATGATAGAACTATTAAAGAATCAAGGAAAGGCCTTGAGTTGAGGAAGCTATTTTTGATAAGCTTAATGCATCTTTAACTACAACACCCATTCTAGCTATAGTCGATCTTCTCAAATTGTTTGTGCTTGAGATAGATATTAGCAACAAAGCCATAGGTGCAGTGCTCCTCATAAAGGACGTCCTATTTCCTTTGGAAGAAAGAAGTTAGATTCCACTTAGTAGAATTATTCCTCTTACAAGAGATAACTTTATGCTATTATTCATGCTTTGAAGCAATGAAGACACTATCTTATGGTGCTCAATTTGAGATTGTTTTTACATAAAATGGTTTGCAGAATAGAAAGACTTGAAGGACATAAGGCCAAGTTGGTTGAAATCCTTCAAGAGACATTTGGTCTTGAATTTACACAATTTTTTGCAATCTCTTAAGGGCAAGTGTGAGATTGATCAGTTTTACTTCAAGGTGTGGACTCGTGTTACAAAATGAGATCTTGCCAACACTCAAGCTAGGATTTGAAACAACTTTACCATGACCCATACAAAAGGTTGCAAAGACTCGAAACTCAAAGTTCCATATAAATGTAAATTCGGCACCACAACAAGCATACTCGGTAGTATCCTTCAAGACAACACATTTATTATAATCACTGCTAATGTGAGCAACATATGTGCATAAACAAGCACTAAAAAATATGCAAGAATAGTATATCATTAGCTATATCAAAAAAACCTAAGTGATGATAGTAGCCTCCATCACACATGAGAGGCATCAAACCATATGGCCTCCAATATCAAGTTGGCATCAAGAATACCTTAAATCGTATATATTGCAATGAAATGCATCAACCAATGTGCATACGCTCAATCTATATGTCCATATATGCATAAAAGCATGCTCAACAACAGGAGAAATAATAAAGCATCCAAAATGCATAAATCAATCCATACACGTGAGCACCCCCGCACCCCCAATGCTCAAGTCACTAGAGCATCCAATCAGAGCATGTACAAAGCATACACAACAAGTCTGCATCGCAACTATAAGCATAAACATGCCACTCCAATGTAACTCTGATTATAAAATCTGTAACAAAGTTTGCACTTGCATCCACAAATTCAATCTCAAATATCGCCCAATGAGAATTTCCAAGTGGCACACATGTCCAAACACTTAGAATATGCAATTCTCTATAGTATAAGCATCAATCTAGCCCAACTCTTATGTGTAACATTTTTTACAGATTACAGTAGAAATTTATGTGCAATACATCCTAAATATTTCAAATGTTGGGATGTGTGTGCCATACTCTGCAACACCAACTAGTCTACCTATGGAAACCCCCTCTACCATAGATGAGCCTACACTAGATAACACCTAGATCTGCATTGACATCATCTACAGTGTCACATGAAGATGCTCTCTCTACTCCTACAAGAGAAGCCCTATCCATACACTTTTACCCCATCATTTGAGCCAATTTTGTAATCATCATTTGCATTTGAATAGTAGTCTATCATTTTTTTCATAGCTAGATGTTTTTCATGTGGTATCAAAGCCCTCTATAATTTGTCTCTATGCTAGATCATTAGGGTTTTCACTCTTGCCCTATTTTTTGAATAATAAAACCCCCTTTGCATTTTGACATTCTTCTAATAAGTTCAATAATTGAGCATTTTTAAATTTTTATCATTAGTATGTTTAGAGTTTATTAATATTTTTCTTGCATCAATAATTATTTGAAGTTAATTTGGCATCACAAACCTTGTGTGTGCATTACTCTTTTCAAGCTCTTTTGCTTGAGTTCCATTTCAACCAAGTAGGTCCTTCAACGATCGACAAGCAACACATAGTTGGTGTCATAAACTAATATCTAATTTTCCTAAATGATTTTCTCATGTTAAACTGATCATTTAATATGGGGAAGTTCCATGGGAGAAAAACCTAGAATATTGGTTAAGCTGGCAGACCGACCAAAGTAGGGATCCAAATGAGGGAAAATAGGGATCCAAAGGGGGGGGCATCTTTAAAAGAGCAATGTGCAACAATGGGCTTTGAAGACCCTAAGGTTCAGCCCATTAAGACTTCCAAAATGCTAAGGTTCCAAAATTCAAAGGTTGTGTCCAATGGTCAAGCTTAGTAAAATTGGATGCTTTGTGTGCCAAAAAAGTCTTCAAGGCTCCTACATAGGAGTGGGCGAGCCCTGTAAGTAGGGGATGAGAGAGAAACACACACACACACATACTCACAGGCTCCCTTTAAACAAAGGGAATAGGGGACACATGTCAGCCCCCTAGGCCAATTGCCCACAAGGTGCACCCAAATCCTATTGGATGGCCATGGAGGTGGACCAATGAGAATTAGGCTAGAGTAAATCTAGTTTAATTCATTTGAAAACACTTAATAAAAGAACCAATAAGAATTAAGCTCTCTAGAAGACTATTGGACAGTCTCCCCAAGGGGTCCAATGAGCATTCAGCAACCCAATGGCTTGCTTGATTCCTATTGGCTAGATGACAAAGGGGTCCAATGAGAGTTTATCTGCATTAATCAATTACCTAAAACTCTCACAAAATGGAAAAGGGGGACACATGTCAAAAGGCTATAACTTAAGCTACTTAATTCTTATTGGCTATGCCTGGCATGGGCCAATGGGGTGCCTGCATGAGTAAAATGCAAGAGGGGTCGGCCAAGAGAGAGAGGGGCTGAATTTGTCAAGGTATTATCACTTACACACTCACACAAGCTCATGTGTGAAGGAAGAATACTCTCTCTTTCTCCTTCTCAAGCTTTAATGGAAAGCTCATCATCTACTCCAAGCTTGTGAGAAGGGAGGCCTACACCAACAACTCTTGGCATTGTGATGCAAATCCAACCAAGAGTCAAGCTTCAATGCATGCTCATCTCCTCTACCATGCTAATTACTAAGCTATGCTATTCTAATATGAGTGATTATGTGAGGAGATATACATCTTTCTCGTAAGACTACTCCTTCTTCCTCTCAATCTACTCTCATACCCCGCTAGCTCTCACCATCTTTGAAGGTGTGTGGGGTCTTGGGTCTAAGACCGTGAGTGAATTGATGTTGTGTTTTATAAGTGTTTGCTTAGTGCTTGAAGCTTCCATCTTCATTGCACTAGCTAGTTATTGAAGGAACACAAAGAATTGTATTGTAAAATGTCTCCCTTGATGGGGGAAACCTATAATACAAAGCCTTTTGGAGGGGGGACCACCATGTAAATCAGGTCCTCAACTGTTGTCAATAGCTTAATTTCTCTCTCTTTTGAAGTATTGTTCATGCCTATCTAACTAGGTGTTATTCTTTTTGTTGCTCTCTCCACCCAAGCACTCTAGCTATGCTCATTAGGAATCTGTTCTAATGAAATGCTCACTATGTCTATGTTATTTTCCGCTACACACAAGTTACTAGGCCATTAAATGTTACAGTTGGGCTATTGTTTACATAATAGCTGAGCACTCCAAGATCTTGTCAAGTGCTCGATACTGGAGTCCACAATCGCTTGCATCAGCATCATTACATCTGGCTCTTTTGGGATCTTCTTGGCTTGGATTCGACTTTCTCTTGGCCCCATCGAGCTCTACTCAACCTGCCCACGTGCCAACGTCCACAAAGCTGGCCAAATTTTGATGGATCCAAAGCCAACCCCACGCTACCTAAAGCTTGCCCAATTGTAGATAATTTGTTGGGCAGCCCCACGTGGCAACATAAATAGATTCAGAGTCATGCAAGCCTCATCCAAATTCAAAGGCTTGAAACTACTACTATCTTGACCATGGTGTTGCTACATCCATTGGCTCCACACACAATCATAGTATACCCAATATCTTCTTTTTTTGACGATATCCACTTTGTGGGCATCGTACAACAACATACTAATAACACAAATTTCCATTTTTCTGGCACTTGATATATGCAGTTTCTTGCCCTAGTAAGAGGAACGTCTTGTGGAAGCATTTGGGCAAAACTATCAACAAACACTTTGAAGACAATTCATGCACCTCCTTATTCTCTGTTATTCATAGAGAAGAGAGTTGTGTGCTAATGATGGGTGCTAATAAGGGGCTGGACGGTTAACCACATGCGGCCGCCTAGCCATAGTGGCATTTGTCACAACATGTACATGTAATTCTCCAACTCTTTGAAATATAAATCACCCTTGGGTGAACTCACATACTACACTTAGATATATTGAGGTGAAACTACCCCCCACCACCCCCCCACCCCGATTGAGGAGACCATGTGAATTTTTCAACAAATTGATGTGTATGAGGAAGTTGAACCACACAAGTAGTGCAACTACTCTTGTTTCTTGCTCAAAGATTGTGTAAGGAACACATAAATCCACATATTCAACCAATTGTGGAAGCACACTAAAAAACTCTCCATTCCTCTCATCGATCCATATAGAAAGAAAATCTCCTAGCAATGAAGATTAGAGAGTTAGCTCTCCAAAGTTTGTACATTCTCCAAAATGTAGAGGGCAAAAAAATACTTCTTGAGATTATTGAAGCAAGTTACCAAATAAGCAAAAATATCATTCTTTGTTACTCTATAGCTATATATCCTTCTCCTTGTGGGTTTAGTATTTTATAATGGATATACATACCCAAAAAATCTTGTAGAGGTGATGCTCATGAGTATGCACAACAATCTCCAATGGTTTAGGCGGCAAGGGTGCATGGATGGAAAAATTTATTAGCATGTATTGAACAACATAGGATGAATTCAAATAAATTTGAGAGTAGAAATTGATGATTTTGTAATTTTTATGTTCGTCACATGGTGGTTAGCAGAAAAGGACACTTAGAGTACATGTGGATTAATAAACATGAATTCTTAGAATGTCAAACATCCATATATTCTCAATATCATAGCAAAAATTGATTGAGGTCACACTGACTCCACCGATAGTTGCTACTCATCTTTGGAGATTAGGAGGGGGAGAGGCCAAAAATCTAGTATGGGGGGAGCTAGTATTGGTAGAAGTGAATTGCTAGTATACCAAGATATTTGAAAAAGGATCCTTGATGTGAAGAGAAGAGAGTCTCAGTAACCCTTGCGGGTCAATTTTTTTGGTTTACAAGGAATATTTGGTTGGGCATGTAGTGACCGGGGGAGAAATACAAGTGGAAAAGGAAAAACATAAGGAATTTTTTCATGCCAAAGACCCTTAAGTAATTTAAGTGAATAAGCTCCTCTTGAGATGGGTCAAATTCTACAGACTCTTTGCAACTTGATATGAAATCCATGCTTGTATATTTGAGCTGATAAAAACTTGTTGTTCAAAACTTGAGCTGATAACAACAAGGGGAGCGTAGATCAAAGGTTGGATACTTGCAATATGAAAAAGAGTTGAGGTGGTGAAAAGAATTAGCATATGGCATAGCATGTCAGTGAAAGGCCTAGGGTCCTAAGTTACATGCTTATCTACACCCAATCGTTGGAGAGGGGAGTGTGAACATACCCAAAAATACACCAGGAATGCCTCTCTCTAGCCCAAGGTACTCAAAACACCCTAATCCTCTCAGAAACACCTTCAAAATTACACACTTTCACTAGAAAAACACTATTTTCACACACACCAATGCACACACGCTCTGCAAGACCACGACACAACATACACCCCAATTTAGTCCGCTTCCAAGGCTTCCTCAACACAAAACACGTCTCTCTCTCTCTCTCTCTCTCTCTCTCTCTCTCTCTCTCTCTCTCTCTCTCTCTCTCTCTCTCTCTCTCTCACACACACACACACACACACACACACACACACACACACACACACACGGTCTACGGGGGGCACACGCTCACACACATTGGCACCACACACTAAGAGACAAGCAAAGAAGAAAGGGGGGAAGGGGAAAGACAACATCGCAAATTGGCAATGATAGTTTCAATTCCATTCAAAAACACCATATACAACCTCCACGGGCCACACCATAGCCTTATTCTTCACAAAGAGGGGCACAAACCTCCCTCTTGGCTCCGCAGGTACACACCTATGCCAAAAGCCCTCCGTTGGTGCTCGAAGAAAAAACCTCTATGAGCAGCCCTTCTCTTGGCATCGAGAATCTACTCCTTGTGGCTCTCAAAAGCCCTTACAAAATGAGCAAAAATGCCTCTTATAGGGGTGAATTTTCCAATTTTAGCAACTATTTTCGCCTTCGAATACTTATCTGACTCTAATTTTGTATGCTCGCATGAGAAGCCCACTTTAGCCGACTTTCTATCTTTATCTGCACCCCGAGAAGGCTCCATATTTATAGCAAAGGCGTCCGATGCCATTGGGTGGGAAAGGAGCCCTTATCCTAAATTTTTTTAAAAAGAGGGGGGGGGAGGGGGGGGGGGGGGGGGGGGGGGGGGGGGCAATCGGGCACCCTAGTGTGAACATGACCTATCAGGAAAAACCAACAAACACCACCACAATATGCGGATTGATCGACGCACCACTTGAACCTTTGATCGACGCACCGCTTTTATAAGACCTTGGACCGCTTCTGGAGACCCCTTGAGATGCATGAGTAGTTTAAGGCCTTGCCATCCCTGGTCCTACCATAGGCCTGATATTACTCCCCCTTGAAGAAGCATTTTCTTCCTAAAAAACAAAAGAGGTTTTTTTTTCTTAAAGACAATAATGTTTTGCACAGTGGCACCTCCGGACGATCTCTCCAGTTGATCGATACCATGATAGTCAAGAATATGTGCAGCTTCATACAGTTCAATAGGAGGTTTTATGGAACCAACAAGAACATCTTGATCATCTACATTCTTGTCCCTTTGTAAGCATTTTTGGAAACAACTTATTTCCAAAACAAGATGAATGAGTTACTACAATTACAAGGTAATCAAATGAACGACCAATTTTCAAACTCTTGAAGGTGATAGAGCATGTAAGGATACCTCTACTTAAATTTTTGAAAGTGACTTGTCAACGTGTCTCATCAGCATGTTCTTGTATCTATCTTATTGAAGAGCAACATTTCACATATCCATATGATCATGGACAAAGTCTTTGACTTGCTGACATGCCTCATCATTAGCTAACCCCACCATAACTTATGATAGAGGTTGAAAACCATTTGTAAGCATGAACTTCGATGTAACATTCTTTGCATCATAATAAGAAAACTCCAAACTAGAGAGGTGATCTTCCCAATTGGATTACTTCTTGCTATTGTATGCTCTTAACATATACTCTAGCGCTTGATTAACACTTGCAAGATGTCTATCTGTCTCTAGATGATAAAAATTACCAATTTTGAGTTGTGTTCCCAACTATTTATAGACAATCCTCCAGAAATGACTAGTAAACATGGGTTCACCATTACTCACAAAATTGCAGGGTAATTTATATAATCAATATAGATTGTTAACAACCACCTTGGTTAAAGAGTGGACGTGATTGGAATAAACTTACAAAGTTTAGGCAATCTATCTACAAGCACCCATACCAAGCCATGATTGTGTATGGTGGTTGATAGACCCACAATACATCCCATAGAGATACTGCACATGTGGCGCTAAAAATCTTCATAAGCTATTGAATTCATGAAGTTGCATGACACTAAAAGTATGCCGCCTTTGCTAAACACTAGGGCCCATAATACCTTATGTGCATACATTTGGAAAAACCATATCCAAGCTTTCATAAGTTTTGATGACTAATGATTTGTAGTTGCCAATGCTCATGGCAGATGTCATGCTCATAGCATACATGAAAGATGAGGGAATAAGTATGTAAATAGCTCTTCAAAAACAACAAAATAGTTCCCCCTGCATTTTTGAGATATCTTTGCTAAAACATTTGGACCATAGTAGAATGTAAACATAAATCACATCTAGATACAAATAATGAAATATTTTCATTGACAGGACATAGCCTTGCTATATGTGTAATAGGAATGCAAAATTGCAACCTAAAAAAGAATCAACCATCCGTTAATTTTGTTTATGGTACTCGTTAGATTAACAAGTCTTATTAGATATTTGACAATTTTAAGCCACTAAACCTGTTCTTGATATCATGTGCTCAAAATGATCTAGTAAACAGATTTGACCAGCACCTAAAGACTCTGTCATGACACATAATTGGGAAAGGTGTTAGTGTTAGTTTGAGTGATTCATATTCTCCACATGTGGAATATGGCTGATATATTGCTATCAGTAAATGTGACATCCATCAAGTACAAGAAGTAACTGTGTATGGAGATAAGTGGAAACACTCAGCAATGAGAGTGAAAGGGACCCTCATAAACCTTGCTCCACACTGGATAAAACAAACTCCATGATTTCCTAGACCATGCTACACACCTAGTGACTGAGAACATGTGCCAAAAAACAATCGCCACTAGGCCTATGACCGTCTTAAGAGAGGTATCCATGAAAAGATATAAATACCCAAAGTGGACCAGTAATTCCATCATAGGTAAATTAATAGAGGTAAGCAAAATTTTGTAGTACTCAATAAACCAACCTCTTTTTTGTCCCATAATGGCCACCATGTAGCTATGCATGACCATGTCACATGCATCAAAAAAATTTAGGCAACATTACTCTGCTAGGAAAACCCCTTGGTTTTCTTTTGTCCAAGAACCCTTGGTGTTTCCTTGGCAATCTAAACCCCTTAGCCATTATTTGAAAAGAAATGGGCATCTATAGATTTTGATTGAACATTCCTACATTGACCAATTTGGGAGGTACCATTTTTGTTCAATAGACAATCTACGTCATCCTTCCACTTAAACACCATTCCTTCTATTACAATTCTCGTTAAGCTGATGTATACTCCACCACTCGTCCGATTAACTACTTGATTATTAGGTAGTTGAGACCAGCAGAGGCTATCATGCTACCAATAGCATTGTACAAAAATTTGTATGATGCACTTAGTCACTACCCTTTGGCAGTTGAGAAGGTCTTTTCTTGAAATCCCAAGTATGAAGAGGCCAAAAAGATACCATCAGTCTTGATTAGGTGATTTTGTCATTCTTGCTAGGGCGTCCAAAAAAATGTCCTTCTATTGGGTTCTATAGATGAAGCAAGAGATCCTCTCAAGTTGGAGTCATATTCACAATTGGATCTTTGAAACGATCATATCTCCCCATTGAAAGAAGAAAAATATTCACAAAACCCAAAGAAAGTGGTCATAATGTGTATTATTGGTTTTTTTAAAGATATGCCTTCCATAGTTTAATATAAGCAAGGAATTGCCTACCTTGAGGCTCTCGTAGAAGAGTTGTGTAGCACATAAACTAGTTCCTTGATAGCCAGGCCATGCTTTGAGGCTCTTGTAGAACAATTGTGTAGCACATGAACTATTTCCTTCATAGCCAGGCCATGCTTGTTTGCTATAGAAGAAAACTAGCACATGTAGTGCATGCACCTTGTGCGTATTGTTAAGTATGGAGCTTGATTTACCCTTGTAATTTTTAATTCTGAAAACACATATTCACCAAAATATTCCTTTTTGTTGGAATATTTTGACCGGCAAACGGCCAAAAAGTGACCAAAAAATGGTGGGCTAGTGGTCAATAGTCAGTGGCAGGTGGACAAAAGTCAATGGCTGATGTTCGACGTTCAATGGTTGGTGGCAAAGTTCTAGATGGACTTGTCTACACATGGATGTCTACATTTGTTTACACATGGACGACTGCCTTTCATGAGAGAGGGTAGCCCATAGAGGCTCCTTTACATCTATAAAAGGAGGCCTCTTCTACACATGAAAAAAAAAGCGGTTGAAAAAGAGTGAAATAGGGATAAGTGAGAAGAAGCAAGAAGTGCAAGGCAGTGAGAGAATTAGGCGGGAGGACCATTAAGGGTTTCCAAGCCCTTTGTAATTGCTTCAAGTTTGAAGTGTAAATCCATAGAGTGAGTGCTTTCTCATGGACGTAGCCCACACGGGTGAACCATGTATATCTTGTGTGCTCTCTCTCTCTCTCTCTCTTCTCTCTCTCTCTCTCTCTCTCTCTCTCTCTCTCTCTCTCTCTCTCTCTCTCTCTCAGTTATATCTCTTGTGTGTGAATTATCTCTCTCCATTAAGTACGCCACTCTATTTGCTACTTATTACCCAATAATATAACATGTATAGCCAATGATATATAGTGCCCCCCAATGCAGTCATATGCAATGAAGACAAGCACATATACCAGCCTCAATTTCTATTGAGTAGAAGGTTATTATGAGTCACCAGAGCAACAATTTGAGCATAAGAATTATCAATTAAACATGATTGAAAACAAGCAAAATATGACCTCATCTTAAAGAAGCATGCAATTCTAGTGCATGTGGAGACCACATCAAATTGAATCCACCTTGACCATTAGGTGGAGAATGCTATCCTCAATAGAGTATCTTGTGATATAAAGAAAGCGTAAATATTGATTAAGTGGAATAAAGTCCACTTAATCAATATTTGCACACTGTGCATGCAACTCAAAAAAATAGAGTAATGAGCCCTTGGTGAATGATTTGGACACTTTGGGCCGTGGGAACCATCGCTACATGCCTACCACATCATCATCTGCTTTGTCGACTATCCGTCAAGGCCACCACTGTTCGCTGCCACTGTATGCCACAAAACAACTGATGGGCCGCCACCCCCACCTGCGCAGCACGCACGGTGCTTGACGCCATCACCCATGCCTAGATCTCTCTCTCTCTCTCTCTCTCTCTCTCTCTCTCCATTTCCTTGCACAATGGAGAGTCCATGCCCCATTATACATAGCCCAAAAATTTATCACCTATATTCGCATGTGGGATTGTGGCTACCACATGGCGCCCCACGGTAGCTCGTCCCTTGTGGTAGTCAGAAACCACTCCTAATTTTTTAAACTTTTTTTTAAATCTTCCTACTTTGGAGAGCCACCCTTTTGTGCTCACAAACCCCATATTCAAACTGTAAAGCCCAACTAGGAGCCCTCCTTGTCGACTTCAACCCCTGTGAATCCCATCCCATTTCTTCTCACTCATGGCCTCGAACCCTGCATCCCAAATGAGCAAAAAACCGTATGATGTCAATCCGCATGCATATGCTCCCAATTCAATAGCAAATATCTTACCATCCGGAAACCCAATTTAAGAACCGTCAGATCTTGATGAATTTCCATAGTGCACATTACCTTTTGGATCTGTAGCAAGGCCAAGAATACACTCAACAGCATGCCTACGGAGGAAGTCAACGTGGCATACAATTGGCCCGTGACAAATCTTCAATTGGCCATAATTTGCTCGTATGAACTCTGATTGACAATCTTGTAAGACCACATGCACCACAGCTCAAGCATTTCAATTCTATCCACACTGACATCAACTTTGGCCATCCATAACCACTTTCCGTGTTCGTCGAGGCTCTACAAAGCACTCCAAATTGAACTTTGCAAAGCACTCCAAATTGAACTTTGATATTTTTCACATTGTAGTTCCGTTTGAGGAACCGTCTAGATCGGCTCGTAGAACGCCTCAAACACCACTTCCCAAGGCATAATCTTAGCACTTTGAACACCTTGCCCTACCAACCTGAGTGGATTATTTTGGAGACATTTTGCCAAAAAACCCAATCAAGCATACATCTTTGCAATCACCTCCCTGCCAGGGCCTCCATATATGCTTTAGCACTCTACCATGTACATGTAGACACTCATAGTATTTCAAAGTCTACTTCATAGCTCTGACCAACTTTGGCTGCAGGCAATGTCCTCAAATCTGACCTTGCAATAATTAACCTCTTTGATGGGCTCTCTATGCATCTTTGTAATAGGACTTATTTTTCAAAGTTTTAGCGGAAACTTTCTTTGAAGTGAAATTTGGTCATTTTAGAGTTTTAGGACTTGAAAAAAAGGGTGTTTTAATTTTTCCAAATTTGTACGTATGGGATATTTTTAGTATTGTTTTTGTGCTCATGTAGAAGACACCTCTTTTGACCCTATTTTTGCCTTGATTTACTAAAGACTAGAGTTAACTACAAAAATAGCCACTTTTTGATTGGCTATTCCGGTGAAGAGTGCATGATGAAGAGTGAGAGGGAGAAGAAGAGCAGACACAGAGTGTTGGTGGAGTTCTTGATGAGGATTTGTATTACCTCACTACTCCTTATCGTTCTATACAATCAAAATAATAGATAAGGTTAGTACGGTTAGTGTGATGGGTGTCCCCAATCGATTGAGCTGAATCCTAACAATCTCCCACTTGAAGGCTAATGTGGCCCAAGTGGCCTATGTATATACATATCTATACAATTGTGAAGAAATTTTGTGGCTTTACCCTACATCCATAATCTCTATGCAATGTGCAAACCGCTTGGAGGATAGGCTCTTCATGAGAGCATCTGCAAAGTCGTCATCTGTATGCAAAATCTTGACAAGATCAATGCCCTTACTAGCCAATATGTTTTGTATCACATGATAATGTACTTCTATGTTTTTTGACTTGGAGTGAAATATATGGTTCCTCCTCACTAACACATTGGCATTTTGATTATCATAATGCAACACTCGAGTGTGAGTAATGCCATGATCTCCCACTAAGAGAGGTAACCATACAAATGTCTTTCTAGCATCAGAAACTGCCACATACTCTACCTTTGTGATGGAAGATGATGTACAATTTTGGAGACATGCTCTCCATGACACAACTGCTCCAACAAATAGGAGAATATAGCCAGACAAGGATCTTGACTATCCACATAAACCATATAATCCACATCCGTGTGCCCCACAATGGATGCATCACTATTCCTAAAGCATAAGCACTTCTCTGACATACCTTTCAAATATCTCAAAATGTGTTGCATCACTTCTCGGTGCTTTTTGCTAGGATTTTCCATAAATTTACTAACCACTCCCACTGCAAAAGAAGTTTCTACTCTCATGGCTATCATGGAGTACTTAAGATTGCCAACCGTTTAAGAATATGGCACCTTGGCCATTTTTTCTTTCTCAGCATTAGACTTGGGAGCATCATTCTTGCTAAGTTTTTCATAAGCCTGCATTTGCGTACTCAATGTAGCCATCCCCCCTACATATTAAAATGATGCAAGACCTTGTGGACATATGTTTCTTGAGACATTTCTAGTATTCCATGTTTTCTATCCCTCTTGATATGCATACCAAGAAAGTGACTTGCATCTCCCAAATCCTTCACAGTAAACTGCATGCTAAGTGACTTCTTCAAGATGGTAATCTCATCTTTAGACTTCCCAAAAAATGAGCATATCATCAACCTAAAGTATCAAGATGATAAGTGAACCATCATTGAACTCTCTCGTATACAAGAAGTGATCTTCCTGGCTCCTTACATAACCTTGGGTCTGCATGTACTTGTCATCATGTACCATTTCCTTGAGCTCTCCTTTAGTCCATAAAATGCTTTATGCAATCTACACACCAGTTCTATCCATGTAGGCTTTTCAAGTTTTACTTCAAAACCCTCTGACTGCTTCATGTAGACAATATCATCAAGATCTCTATGAAGGAAAACCATCTTCATATCCATATGGACAAGTTCCATCCATTCAATGCCTACTAGTCTAAGCACAAGATGAAATGTAGTCATTTTGACTATTGGAGAGAAAATCTCATCAAAGTCCATGCCTTTCTTCTGTTTGAATCCCTTAGCAACCAATCTAGCCTTAGACTCGGGATCCTCTACCGTGTACTTCTTCTTATACACCCTTTTGCAAGGCAAGCCTTGTTTACCCTCTGGAAACTCTGTCAATTCCCAAGTTTCATTTTCCATAATCGAGTTATACTCAGATTGCATTGCCTACTCCCACTTCATGCTATCTTCCATCTCAATAGCCTCTTGGTAGTAAGTAGGCTCTCCGCAATGATACACATGTATATCTCCTCACTGCCTGAGTGTTGGACTCTACTCTCTCAAGAGCATCACTAACTCTCTTTGGAGCACTACTAGTGGTAGGTACATCACTAGTAGACCGAGCTATTTTTGTACCTGGACTTGAGGCTACATCTTTGAATCTTACTTTGAAATATTCAATCTCTTTCATAGGCTATCTATGCATCTTTGATTCATCAAAGATCACTTGTAAGCTGCAAAGAATTATTTGAGATTTTGGGTGCAAGAGATGATCATCCATCTCCCCATCTGTACCATAGCCAATGAAGATGCATTTGTGTGACTTGGGGTCCAACTTCTATTTGAGCTCTTTAGGAACATTTGAGAATGCCTCGCACCCAAACACACGTAATCTGTCATAATTAGGCTTCTTGCTTGTCCACATCTCCTACCAAATCTTATAGTTCAACGGTGTACTAGGCGACCTATTGATTATATGAGTGCCACTTTCATAACAGTTTCTCCCCAAAACTCTTGAGGTGAATTTGCCATAGAGCACGGAAGTGACCCTCTCCTGAATAGTCCTATTCATGTGCTCATCAACTCCATTGTGCGTAAGTGTGTATGTTGTAGTAAACTGCCTCCAAATTCCTTTTTTTGCTACAAAAATTCTTGAACTCGGTGGAGGCATACACACCCCCATTATTAGTGCACAAAGCCTTCAACTTCTTGCTTGACTTGTTTTCTACCATAGCTAGGAACTTTGGCATTAGGAAGAGGATGGGTGTAAGAGGATGAGCTCATGGCCTCTTTATTTGCCATGAGCTCATGGAAGTGATTAACAATTTGACATATAGGTGCATGCCATGTGTGCAAGAATGGTGGGTGTGTAAGAGATATGTAAGAGTGGTCAAAGGATGCACTTCCCCCCCCCCCCCCCCCCCCCCCCCAAAAAAAGAAAATGGACAAGTTTATGATTTTCAGCCTTCCATAACTATCACATATGATCTCCAATTTGACCGAAGATCATAGATCTGTAATCTACGCATCGAGCTCTTTCCATAGATATGCTACATGATATGATTTTACTTGCTATTTTTTAAATTCCATTTTGGGAGGAAACTTTGAATTCAATAAATTAGCCATTTGCCTGCTTGAATTCTGAAGGAGTACGAGCGAAAGTGCGACGCGAGAGAGAGTGCGAGAAGAAGAGCACGACAATATGGTGAACTCGCTCTACTGTAATGTGTAGAGGATAGTGAGTTCTTATTAGGTTTTTACAAAAGAATATGTGTACATACCTGGCGGCCCGCCCACTTACCTGGGCGACCACATTGGGCTTTATACCCCAACAACCTCCCACTTAAAGTCCAATGTGGTACTTTAAGTGTGAGAGAAGCTACTATACAAGCTAATATACAAGAGATGTAGAGAAGTGATGTACTACCCTACACCTAACTGCTTGCGAAAATGCGCAAAGCTCTCTGAGGGAAGTCCTTTTGTAAGTAGATCAGCAGGATTTTCTGTGGTGTGAACTTTGACAAGCTGAAGTTGCTTATCCTCGAGCATTTCCCTGATGAAATGATGCTTCACATCCACATGCTTTGTCTTTGAGTGATAAACGGGATTGCGAGCCAGTTGTATAGCACTTTGACTATCACAATATAACACGGGCATCTCTTCTTTGATTCCCAAATCTGTTACTAGTCGATTAAGCCAAATTGATTCTTTGCATGCCTCTGATGCTGCAACATATTCAGCCTCTGTAGTAGACTGAGTAACACAATCTTGTAATCTAGAACGCCATGATACTGCTCCACCAGCCAATGTAAAGACATACCCTGACGTAGACCTTCGGTTGTCTAAGTCACCTGCATAATCTGAGTCTGTAAAACCCTTTACACTTAGCTCCTGACTCCCATAGCATATACGCATACTCTTTGTAGCTTTCAGGTATCTCAATATTCCTTTCACTGCCTCCCAATGTTTCTTGCCTGGGTTTGACATGTATCGACTTACTACTCCCACTGCAAATGCAATGTCTGGGCGAGTAGCAATCATTGCATACATCAAACTACCCACTGCATATGCATATGGAATCTTATCCATTTCAGCCTGTTCTTCCTCAAACACAGGACAATCTTGTTTGCTAAGTTTCACATATGGTGGCAATGGAACACTCAATGCCTTTCCCTTCTCCATATTGAAACGTTGCAAAACCTTGTCAATATACTTTGTTTGAGATAACCAAATCAACTTCTTTGATCTGTCTCTCTCAATGCGCATACCAAGTATATGACTTGCCTCACCCATGTCTTTCATGTCAAACGATTTTGCCATCTTTGACTTCAAGCTGAAATTTCTTCCAAGTGCTTGCCAGCAATCAACATGTCATCCACATACAAAATAAGGATCAGCCAACTGCCATCCTTAGCCTTCTTTGTATATAGACAGTGATCGAACTCACTACGTTTGTAGCCTTGAGAAAGCATAAACTTGTGGAATTTATGGTACCATGCCCTCGGTGATTGTTTTAAGCCATAAAGACTCTTTAACAACTGGCATACCCAATCTTCCTTGCCTTTCTCAACAAACCCTTCTGGCTTCTGCATGTAAATTTCCACATCTAAATCACCATGCAAGAACGCTATCTTGAACTCCATTTGGTGCAACACCAAATCTAACATGGCAACCAATGCAAGAAAGCATCTCAATGTAGTCATCTTGACCACCGGAGAGAAGACTTCATCAAAGTCAATGCCTTGTTCTTGCTTCAAGCCCTTGGCAACAAGCCTTGCTTTGTACTTTAGCTGACTATCATGAGCGGTGATCTTATACCTATAAACCCATTTACAGGGTAGAGCCTTTTTGCCCCGTGGTAATTTAACTAGCTTCCATGTCTGGTTTTTATGCAGAGCTGTCATCTCTGACTACATGGCCAATTGCCAATTCCCGGAGTCCTTCATTTGCACTGCTTCCTTGTAACATGAAGGCTCATTGCAATCAGTCAACATGACATAATTCATAGATGGAACAAACCTATCAGGAGGTCGCGTGACACGTCCAGATCTACGCACAATAGGTGGCTCAGGCTCAGCCACAACCTGTGGTTCCACTCTATCCTGTCCTTGCTCCTCTTGAGCCATGACATTTTGTCTTGCATGTGCAGGTCCATCTTCTTGGAAGACAACTCTTCTAATCTCCTCAACCCTCTCTGGTTTAGAATGATATTTGGATTCATTAAAGTGAACATCATTGCTGCGGACAACCTTTCTGGATTCGGGATCCCAAAGTCTGTACCCCATCTCACCAGAATAACCATAGCCTAGAAAGATGCACTTTCTACTCTTTGGCTCAAGTTTGTTCCTAAATTCCTTTGGAACGTGAGTATATGCCTCACAGCCAAAGACTCTGAGATGCTTGTATGAGGGAATTTTGCCTGACAATACCATCTCTGGCACTGAATCCTTCTGCAAAACCTTGCTAGGAGATCTATTTACAAGATGAACAGCTGTTGATACAGCTTCAGCCCAAAACCCATTTGGCAACTGTGCATTAGACAACATACTTCTGACCTTCTCTTGTATGGTCCTATTCATCCTCTCAGCAACACCATTTTGAGGAGGATTGTAAGGAGCAGTAAGTTCACGTTTTATACCTTTTGACTCACAAAAGTCCTGAAAGGCCTTTGAAACATACTCTCCACCATTGTCAGTGCGTAAGCATTTAAGCTTCTTGCCACTCTGATTCTCCACAAGTGTCACAAACTTTTTGAAAACACTAAACGCTTCATCCTTGTGCTTGAGAAAGTAAACCCATACTTTCCTCAAGTAATCATCTATAAATGTCATAAAGTAAGAAGCTCCCCCTAGAGATAGGTTAGGCATAGGTCCACACAAATCACTATGAACAAGTGCCAACTGTGTATCTCTTCTACTGCTTCTATGCTTATGCGGCTGCTGTGTTTGCTTACCATATAGACAATGTTCACAGAATTCAAAATCATTAAATGAAAAGCCAGGCAAATAACCAGAACGAGACAAGATTTCCATTCCCTTCTTGGACATATGTCCTAACCGGCTATGCCACAAAGAAACGTTCGGCTGCTCGGTTACATTGATTACATTTTTAGAGACATTTGATACATAAATCATGTAAAGTCCTCCAGACTTTACTCCATGTGCTACTGTCATAGAACCCTTGGATATCTTCCACATGTTCTGTCCAAAAGTGGTGACGTAGCCAGCATCATCACACCTGTGCTGATCAAGCTCTTTGTAATTGCAGGAACATGTCTCACATTCTTCAGCGTGAAAGAAGAGCCATTCTGAAACTTCAATTGAACATCTCCAACACCTAAGATCTCACATGTCTGCCCATTGCCTAGCCGAACATGATCTTTAGTGGTCACATAAGAGGTAAACCACTCCTTGTTTGGAGACACATAAAGTGATGCCCTTGAGTCTATAATCCAGTCACTCAGTGCATTTCCATCAGATGCTGTAAGAAGAGCTGAGTCCATTGTATTCTTCAAGAAGTAGATGTCTCCTGACACTAGACTGTTATCCTTTGCAACAATGTTTGTCACATTTATTTCTTGAATCTTCACTGAGGACTTGTTCTTCTCACCATGGTCTTCAGCTTTCTCTTTGCCTTTTTCTGCTTTCCATTCTTTGCAGTCTCTTTTCATGTGACCCTTCTTGCCACAATGGTAGCATTCTATGTCACTCTTGCCTTTAGCACTGCGGGACTTGCTACGAGACTGATTCCTCTTTCCACCTTTGTACTTTTCTTTGGTCCTTCCCCTGAAAACTAAGGTTGTTCCTTTGCCTTTGTCCATTGTCTTTCTATTGGTTTCTTCAGTAAGCATACTTCCTTCTACACCTGCTATGTTCAAACCATCTGGAGGTGCAGAATTACTCAAAGCTGTGCGAAACGTGTCCCAACTTTCCGGCAATGTGATCAACAGGAACATAGCTCTAACATGTTCATCAAACTTGACACCATGAGCTGACAACTGACTGTAGATTGTGTTGAATTCATTCAGATGATTGGACATAGGTGTCCCTTCTTTCATCTTCAAGTCAACAAGCTTCTTAAGCCAGTATACCTGTGAAGCTGCACTCTGCTTCTCATAAAGATCACTCAGCTTTAACCATGCTTGATAAGCTGACATCTCGTCTGCTACATTGAAGTAAACGCTTTCTACGAAAGTCAGCATAATGGTAGAAAGTGCCAATTCATCCATTTCGCTCCATTCATCTTCGTCCATATCTTCTGGTTTTATCCCCTTGAGCTTTATAGGTTTTATCTGCTTCTTTTGTACCAACACCTGCCAAATCTGCTTCTTCCACAATGGGAAATTGGTTCCATCCAGCTTCTTGATATTGTAAAGAGCAGTGTCCTGTGATCCAGCCATAGCTACGCTTCACAGTGGTTTACTTTCCTGGGAGAAATTCGGCAGAGTTTCCCCTGTAAACTGACCTCTGAACCAATATCAACCTGTCAAATGAACCAAGAAAGCTTCGGATTCTGCATAAATTTCGGCAGAGTCTCCTTTGTAAAATGGCTCTGGTGTACTCAAAAAACAGACCAAAAAACAGCTCAAAAAACATTGTCTCTCTGACACTGTAAGCTGCGGGTAAACCTGTCCTGCACCTGTACTGTCTCTCACTGTCCTGTCACTGTCCTATAAGCATAGACTGCGACAATGCCTCAACGGCAGTAAAGCAAAGATGCAATCCCAACTGTCTAACTCACAGTCAATACATCCTAGCTGCCTATCTAAGGGTGCTCGAGGGATCGCTCCAAGACCTGTATCACCGAAAGGATCTCAACATTCGAGAATCCCCCAGCTCAATAAAACCTCACTCGACCCTCAACAAAGGCTGTAGTAAATCTGACAGTACATAGACTTCCCACAAAGTCATACATCCACAAATTTCCCACTATATGCTGTAACCGCTGCGGCGGTTGTTTGCTACGTGACTAACAGCCAGCAAACCCTCAACAAACATACATCATCTTTGACAATACATCCCATGTGGAAGTACCTGCAATGTCAGGATGAAATCTGGAATATCAAGCAGCAAACACAAGCTACCTGATGAACTAGTGGATGTCGCCTACAGTCTGTGTGTAGATGCGCCCTTGTCGTATGTGACACGCCTCCAAGAACTGTGAGCCGTCCTTCGATGTGTAGACAGCCACAAATCAACACTCTGGGAGTGTCGATATCCTCAGCACCTGCAGTCGTAGGCCGAAAACCCCAAATTTGCAGAGTCAGATCTGCACCCGTCGAGACCACGTAGTCGAAAATGGCCTGCGCAGACCTTTGTCGAAGCCGAACGGTGGCCGAGATGACCTCAGAATGAAATTCTGACAACACCAAGCCCTTTGGGCTTACCCACGAGATTTGGGGCCGTGTCTTCGCCTGTCGAATTTCACTCCAATCTGAGTTGGTGACTCTAGCCTCCTGCAGTGCTGCCCCGAGCCTCGATCTGAGCTCTGATACCAGTTGAAGGAGTACGAGCGGAAGTGCGACGCGAGAGAGAGTGCGAGAAGAAGAGCACGACGATATGGTGAACTCGCTCTACTGTAATGTGTAGAGCATAGTGAGTTCTTATTAGGTTTTTACAAAAGAATATGTGTACATACCTGGGCGACCACATTGGGCTTTATACCCCAACAAATTCAAAAGTTGTCCTTTGGTTACTTTCTTAATACTAAAGGTTTGACTTCCTTAAACTACCAAATAAAGAGGCCCTCCTAGACCCCATTCTGTTCCTAATGGGAAGACACCAAGACTCTATCTTTCCTCTTCAAGAGGTAGACACACACCTTTTGAGTAGAGTCATCTATGAAATTTAAGAAAAACAATGCCCCCCTAGAGACTTATGTGGCATAGGCTCGTATAGATTGCTATGAACCTAATCTAGAGGATTCCCTACCTTTCTATCCAATGGTGATGAGGTAAGCCTAGTCTCTTTTCTGTATATGCAATGCTCACACAAACAAAAATTAAAATATTTTAACACATGGATATAGCTAAAAAGTTATAATTTCTTTACTCCCTTTTGACTTATAGGACTAAGCTGGCTATGCCACAACTCAGTAGAAGGCAGCTCAGCTACATAAATAGAGTTCTCTTTCACAAAAGAGAGATATAAGGAATATAATGAGCGATACTTTTGACCTTTGAGCATGACCAATTTACCTTTTATGATAATCTAGGAACCATTGCCAAACACTATAGTGTATCCAAGATCATCAAGCTATCCTACTGAAACCAAGCTCTTAGTCAGCTTTGGCACATGTCTAACACCTCACAACATGAACTCAATACCATTATGCATACATAATTTCACATCTCTTATGCCACATATCTCAACCTGATGAGAATTACCTAGCTTATTTGAACCATATGTAGAGGCATAACTAGAGAACCACAAGTAGAACCTGAGTCAATGATCCAATTTTTCTCATAGCATTTGTCAAGCGCTAATTACACCTCAAGACTCAAAGCATAAGTGAAGACTAGTACATGTGATGGTCGTGGCACGTTAAGAAAAACATCAACATGTGGAGACTCAATGGCATTGAGCTCCTCTATCTTCACATTTGTTGTAGAGATGAAAGACTTATGATAATGGATTTACCCTTTTCTCTTTGCAATAAACAACAATCTTTTTTTGTGTGTGCTTTCTTGTGAGAATGGTAGCATATAAATTCTCCTTGTGTCATGCCCACAACTCTTTCTACGTGCATTCTTGCAATGTTGACAAGATCGTGACTAGGACTATGACCTCTTTGCCATTGATGGTTTTTCTAGCTACTTCCACTAGCCATATATGTATCACCATGTTCACTAGTGTGAAGAGATTGACATCGAATATCTTTTGTGAGCAAAGCACTAGTAACATCATTGAAAAAAAGCTTTCCTTGAGAGGTGGAGTTACTAATGGTAGTATTAAACATATCCACATACGACCAAGCCGGTTATGCCACAACTCAATAGAAGGCAGCTGGGCAACATAAATGGGATTCTCTTTCACAGAAGAGACATACAAAAAGTACAATGAGAAAACTTTTTCTTCTTTAGAATAACCAAATTTTCCTTGTGAATCATCCTCAAACCATTGCTAAAAAGTATAGTATAGCCCAAATCATCAAGCTGACCGTCAACTGACACTAAGCTCTTCAACAACTTTGGCACATGTTTGACACCTCAAAGCATAAAATCATTGCCATTACCCACACATAACTTAACATCTTCAATTCCACAAATTTCAAGTTGATACAAGCCACCAAGATTGACCAAACTATGTATAGGAGCATAACTAGAGAACCATTGATCCCTATGGGAAGTAACATGGAAACTGACACTTGAGTTGATGATCCAATTTTGTGCATAACACTTATTGAGAGCTAATAATGCATCTAGACTCAATTCAATAGTGAATATCAAGACATTTGACAACCTCACTTGGTGGAGATTCAACTACATTGATATCCTCTATCTTCACACTACTCTTAGGAGGGTCAGACTTGACAATGGATTTTCACATTGCAAAATGCAGTAATCGTTCTTTGAATGACTTTCTTGCGGCAATGATAGCACTCTACATTTCTCAGGTCATATCCACAACTCTTGCTACAAGAATTCTTGCAATCCTATGACCGACTGCAACTACGATTATGACCTATTTGCTTGTTACAACCATCACTAGCCATATATGCACTGCCATGCCCACTAGTGTCATGTGACTAACTTCTAATCTCTTTCATGAGAAAAGCACTAGTAACATCATTGAAAGCAAGCTTATTTCCATATGTGGAGTTACTAATGGAAGTGTTAAACATGTCCCACAACAAATACAAAGAACATAGCAAGAAAGTAACTCTCCTTTCATTATCGAAATTGAGTCCCTTAGATGTAGGTTGCATAAACAAGCCCTTGAACTCATCTAAGTGTGAACTGACACTTTATGCCCTTTTTCATATTCAAACACATGAGTTTTTTCATAAGAAAAACCTTATTTGAGGCACTCTTTCTATCCCAAGTTGAGCATAATGACTACCATAAATCCTTTGTAGTAGTCTTGTCCATAGTCATAAAGAAAATAAACTCACTAAGATATAGGTAAATGGTCACCATAGCATGAGCATCAAGCTCCTTCCATTGATCATCAGTGTAAACACACTCTCTATGCTCTTTCAATGGCACTACAAAGCCCTTATTGACCAAGACATCAAGCATACACTGCTTTCATATCATGAAGTTTGTGCCATCATAATACTTTTTTTTCTCAAAAGGTCCAGCCATAATTGAGAAGAGAAAATGCAAGAGAGTGAGACTAAGGATTTATGGTGAAATTTCTATGGAAATTTTGGCAGAGCCTTCTTTCTATAGAGATCAAAATCTCAATGCCCAAACAAGAGAATCAAGGCATATGCCATAAAAGAGTGCTAATAGGGAATCAAATTGCATATATTGCTAAAAAAATCATTGTCGAAAGACTGCCAACTAGGTGCAAAAGAACCTACACACCTCTATACATATCCTATGGAACGAAGCCATGAGTAGGGGGATCTCCAGTAACCTAATTTTCCTTGCACTAGGTAACTCGATCCCTAGTGTTTGGCTTTAAAAAACCTCATGCACAACCCTCAAAAAATCCTAAGAAATGAGACGACTATAGTTAAGTCTCAGAAATGATTATCTTCTAGACCAAGTCTCTAAAAAAGCTGAAGGCTACCAAATGAAGCCAACATAGGCTCCACAAAGGTAGTATTTGCAACACAACGTAGATGATTCGTATAGATCACTATAGGATGCAGGACACACACATAAGAAATCACCAACAAATATGTAAGCAATGAAATCACTATCTCAATGGCGGGAATCTGCTCTCAAAAAGAGTACAACACTATCCAATTGTCAAAATTATGCGCATAAACTTGCATAACCTCCCACTCAAACTGAGGTGATGTAAAAACTTGTGTCAATTTGTTGTAGATCATGTGAGTGTAAAAGAACTACAAATATGAAGATACGGGGATCACACGCTCAACAGTAAACAACAAGTGTATACATCATGTCTAAAACGCATATGGCATAACCAAATCACTCTCAAGATGCACATAGAGCTCAACTAACCTATGAGCACATAAACAATGATCCTAACTACAAATAACATGTCATTTGTCTCTAAGTCAACATGGCTATGAGTATGAATGTGGGATAAAAATCTCATGATAACATACATAAGTGCACATAAAAGATAGCAAGTATGGCTACGTCAAAATTTCTCTCAAGCCAAGAGACAACTGTAATTCAATGAGGCACAACCTGTATCTCTCCATCCCTGAAGTGTAATGATCCCGGAGAGCTATGTGTATTTTCAATTGGAGAGCTACACTCTCACTATGTTGAAGTTTCCGATGCTCAAGAGAGAGTCCGATCCTCTTTCTCTCTATCTCTCTCTCATTGCTCCACTCTATGTGTTCTTGTGGCCTTCAATGTTGAAGTTGAGATGAAGTTATCTCTCTCTCTCTCTCTCTCTCTCTCTCTCTCTCTCTCTCTCTCTCTCTCTCTCTCTCTCTCTCTCTCTCTCTCTCTCTCTCTCTATACACTCCATCCTCTCTTACTAATCTTGAATACACAATCTGTCTTGAGAAAAAAGCCTCTATATTTTTTATTTTAGACATATCTATGCTCCAAACCAGCTGACATGCTCTTCTACAACATCATAGAGCTTAAAGAGAGATTCATTTTGATAAAAAAACGTTTTTGAATGCAAGTTTTCTAGCTTAAGTTATGAGAAAAATAGTGACTTGCTATGTCAATTTGCCTTGAACTAAGAAACTTGCTTCTCTCTCATTGAGCTCACTAAAAGCTTAATCTCTCTCCCCTTGTGGCTTGTGAAGTTCAGCCCCTTTCCACCTTGATACTTGAGCTCTATGTGCTAAGCTTATAATGCCTCCATGGCCATGGAACTTCCAAGCTTCAACTCGTTGCCATTGTGAAGCTCGCTGGAAAGAAGGAAATGCCAAAAGAGGAGTAGTACCACAACCTTGCCTTTGATACCACTTGAAGAATGCACAATGCATTGGAGTAGGAGGGAAGAAAGGAGAAGACACATGATGTAGGTGGAGTTCAATCTATGAAAGTTATCCTCTCACACCCTTATTCTATATTCAAGTAAGCAATAAGTGAGTTAGTAATGATGGATTAGTAATGGGCGTCCAACGAGTTGGCCAGAACCTTGACACATAGAAGTCCGAGTGCAAGGAAGTTTTTCTCAAGTGTCTAGAAAAGGCAAGTACAAAGACAAAAATCCTTGCATCATGAGTTCCCCTATGGGTACTCCCATTGTGGATAGGGGCACTTAAAGGAAAGAAAAGTTCCATTTGGAACAATCACCTAGGGCGCAGAGGGAGGTGAAGCAAGAGATTCATACCCCTCCTTCCTCTACAAAAATGTCAAGATGGCCACTTCTTGAAGTGGAATTTGAGAGAAAAGGAATGTTCTGCGTGACCAAGGTAGCTGCTCATGATGTTTACAACCTTTCTTGTGCCAATCAAGACCCTAAGAGACTTGTAGAGGAGGATTTTAGTGATTCAAACTCATTGCAAGTCTTCGTGGAGGCGCCTGGGAGAAAGAGCAAAGTCTAATGTAAGATAATCAACCATGAGTACTTGAATAGGTTTTACACGTTGTTTATGAGTGTCTACCAAGTGCCTCTACAAAATTACAATATGGAGGCCATGAAGGCATTCAGCGTAGGTTTTTCATATGAGCAGGGATTTGTGAATTGGGCTGCTCTCGCTGAGAGAATTGTTGCCAACATGGAAGCAAGGAAGCTACATATGAAGGGACAAAGATGGGTAGCTTTTCATTCTCTGGGTACATTGCATTGTTCTTGACGCATGACCATGGATAGTGAAGTGGATGATGGGGATGCAAGCAAGGCATCCCCTTTGATATAGCAACAAGAATGCGACAACTTGGGACTCTACACCTAGATTAGCTTGACAGTGTTTTTTATGCTAGTGAGAAGCTTGTGTCATGTTGTATTTATACAATCGTATAATGAAGATTATACATATTATATGGTATTATACATTGTATTCCTAAATAATATCGAATAAGACGTATAATCGAGCATATAATCCTAAAATCTAAGTTTTGAATAAATGAAAACTATAAACATTAATTTATATCCCGTGCAGGTGCATACTCGAGTCAAGTTTCTAGTCTCTCAAGCAAAAACTCTAAGCCTATAATTTTTACAGTAAAAGTATTAGCTTTTCCTTTTGCAATAACATTCAAAATACACGTAAAACAAATGATTATCACCAGTGCAAATAAACACGTTCACTCTAGCACAAAGTCAAATAATGTCTATTTATGATACATATCCATCTTCAAGTGTGAGTATATACTTCAAGACATTGATAGACACCTTAAAATCCTGACCTTCTCCTATTTAAGTGTGAGAAAACTCGAACACAAAAAGAGCAAAGTTCTAATTTTTAAAATTATTCAAAAAATATTCAATTCAAAATTAAAAACAAAAACTAAATTCTTCTACAAATTATAATAAAGAAAATTTAAATATAAAATTTACAATTAAACTTTATAATTAACTTACGTCTTCATTTTTTCAATTATTTTATTATTTCAAATTTCTAATCGAAAGAGAGAGAGGATCACTCTTTCAAAAGAAAACAATATTTGTTTGTGTCAAATGGTGCTAGGAGAGCATGCGATGGCGCTTTATACTAGGATTCCTTTGATCGAAGCTTTCTTCACTTGAAGAAAACTTAATATGGGAGGCCAATTTTAGTGAGGTATCATCGTATTATAGGAATGTTTTTTTGGCCCAAACGTATTATACGGCCATTAAACGCGTATAATGTGTTTAACCATTTTCATATAATGCAACTTAGCTTGTGTGGGAAGGCATCCATGGATTTGGTTGAAGTGTTTGGCATACAAAATGCATTAAACACAAGTGTGCATCATAATGAAAAAGCTTTTGGGGTCATTCAAAGTGTGTCAACTCAACTTGAGAATTCCAAAGCTTGCCTTCACGACTTATATTCAAATGCAATAGATGATCCAAATGTTCAAATGGAAAAAGCAAGAATTGATAAACTAGAGATGATGTTCGAGACCTTGCAAGATAAAATTTGAATGCAAGGAATGCCGTGATGCTTTATAGTTCTGATACAAAGAGAGGTTGACATGAAGGAATCAAAGCTAAAGCTAATAAATTCTCACATGGATTTTGGTTCTACTATGCAAAGAAAGAAAGAAAATACGTGCTACTAGCCAAGCCTCCAACAAGTATTGTAGAGATAAATGTAGTAATTGATCAGTGCATTGCATGCATAGTGCTCATGTATGACAATGATGCATTGGGGGTATGGTCATGCTTCTACGAAGCATCCATATCACATATACTATTTTGCTCACCTTGCCAAAAACAAAGAGGAAAGTTTCATGGCTCCAAGATGTAGCTAGGTCGTCTCAAAGAACATCAAAGATTTGAAGTTTGTTGACAGCAGTGATTCATCTCATGAATGCACCAAAATTGGTAAGCGTAAGAGTTGTTATCTTTTCGTATGTTATAAGAATATTGTAATGTTCAAGGCAACAATGTGTTTGCTATTGTGTGCCACATTTACAGACACAATAAGCAATACAAAAAATTATGTGGAAGTCATAGAAGTTTGTTTCTGTGTTCCATATTTGTAGATAGAGACCAATACGGTACTTTCTATGGTTGTGGTAGACAAAATTTCTATGGAAGTGTAGACGTTTGTTGTTGTGTGCCATATTTGTAGATAGAGACCAATACGGTAGTTTCTATGGTTGTTGTAAGAGCTAGACCTTTACTATAAAAAATGGGTAGTTGTAACCATCTATGTGGTGGCTCCTGAAACATACCTATTGCATTATGTTACTCATTATAATTGGTTACCTAGTAGGTAGCTACCACTACAAGGAAAAGGTAGTCCCATTGAGATGAGGAGGCTACTAGGATATCATGGTAGCCATCACTATTCTATAAGGGTGATAGGCCGACTGATTTTCGTGGCTAAATAGGTGTGGTGTGTGTCACCCCTTGTATTTGAGAGAAAGAGAGACAAAACTCCTCCCTCCTCTTTCTTTCAAAAAACTTTATAAAAAAACTACTCTCTTCCTCTATCCTCCCATGTCCTCTTTCCTTCCCCACAAAACTACCAAAAATTGGTGCACCCCCCCCCCCCCCCCCCCCCCCCCCCCCCCCACCCTCTTATTTTAATTTGCATGCTCAACGAACAACCAACCACCTGCACAAATTCTAGTTGACTTCCACGTCCCACTGGTGTATGCCTTCCCCTCAACAAAAGGGCAATCCCTTTGGCCACCCACATAGGGAATAATCTCCAAAGTGGACACCATGGGGTTACCAAAACATTAAGCAATGCCAAGGCTTCCGTTCACCACTAGCTAAGAGCAAGCATCAATTGCACCACATCCAACTAGTGTATGCCTTCCCCTCAACAAAAGGGCGAGCCCTTTGGCCACCCGCATAGGGAACAACCCCCAAAGGGGACACCATGTAGGTTACCAAACGTTAAGCAATGCCAAGGCTTTTGTTCACCACTAGCTAAGAGCATGGTTCAATTGCACCATGTGTGGGCATGCACGCATAGGGAATGCATGATAGAATTCCATAGTTGTACAAGCTCATGAGCTCCCTCTAAGGGGAGTTTCACAAGTGAGCTACCTATTAAGCCTCATTATGCTGTATATATACCCCAAAAGGTTGTCATAATAACTATCATGTGGGAGTATCACATGGCACTTTGTTTGGACCCCAATCTCCCACAAAAATACTTCACAAAACAACAATAAGAACCTTTTTTTGGCATAGAGTAGGCTCTCAGAGCCCAATTGTACCCCTAGAAAGCTCAGTAAACCCCCAAAATTGTTGATCATATATCTCGATCATTTCCAATTCCATTGGATGTTGGCTCGCAACTTGGGAAGTTATTCATACTTGAATCCAGTCCCATAAAATTTGCCCTATGTTATTGCAATTTGGCTATAACTTCACTGCTTTAAGCCCAAATCAGGTGTTGTTGTAAAGTCCATTGAGCTTATGGTCTCATCATCCACATTCCAAACACATACTTTGGTCCAAAAATTTTCAACTTTTCCCACCCTCGCATTGCTTTTTTCTCGCCCAATGAAGCTTGGAAACTGTATATATAACTAAAATGAGTGTAACTTGCCCAAATGGAATCCAATCTAAGTGCTATAAAGTACACCTTGTAGCTTGTAATAGATAATATGAGTCAAAACCTGGAAATATGATTTTGGATCACCTTGCATGCACCCCAAACTTGGTGCGAAAATAGTAGACCTCACCCCCAAAAAAATTAAACTACTCATAACGTTTCTGTCTTGATTGGCAAGCCATAAAGACGGGCATGGAGATCACTTTGATGTAGGACCATGAGGGACTAGACCATGCAACTCTCCACCTAGCCTAACTATTTATAGTCTCCTAGCCATCCAAGCATAGCACCCCTTGACCGCATGTCCGTCTTGGCCCTTGGCCTGCCCAGTCTTACCCTAGGCATGACATTACTCCCCCCTTGGAGAAGTGTTTCCGTCCTCAAAAACAAAAGTGGGGATACCTTTATAAGAAAACTATTGTTTTCTATAGTGGCATCCTTCATAGATCCACTATCCATTTGGTCAAAACACAGTCTAGTAGGAGGTTTAGTGGAATCAAGAAAAGCATCTTGATTTTCCACATCGTTGTCCCTTTGTGGAAACCGTCTTGTGCAACCAACATATATCCACCAATATAGCATATAGACTCCATTTAGAACTCACTTGAGTATGCTAAACAAGTTATCATCATTGAGATGTATCTAAAAGAGTACCTCTTTTTCACTTTCCATGAAAGTAACTGACTGACGTAACTCATCAGCAAGGTATAAGTCCTTGACTTAATATCATTCTTCATAACTTATTTTATCTCTAGCGTCAAACTCTACTTAACCAAAGCAACATTTGCTTCGCAAGCTAGCATCGTAGAGAATTCTATCTGCCGGCACATTGGCAAGCGACAATAGATGTGAAGTGTATATGCAGCCAATGCATACACCAATATGGAGATTTTCTCTTTGAAGTGTATATGTAGCCAATGCATACACCAATATGGAGCTTTTCTCGTGAAGGCCTTGCTTTTTTCCCTTCAAAGAGAACCCCTCAAAGAGAAACTGTTCAACAAAGCCATATGTGACTGCTAAAAATGCAAGCTATCCTCCTTAACGAGGACATAATCACCATGGTTAGGTTCATGTGGAGTCATACTCCCTAGTCAAAACTGGAGCAATATACTTGGTCATACGGAGCGGTACTTTCAACTGATGACCCGGGTATTTTCGAGACACCCATATATTACCTTGTGTCTATACTCAAAGTCGAGACCGAGTTAAGCCGTCTGTGTTCGACCTTGGTCAAGTAAAAAATCGGTAATGATTTCATAGACAAGCCATACCTGTGTTATCTAATATCCATTTTCAATTATCTTTGAATAATGTTGAATCATGTAAAGTACGTTTGCCAATTACTTCGACCCCCGATAATTTGCTAAGCTGTGCCTGGTTGGTTGTCTCCTTGGATAGTTGTTTGTTGCTTTGAGAAGCGATCGTTTGGGTCGATTCCCTTTGCATGCCAAGGTTGCAAACCATGCCGACTATATTTTTTGTCGAGCGAATCATACAACCTATGCATGCACGATGTCTTGTTGCAGATTCCCCTTGCGGATGTCCTTGGCCATGCGACTTCACACGGCAGCACATTGTCTTGCTATAGTATCCCCTTGCGGTTGTCCTTGCCCATGCGGTTTTGTATGGCTACTATGGTCGTGTGACACACTGTTTGGGTGGCCCATGGGCACCCTAGGGCGCCCAATAGCGGGAAAAAAGGAAAAAACAAAATAAAGAAAATCAAACCTAGCTATGGCAGCACGCTGTCACCTGTGCAGGGAGGAAACCGGAGAGGACGCATGCTACGGACCGTGTCGAGCCTTGCTGCTGTGACGAACTCCCCTCCTTGGCCCATGGCAAACTTGGCAAACCTAACACAGCCCGGTTTCGTGCAGGTCGAAGCCGCCCGCCTCCCTCATGCAAGCGGCCATTCCCGCGTCCTCTCGACCATGACAAGCCCCACCTTGGAGAACTCGTCATCTAGATTTCCATGACCTAATAGAGAGAGAGAGAGAGAGAGAGAGAGAGAGAGAGAGAGAGAGAGAGAGAGAGAGAGAGAGAGAGAGAGAGAGAGAGAGAGAGAGAGAGCACATGCAACATCTTGCCTTTCTCCCTCCTCCATAGCTCTCCCTTCTCCTGGCTCTAATACCAGTGAAAGGCCGAGAGGAGACTGAATACCGGATCCTCCTCCAGCCAACCGTTTATAGGAGGGCCCATGGCCCTTTGCCCTAAATGGATTTCCTGTCCACACCTAGGCCTTGGCCTAGGTCCCTGACCCCCCTAGGTTGGGCTGTGCCCTCTAGCCCTTGGCCTGACATTGTGTGTGTGTGTGTGTGTGTGTGTGTGTGTGTGTGTGTGTGTGATAATCTAGGTGTGTTTGTGAGTACTTGGTAATCGGAAGGGATGGTGAAAGGTTGACAAGCAAAGGTGCAAGCAAAATTGGGAATTGGAATCGTTCTCCCATATCCATTTCCAACAGAAGGATTTGGACTGATGGAATCGGCTGGTTGCCTGGGCGGTGGTGGTCTCGCCCTTAGTGGAGAGATCTGATTTTGCCTTATTCCTCTATTAAAGTTCTGCCTTCTTGGATGAGGACATTAGTACATGCCATGGCCGTCCTCTCCACAGTTGTAACAATGGATCTCCTGATTCTGTCTTCGCTGCCCTCTTCCTTGCTCTAGATTTTTGGCAGGTGCATGCACTTGCTGCACCAGATGTACTGAAAGATTCTCTAACTGGTTGGTGATTTGATTGAGCAGGTCCTGTTGATCTTCAGCCGGTTCTTGTGGCTGATTCCTATGGACGGCTGCTGTTGCAGGTGCGGCTAGGTGTGGTCGGGCCATGATGTGCAGATGTGGTCCTCTTCCTCGGTAGTTCTAGCTTGTAGATGCAATTTCTTATCTTTAAGGCGGGCTACTTCAACTACTACCTTATACGTAGTAGGAAACCTTCCCTTCACCTTCTCTTTAAGAATTGTCCATAAACCAGTCACAAACCGGTCTTTCTTTAGGAAATTGGGTGCCCCTTTGCCCTCCCTTAGCGATGCAACCCATCGTCCCCATAGATCCACGAACTTTGATTCGTATGCTGCATATTCAGCCATGTTTTCTTGCTTCAACTCCATCAGCAATATATTGCCACAATTTTTCAGATGTGGTGCCTTCTCCAAAGTGCCTTAGAAATGCCGCTCTTAGCAGGTCACACCTCTCCTTGGTGGCTGGCACCAAGGCGTTGTACCATGATCTTGCTTCCACTTTCATTAACAGTGGAAAAATACGCAGATGCAAAGCATCGTCATCCCTTCCAGAGATGACACGTGCTATTTCAAGATTATCTAAGAAATCCAAAGCATCTTCCCCCACCTTACCCGTGAAGGTCGGGAAGGAAACATTTTCCATTGCAAAACACGATTTCAAACTTTTTTCCTTTTTCTTAAAACACAAATGACTTAGCGGCTTATAGCGGCTTCCTTACAAGGTTGGGTGGATAGACCAAAATAGGATGAAAATTGAAATATTAAATGAGTGATGGTAATCCAACACGGGGAGGATAATGGGGTTTGGGGAGCTAAGGATCTCTCCTAGCACCTCAGCACCAAATAAGAACACAATCTTCTTCTGATAAAAGATCTTCCTATCTACATATATATATGTACGTGCATGTGTTGCAAAAATCTAAACGAAAAAGCGGTTGGTTCGTTATCCATGATGTGCAGAGTGTAGAGTGCTCACTTATACCCTTACCATGCTGGTGTTGACAAGTCGGCATATCCATAGGAGGTCATCACCCTTCATAGGCTCCACCTTCCCTTCATTGCTTAGCATGTATGGAGTGATGGAAACGTGTTTGACCACTCGTAGCCTTTTAGCTAGCACCAATTGCAAGTAGTTACCGTAATTGGCTCGTTGCATGAATTCCACACCATTTAATTGTAGCTCATCTCCGGCCCACTAGGCTTCACCTGTGGTAGACATTTTCTTCAGGATGGGTTGTACAGGGAGAGGAGGAAGGCCCTCTACCCGCCTTCCAAAACACCGAGGACAGAAGCCAAACTACTCCTCTCTAGGGCATGGGAACCTCCTTATCACCTCCGCTTCGGGGTTGTCGAAGTGAACTGACAGCACTCGCATGCGCGCCGTGAATCGATAGGTGATCTTCCGCCGCTTTGCTTCAAATGACCTTCTTTTGGCATCCTAGGCACGATTCTGCTTTTCAAACTCAAAGCACTGGCGTGGCCACATGTTTCTCCTTCCTTGGGGTCATGTGATTTAGGATTGGCCTAGCCCTCCTTTTCCTTTGGCACGAGTAGCCCCTTTGGGCCACTTAGGAACAGAGGCTACACTTTTATTTTCAGATTCCTTGGGGAAGAGAGGCTTCACTAACCTCTTTCCTTCCTTAATATGGATGATTTCTTCATGATGGACATCAATGTAGAAGATTTCTACTTCTCCTTTACCTCCGTTGATGGCACTCATTGATGGAGTGCGGTGGGTGACGGCAATGAGAGCAGCATGTTGCCCTCCCTCTGGTGGCTCTTGATTTACGGTTAGAATGAGAACTGCAAGATGGAGAACTTACTTCTTAGATGTTGACAACGGTCTATTCCGGCAGCAGCACTTCGATGAAGGCTGTTACTGCTTCTTCAATTTCTTGCTCCTCCGTTCTCCAATTGGAGAATTCCCGCAGCCACTCGTCCATGATCAATGACGTGCATCATTTTCAACGTTGTAAATTGAAGGGTTCTGAGAAGCCCCCCTTAGTGGGGGGGCACCAAATGACAAGTGCAAGCGTAAAACAGACCCCAACAGCCTTTACGCCAGGACCGTGCATGCACAACTCGTCTCATGGGGAGTGAACAGGGGGGCACCACTTAGCTTTGAGCAGCTAGGATGCGGACAACAACGACGCAAATAACACTAATCATAGCACACCACAGAGAGAGAGAGAGAGAGAGAGAGAGAGAGAGAGAGAGAGAGAGAGCGAGAGAGAGAGAGAGAGAGAGAGAGAGAGAGAGAGAGAGAGAGAGAGAGAGCCTATAGTGCATTCTCTAGGGAAAATTCACATGTGCGAAGTTCACACTCCTGTGTGTAGCGACCCTCGGAGTCAATGTGTGTGCATAACTTCCCTCTCAATTGCTGACCCCCCCGATAGTGACCTCTTAATGCTCTTTTATAGGTGAAGGCTTGCTTAGTCTAGGATAATATGATTAGGCTTGGGCCCTAATCAGGAGAGACAAAGCAAGGAGCTGGGTCCCAGATGGTTGACCCCTGCTTTGTTTTAGGAGAATTTTGAAATGATATCTCCTAGGTGGGCCTTTGTGACCATCACTTAGAGAGAGGTGGCAATATACAAATGGTTTTTACAAAGCTTGACTGGAAAAAGGAAAATAGATTTTCCTATGGGTTGTTTATCGGAGAAGTGCATCGTGGATGAATTGTTGGTGAATCGTAGGCTTCATTGGTGTGTTGGTGTAGCGCGTTTGTCACTCTCGGGGTCGATTGGGGCATGCCTTCGGCATCTTTCTTTAAATCGTTGTCGCTATTGCATGATTTTGGTCCGCTTGTTGATGCGTCATCCTCCGTCTTTGTTCCTTCTTTTCTGTTTCTTGTGCATGCCGTGTGTGTGCGTTGTTGGTGTGTACGTGATTGTGTGCATGTGCGTATGCGTGGTGTATATATGTGTTAGTGAGTGTGAGTGTGAGTGTGAGTGTGTGAGTGTGTGTGTGTGTGTGTGTGTGTGTGTGTGTGTGTGTGTGTGTGTGTGTGTGTGTGGAAAGAGAGGGAGAGGGACTTTATTTACTGAACAAGAGAGAGATGGTGAGAGAGCGAGAGATAGATAGCGTTGTGTGAGTGTATGTATGTGTTTGTGTGTGTGTGTGTAAGTGTTTGTGGGTGTGGGTGTGTGTATGGTAAGAGAGAGAGACAGAGACTTCTTACACAGAGAACGAGAGAGAGAGAGAGAGAGAGAGAGAGGGTTCAACGAGAGTGAGAGATGGAGCGAGAGAGGCTGAGAGTGTGTGTATGTGTGGGTGTGTAGGGGTTTTTTTTTTTGTGTGTGTAAAGAGAGAGAGATCGGTAGTGCAGTTTAAATTTTTAGTCTGTTGATGCTTTTTTGTATTTTTAAAGTTTTTCAATGCTTCCTTAATTTTAGCCCAATTTTAGTTTAGATATATGTTTTCCTCAATAGCTACTAGTCTATGCTCAATCTCGATCATCATATCTATATATCAAATAGACCTAGCAATGCCCACTAAGCAAGACTAGTTTGAATAAGGTCTCCTCCTTTCATGCTTGAGTGGGACTACAAATTTACTTCAAAAATTTATTAAAGCTATTAATTCCACAACTAGTCTTGCTTAGTGGGCCTCGCTATATAACATCTATAGAACATAACATGACATATGCAAATTGACATTTAGTATCTAGCACTGAAGGGAACAAGAGCATGACTAATTTGGCAAGGGCGGCCCTGCGTGAAAGAGATATACATTTGAAAAATGCTATAATGTTTATGAGAGGAGACAAAGTTAAGTGCATCAATTATTAGATATTATAGGGATGGTTACATTTGAGATTATATCCAAGCGAGGTTGTCTACGGTCTTGCTACATGTTAATTCTTACAAACGTAAAGTATTTCAAAAAGAAACTTTTCATCGAATGGTTGGTAGCGCAAAACCTCAACTCGCATTTTTGAAGGTGGATGTCGAGTGTGTTTTGCCTTTCTTTTTTTGTAGTTATTTGTGTTTTGACTTTCTTCTTTTGTAGTTATTCTCGGTACGATGAATGGGGACAGTGATACATGTAACTTCACCCTCTGTGTTTTGTGTTATGGCATGACAATGAATGTTGCACCGTTTGCCACACCGATTGTCAAGTCGATGTTTTCAATGATCATGTAGCGCAAGCCAAGTGCGATTGAATCCAGCTTGTTGAACTTAGGGTCTAGGAGCCACTACTAAAGGACATTTATGTTACCTGCGTTCGTCTCGTATACATGCTATATAACATCTATAGAATACGTGCTATATATGTGAGGTATGCCGTTGTGTAGGAGGGATGTATTTCTAGATTGTGAGCAAATATGTCACATTGCATGCTCCAATCTTTATACAATGCAATAATTTTAAACCATGACCTAGCATATGGACGGTAAGCTAGTTTCAAGTTGGCTGTAGTTTGCTCCCTAGCTTATTGGCGCTTGGATTGTAATCTTCTACGTCTTGAGAACTTCATACTGACACCTAGTACAAGAGAAACGAGGACATATATAGTATGACATCAATTATTTAGACACCTAGTATGGTATCAATTATTTAGATCTAAAGTAAAGATGCACAAAGTGAATTTACTATTGTGATACACCACATGCATTCATTACTTGTGTATTCACTATTGTAATACATCACATGCATTGGCTAGCAACCGTATACAAAGATTTGTGTGTGTAACTAACATGTGCAGATGTTGATCGATGTCAAGTAAATAGTTTTGAAAACAAGATCCAAATAAATTGGAGCAAAGAAAGTAATGTGAAAATTTGTAAAACAAGCAAATAGATAAAGCATGAATGAGTTGCAAAAATTAATGAGGTGCTTTACTGACCTGCAATGTTGTACTACTGCTTTTCGATTGTCCAATCTACAGGCCGATATTTGAGTCAAGCTACAAAAAAGCAATGCGAATAGTTAAACATATCGTCTTGCAATGAAACATCATAGACTGAAAGTGCAAAGTATACAATGCACGTCATATAGAGGTGCCATACAAAAGTATGGTGGAGATTTGGCATTGTGGTCTCTCCAACAATTTATAAGAAACGAAAGTCATGCCCTGCCCTATAGCGTTTATGTGTTGCACCAAGCAAACGCATGCGCATGGGAAATTGGATGCAAATAACGAACCTTGCAGTGTTGTCCAGATGGAGTCGCGCTTGTGCAATTGGAACGTACAGTGTTGTGAATATATGTCCTCCCTACCATAGACAAAACATGCAGATGTAATTTTATGTTCTATGTCCTCTAATAGTATTACCTTCTCTCTCTCTCTCTCTCTCTCTCTCTCTCTCTCTCTCTCTCTCTCTCTCTCTCTCTCTCTCTCTCTCTCTCTCTCTCTCTCTCTCTCTCTCTCTCTCTCTCTCTCTCTCTATCTCTGTTGTAAGCTGCTTCGTTCAACAATTATGTCTTCTTGCCATAGAGACGGTTTACTCAAGCTCGTCATCAACAACTGTAAAATATCTATTGATGCATTTGAAAACGATCTCATTTTCAAGAGCAATAGATTTGTTTTTTCATTGAGCGTCCACTTTTGAACTTCCGTGAATCCTATGCTTTGAGCAGTAAGCAAAAAACAACTCTAAAGATTCATCATTTTTGGGCCTCCAATAACCACTTTTTGTGTGTAGGGATGCAACAGCCATCCATTAGAAACTAATATCTCTAGTCAATAGATGCCACTTGAAGGATGTCAAGGTGCGATCCCTCCAAAAGATATAGAAGCCAGTGCTTACGACACAGGTACTAGTAGTTCTGTTAATGATGCAATTGAGGTGGCGGCATGAAGCCTGCGAGAAATCTAGCCCTTTTTGTCATACAATAATATTCCATATGTTCAACCCAATCGATGTCGCCACCACCACCCCATGCAGCCAACTCTCCTTCTCAAGCCCTTGCAGCCCACAACACCCCAGCCAACCCCTTTGTCTAGACAACCCTTCTCAAATTTTTGCCAATGTGATGTATCTTATATGCTAAGCTAGTAAGAGATTCAAAGAAAACTCACTCATCTCTACCAGAAAATCGAGATAAAATGTAGCATCATGAGGAATGTATTTGCAGAAGAGGGCGCTTATTACCCAACATATATGATATATTGAGTGTACAACTAAATAAAATAGTTTCTAAATCTTGAGGTTGCAAAATGCATTTGAGAATAGACAAACTCTGTACAATCCTCTTGACACTGAAATTGGTTATGCACTCAGACAATACATTAACAGCAGTATGCCTTACGTTATGGAATGTTAAGTCGTTGTTGGTAATAATTGCACTCGGCCTGTTCGGCATACTATAGCTTCTATATGGAGTTTCTACCTCGACCACCTGCTGCACAAAAAACTTTTGAGAAGATGTGAATAGATTTTCATTGCCCACCTTGGAGTAGCTTTCCTCCAAGGGAAAATGAGTGTTTGTGTTGGATACAATACCAAAATGAGTTGCCCATTCAACCATTGGGTGGGATAGCAGAAACTTTACATACAATATGGCCAATATTGTTTGTAAAGAGATTCCCTTGCTAATAACCATGATTCGGTGGCCGATCCTATGAGCAAAGGTCCATGTACACAGAAGCTACCAGATCAAGTTCAGATGGCTACAGATGAAAAACAAGTGAACTGCTGTTGGAGGCTAATAGGTGCAAATATATTGCTATGCCTATCTCCAAAAATTCCATTGCTCCACAATCCATGTTCTTCGGCTTCTTCAGCATCAAATCTCTTTGTGCGGAAAAAAGAATTAGCTTCCACTTCTGCTCTTTGACTATTCTCTTGATCCTAGTTGGCAACATAGGCATCTGCATGATTTACTACTTGACTTCCGCTGCAGTGTTGTTGCATCTCCTTGGAGATACACATTAGGGTGCATTTAGACTGCCACCAAGTCCAAACCTGCCCCAAATTTTTTGTCCACCATCGTCAGCAAGCGTCTTTGTGGCAACCCACTCACCCAATTCACACACCACCCTGGTAACTGTTCAACTGCTGACCCACGAGAGCTAAGTTTCATCATTTACCCAATCTTCTAATTGGATGGAGCTGGGTGAGGTGGGGAGGCTGGAATCCCGAGCTCCAAAGTTGGGCGTGACTTAGCCTGCCACGATGGCATGGCAAGCATGCATCCATGTGCCGTCTGAACTGACTCAAGAACGACACCTCTTCTCATTGGTTGGCTTTTCAAAAAGGTGTCTTGGGCTATGCAATGTAAATCGAGCCTTAACCAACTCCCACGGACACCATATTCTGCGTTGATATGGTAATGAGAGATGTTTCTGTTTGTCTACAGATTGTTCCGAAATGCTTGCCTCATCAAATTTTTAGATAGGCTATCAATAGAGCTGGACGAGGAGTGCGATTGAAGCCAATCACTCATCAGACCATGACTTGCACAGCTAGTGGCAATATTCCCCAATGCCTTTCCCTCGACATTGAGCTGTCTGCCACTAATCCCCTCACACACTCTGCTAAAAGCGCAAGCAGCTAGCTGCACTGAAGCCACTAGCTTAATTACTTGAGGATGACCATCATAAGATTTTTTGCCCTCATGTCCACTTTGACATTTGCTCATTCTATTTCTTCGCCCTCTACCGTCTGAATCGCCAACAACCTGGTAGCATCAGTAGAAAAATGTGTTGAACACGCTTGCGAAGGCAATGACTTTTGGTGATTCGATGCCAACTGGTCATCTATTTCAGTAGCACTGGAACAGACCTCTGCCATGGGTTGATCGCATGAAGTATCTGATCTTTGAGAGTGCTCATCATGTCGGCAAGCATCCTACCCTCCAGCTTGATGATCTGTGTGAAGAGAAGATCAAACTGCAACACAAAGTGCTTTTTGATATTATTCACTTGGTACCTTTTCACGCGGAGTCGCACCCACTGTGTAGCCTTAATTCACAGACATCAGTACGTCCGCCCTACACCCCCGTCTGAAGCACACATCAAGGCTGCATGTGCACGTCTATCGCACGTGTCAATGCAAGGGATTTGTCGATACACTGTGTGCGAGCCACAAATGGCTCCAAGCACGCAACTAGCCTAAACTAGTAAGCTCAAAGATGACGATGGTGTGTCACTCACCGCTCTGCGCTTGCTGTCATGGAGGATTCCTCGCCGCGAAGAAGAGGGAGACGCTGGTACACCGTGCTCAACCGCCTCGCCACCGTCGTGCCGTCGCAATGCTCGATCACTCTCTCTCTTTCTCTCTCTCTCTCTCTCTCTCTCAAGCACACACACACACACTAGTACACAAAGGAGACAGAGAAGGAGATGGAGCAAGAGCACTCTTCTTGCATTGCACAAATGAGAGAATGAGGTTTTTTAGGTTTAGATTGACTTTTATATGGGCTTGCCCGTTCACATTTGGGCACCCACACTTAGCCAATCCTACCCAAACATTATAGGTTCCAGTTTTAGAGTGTGCCTCTCATTGGCGATCACTCTTATCCATTCCTACCTGACCGACAAACCCGGCCAATAACATAATACATACTAGCGGGTCCGACAAGCCCGTACCGTGGCTACATAAAAGGTGGTCACTTGGTGGCGTCAGTGGTTAACATGCCCCCCTTCCTGAAGTAGATTCCGCCCTCGGAATATAACAGTGCAGCATCGCGATCCATGATAGGAGTGCATGTAGCAAAAGAAAAACAACATTGTGAAGGCTCAAAGGTAGCATGTGCAGCCGTTGGAGAGGGGGAATGGGGACGACACCCAACACGACCAGAAATGCCTCACTATAGCTCAGGGTCAACACAACACCCCAATCCACTCGAAAACACCTTCGAAATGACAATCTACACGTAATCCACTTCACCTGCTCAGTTCCCAAGCGCACACACGCTATCCAGGACCGCAAAAGGAGCCGATACCTCACTGCACCTACTCTGCCTCCCTCCACACATACAATTACTCTCTCTCTCTCTCTCTCTCTCTCTCTCTCTCTCTCTCTCTCTCTCTCTCTCTCTCTCTCTCTCTCTCTCTCTTTGCAAAGCACCAACGATCCGGGCGTATACACGCTTCACCGGCACCGCGGCTGGCAACAGACGAGACGACAAAGAAAAAAGGGGGAAGCGGGATGCGACACAGCACCACGGACCAAAAGGGTTGTGCATTAATGGCTTCCAAGCTCCATTACAAACCTTCTCTGAGCTTCTCTCTCTTCTCCTCTCTTGTACAATGCAAAAAAAAAAAAAAAAACCCTCCTAGTTACAAAAAAATTTGCCCCCTTATTGGGCTCGTTTTTGAGTTTTTAGGCATTTTTCATGGTAGGCCGACATGTGGCACTCCCCTTGGGAGACTTGACCTTGCTTTGACCATTTTGAACATATCCCGAGGCTTCATACTTCGCTCTACTCACAAGCACCCTCTAGGGAGCAACGACGGTGCCGTCGTTGCCCTCTTAAGGGCTCACATTGCCTTCAAAAAAGGATTTGGACCAAACTTGTCCACGGGAAACGGCCCCCCCATGGGCGGGCGTCATGTCATCACCTTTCTCGCGCGGGCGGAGCCACCCAAAACCGCCTCCTACCGCCAGTGGCCGCCAGCGCAGCGCCGGTGGCGCCTTCTGCCATAGCCCACGCTCCAAGGAGCTCTCCACACATCCTCATACCCCATATGGGCTTCACGCCCCATTATATATACTGCAGTGCCCTGCCACCGTCCTACGCATGTGGGCCAATACCTCTGCCACGTGGCGGCCCCAGGGCTCATGGCCATAAGCTTAAAAAAAGAACCTCCAAACATATTTATATTAAAAAAACCTCTTTTCTGGCTTTCTTCTCCCAAGCTCCCTTTCACTGATCCAAAGTCCTATTGTCGAGCTGCAAAGCCCGGCCAAATCTTCACTGTATCGGGTCAGTACTACATAAACGTGCCCTCCCTCTGACTTCTCTAAGCTCGCCGTCCGAGGCCACCAAAAACCCGGAAATGCATCTGCAAGTACTCGTCCACCAAATGGTCCATTTTTTGTCCATACTACAACTTGATGCTCAGGGCTTAGAATCACGAGCCGTCAACTTCTGCTTGACCCGCATGATGCATGCTATTCTCTAGAACCTTGGCGAGGCCCAAAAATTGCCAAATGGCACACCTTCCAATGCGGCCAAGTGGGCTCAGACCCGGCCCCCGGAAAATCTTCAAATGGCCATAACTTGCTATCCAGAGCTCCGATTCACAATCCGAGAAGACAGGCATGCTCCACAACTCGAGCACTACACACATATGCATTGACATCAACCCGGGCCACCTGTCCCCAGCTGTCCTGTCCGTCGGGGATCTGCTACACGCTTTATCTTTGAACTGCAATATCTTGAGCACCGGGACTCCGTTTGACGAGCCATCTGGACCGGATTCTAGAGCACACTAAGCACTACCTTTCAAGACACGGTTTTGGCATTTTGGGCATCTTGACCTGTCATCTCATCTAGACCATTCCCCATCACTTTTGGCCTAAGAAACCGCATCAGGCATACTTTCCCGCTATCCTTTGGCTGCCAAGGGCATCGGCACCTGCCCTAGCCTTTTGCACCGCACTCGATTGCACCCTTTGCTTGGCATAGACCACTACTTAGCTCCGACCAACTTTAGCTGCACCAACGTGCAATAAGTGAGATGCATACATGATATTCTAAGAAATGCAAAAAAAATTCATGAATTGTACCATTGCCAACTAGAACAAATGTAGTACCTGAATGAAATGCAATCGAGTTAAGGTCTATTAGGTTGACTCTAAGAGAAGTACACAAGAGCTAGGGCTAAAGTAAGTACTAGATTGACCAACGTTAATTAAAAAATGTTGACTAAAGAGTAGTTAACCCTAAGAATGCTCATCGGGGTCTAAAGACTAGTGATCTTGTCACTTATACCACTTAAGTGTGATCAACATAAAATACAAGGAAGTTTGTGCTATTTGCTTTCTCTTTTTTTTTTCTTTTTTATTGTTGTCATAGTTGTTACAAGTAGCTGGGGACTCGAGGTCTCAAATACCAGCTTGAGCATAAATTAGCCGGGAGACTCGAGGTCTCAAATACCAGCTTGAGCATAAATTAGCCGGGAGACTCGAGGTCTCAAATACCAGCTTGAGCATAAATTAGCCGGGAGACTCGAGGTCTCAAATACCAGCTTAACACATGGACTTCCACAACACAAGTCACACTTAGGTGGGATAAGCTAGAGAGAACTATATCCTCATAGCTTAAAACATTACTAGAGTTACTACAATTAATAGACTATTTAGGAATTAAAGTCAGAAATTAAGTTTCCTAGTTTACCTCAAGATCCTGATACCTACTTAAAGCCAACTAATAGATCAAACTCAAAGAGAAGAACAAGGTACTAGAAGTTTGAAAGAAATATAGCATCTAAATTGGCAATGTCACAACTTCATAAATTTTATGCATTTTTTAGAACTCAATGACAAGATGCAAACATGTAACTGTGGAAAGCATAGATAAAAGGAAGTAGTACACCTGATATAATGGAGAACATTTGTGTAACATGTAAACATCCATTGTTGCTGTCCTTCGAAGGCATCCTTATATAGTCACAAACTGCACAATCGTCACCACCAAACATCCACCTTCCAGAGGCACATCAGTGGAAAGAGATACCAACCCTTATTGAACACAATTAAAAAACATAAGGAACCCTAACTTAATTATTTGCACTTCCCCTAGAGAGTCAAGGGAATAGGATATTGTAGAGATTGGGGGGAAACCCTAAGGATAAACCCCTATCCTCATCGTTGAGAAAAACAAAGTCATTATCCGTGAGACCATATGTGCCATCTGTGTAATCATGTAAATCGTCTTCATCATTAGAGGCACCAATGTTTACTAAGAAGGTCACTAGACGTCTATAGTCATCTTGGTCAAAAGGGTAGGCTTGTGCAATGGGAGAAACACTCTCTCCTAAGTATGGATCAGTCGTGGTCAACAAAAGACGTATCAGCCATTCTAACTCATCAAAATTTCTCTCACATGCTAGCGTACCTACCAAATCCCATTCATAGGCAAGCACTGGAAAGACCATGTGAAACACTTGTGAAAAGTAACGAGGGTACCTCTCACCCAAGGCAGGAGTGGATGACTCTAGCGTACTAGCCATATCTGTACACACAGATAGATGAAGGTTAGAGTGTAAATATTACAAGAGTCGTGTCAAAAGGTCGTGCCCTTGTGCATAATGTGTTTTATGATATTGTGCTATGTATAGAACTCGTAGGTTTCTAGATTTTTGTTTGGGGGCTCTTGCTCTTTTACTTTTTTATCTTGTTTTTGTGAGTATGAGGCTTTATACATACATTCCCTAAGATTGGGAGATTGAGAGGTCAGGGAGGAAGGTTGAGAGGGAAGCAAGTGAATGATGGATGTCAGCAAACACTCCCCCCTTCCTTGGGTAGATCATATCTTTTGGAATGATTTCATCACCTTTTGGAACCAATTGTTCCAAGTTGTTATGGGTGAAGGCTTTAACCAATAGTTTTCGAGCGCCCTATGCGTTTCATCTAGTTTCAAGGGTGGTAAGGTACTCTCCCATGATTTTATTTGCAACGTTGTTGTAGGTGGTGAACTTACAACAGGAGGTGCAAACTCTTCCATGTTTGGTACATTGGTAGGTGGAGGTTGTGTCAAAGCTTCTATTTCCGTATAAGAACTACATGAAGAGCAAGAAGCTTCCTTTGGCCTCCCTGTTTCTGAGCTCGGTGGAACAAATCGTTCTTTCTTCGGTACCCAAATTAGCTGTAGAGCGGGTGTGTAGCATTCTGTGATTTTTTCTTTTCCACGATCGTTAATTCGTTTTAAAACTACATGATTGGTCTCACATGGGTCAGGTGGCAAGTAAGAGCACAATTTACATTTTGGCACCCAGATTTGATCATTTCCTTCATAGTAGCCTTGGGCTTCTAATAGTTTTTTAGGAATCCATCACAACATTTTCTTACTTTTCTTGGAGTGAATGGTATGTTTCTTACAAGGCTTCTGTTTTTTAGCACTAGATATGGTCGCTAAAGAAGCTTTAGGGACCCACTTGTATGTTTTCTTCGTTATATTAGGATGAGTCTTGTCAGAAGCTATATGCATTGCTTCTAGCATATTTAAGGGTACGAGTGGTGGCATTTCATCCCCCTCAGGTGTTACCCAGGTCATCCCCCTGTTTCCCTAAGTGTCTATGGTTGCTACTAGGTGGACCCAATCCACATTGTCTGACTTAGTCATCCCAGGTAATACATCCATATAAGGAGAATCTTCCCCAACATCAGTGTCCGTTTTACACGTGTAACAATACTGCAATGGAGTCGAGTGAACTGTGGTGTCAAATCTATGATCAATTACAAACCTATTTCCTAGAGGATGTGCTCGACCAGTTACAAGATCCACTCGAATGACAGAATCTTGGAACTGCATGTAGACATGGTTTTTAGACCAATCATGCACCATTTTTGCTTCCCCCATGAAAGGACGTCCTAAGATCATCTCAGATGCTATAGTGTGCTTGGAGAAATCCATAACAATGAATATAATTCTTATTTTATGTCCAAAGACCTTGATCTTGAGATCTTCTAGCATCCCAATAAGTTTAACAATAGACCCATTGGCCATCTTTACTACTATGGTTGCAGTCACAAGGTGAGGTCTTCCCATAGTTTCCCATCAATTTTTAGTCACAATGCTAACCCCAACGCCACCATCAAGGATTCCCTTCACTGTTGATCCCTTGGTAGTGATTGGTATGGTTGCATTGGATTCATCTCCCTCAAAGTATTGTCCCAACTTGTTAGGTGTGCAGCGAATGGAGCATTCACGTGCACACTCTCCAAGAGCATGGGGTCTACATTGCTCATGAATGGAGAATTTACTTCCCCACCCCCCTCATTTACATCATTAGCTCCATGTTCGGAGCGAGTGGCTCTACTAATTAAAGGTTTCCTTCAAGCGGCTAAGCACGCTCGGTCCGGACCGTAGACCCATGGCATGCATGTCTTGGCTTGAGCTATTGGGATTAGGCATTGGGTAACCCTCCATGACGTCGTAGTCAGAGGAAGAGTCACTAGCTGCTATGTTTGGGTCTTGGTTTGTACTACCTTGGATTCCCGTGGAGGGCTCGGAACCTAAGGTAGGTGGATATTGAGAACTCACGTAAGTCGAAATGCTCGCTAGTTGCTCCGTCTCTAGCACACGACCAAAGCATAGATGCATGTGCCTTTGGCACCCTACAAGCGTCTGTGAATAACTTCGAAGGTTAACCGCTTACTTTTTTTAAGCGTCCGTTTTCACTCGTTTTTTGATGTTTTTTAATGATCGATTTTTGGATTAGAGCGTGTGATAGCTCGAAACAAGCGTATCGCTTAGGGGGTCGTGGTGTGCTTTACAACACAATGTTCGGTTACCCGAAGCTCCGATGGTCTTCAAAAATGTCGATTTTTACCTACGCGTGAGGCTAAGAAACATAATTTTAAAAGGTGACTGAGACCTGAGCGTGAGCGTGGGTTTGGGTTTGGGCTTGGAAAATATTCCCGATCCTGGTCCTACTTTTTTTTTTTTGGATAAGGTCGCCACGACCGCGCTGCGTGTGTAAGCACACACACACCTAACCTACCTACTTACAACTAATACAGCTACTGCTACACACTAACACACTACTATAGTAACTCAGTAGCTAACATATCTACTTACTGTACTTTACACATAACTAACATTATGGATCTACTGCCTTAATTCTAACACCTTATCACAGAGAAAACCCAGTACCTTTTAACACCTTATGAACAGAAAAAACACAGTACCTTTCAACACCTTATTAACAAAACAATACACAGCAGCAAAACAAACTCCTTCTCAACACACACACCTTCCTTCTCTACCTTTCCTACATTTGAAATTGCCACAACGCAGCACAGAGTGCCTCTTGAGCTTAGTGCAGGGTATTTCCCCGATAGTGGTGCCAAAAATGTGGGCGTCTGTCGCATGTGTCAATGCAAGGGACTTGCCAATACACTGTGTGCGAGCCACAAATAGCTCCAAGCACGCAACTAGCCTAAACTAATAAGCTCAAAGATGACGATGGTGTGTCACTCACCACTCTACGCTTGCTGTCATGGAGTATTCCTCGCCGCGAAGAAGAGGGAGATGCAGCTATGCCGCGCTCAACCGCCTCGCCGCCGCAATGCTCGATCACACACATACACACACACACACACACACACACACTCTCTCTCTCTCTCTCTCAAGCACACACACACACACACACACACACACACACACACACACACACACACTAGTACACAAAAGAGACAGAGAAGGAGATGGAGCAAGAGCACTCTTCTTGCATTGCACAAATGAGAGAATGAGGTTTTTTAGGTTTAGATTGACTTTAATATGGGCTTGCCCGTTCACATTTGGGCTCCCACACTTAGCCAATCCTACCCAAACATTATAGGTTCCAGTTTTAGAGTGTGCCTCTCGTTGGCGATCACTCTTATCCATTCCTACCTGACCGAAAAACGCGGCCAATAACACAATACATACTAGCGGGTCCGACAAGCCCGTCCCATGGCTACATAAAAGGTGGTCACTTGGTGGCGCCAATGGTTAAGACTGTAGCATCCTCTTCTGTCTTCCTTGTTGCAGGTTCCGACCAGGTTGAAAAGCACACACCAAAAGCTTTAAGTGAATGTGTCCGCAGCCTCCGAGCCTGCGTGCAAACATTTCATGCGGATTGCATCAATGCTTGGTTTGCTCATGTCTCGTCTAGTTCCATATCCCGTTCCATCCTCAAGCTTGACCTACATGTTATGAAGCTCATGCCAGCTGATACAGCGCCATCTGAAGACATAAATTTCTCTGAAGCTGCACGCACGAACGCTGCTTCGATGCTTGTTTTGCCCGTGAATGACGCCGTAGCCCTCGTCATCAACATTATAGATGAATAAAAATCATGGCACTAATCAGCTTTGCTGGATTTTTTTCGGAGGCGCCACGTCGCAAACCCGCCATAGATCAGAGGATGAGAAGGCAATAGGGTCCGGTTTGATGGTTCCATTGAAGCTCATGCGCGAGTAAAACCATCATCGTCTACTAGCGTCTTAGCCTACTCTCTCTCTCTCTCTCTCTCTCTCTCTCTCTCTCTCTCTCTCTCTCTCAAAGAGTAGATAGAGACAAACCTACAAACAAAGCTCCGAGCTGCTTCTGGGGAACCTGCGAAGTGCTTGTGGAGAAGATCGAAGTGCTTTTGAGAGCAATTGAGCAACGTAGATGAATAAAAATTATGGCACTAATAAGCTATGATGGCTTGTCATCATTGGTTTTTTTCGTAGGCCCCACGTCGCAAACCCGCCATAGATCAGAGGATGAGAAGGCAGTAGGGTCCGATTTGATGGTTCCATTAAAGCTCATGCGCGAGCAAAACCGTCATCGTCTACTAGCGTCTTAGCCTACTCTCTCTCTCTCTCTCTCTCTCTCTCTCTCTCTCTCTCTCAAAGAGTGGATAGAGACAAATCTGCTCACCAAGTAAATAACCATATCACTGCTCTCATGCCTTGCCTACCGCCTTTTGCTACTCTTGTGTCACCGTTCGTTTTCACCTGCAATGGCGACGTCATTGCCCCGCAGCCTACGCCTCCTGTGTGATCCGTCCGTTTGAATCGGCCATCTCCCACCCCCCGGCTCTTGAGCCTTGACAACCTTCAAAATCTGAAGATTTAACTCGACTTGAATTGAGACCGTTGCAAATAGTTTTCTTTGTGAGGTGAACTGGGCAGGCCCGCACGCAGGTTCAGGCTACTTTTCTGTTGTCGCTGATATGACCTTCATAAATAACAAGCACTTGTAACGTGAGCTGCTTTTTAGCGCTTGTTACTGCGATCGCTTGTGACGTAGCTGCTTTTCAGTGCTAGGTATTGAGGCTGTAGGATTCAGATTTTGGGCAATGGCCTAGATCATGCCAAGCGGAAGCTTCTATGATTGAGAAACGAAACCAAGACATTAGGCTTACCAAGTAAATACAGTGGGTGACTCGGCTCTTAGTTCTTTTTTGGATTTTCATAATACATTTCAACTCACACCGTGAGCATTGCAAAAAAATAATAATATATTTTTCCCCTTTAATGCGATGCATGGCGAAGGAATGAGTTAGAAGCCACGCTCTCGCTCTCTCTCTCCTCTCTCTCTCACGCTATGGCGTCTACGAGCTCACATCCCGACTGCATGTCGAGCAGAAGTGCGAGGATCAAGTCTCTCAGGTACTCTCTCTCTCTCTCGCTATGCCAAGTTGCAGATCACACTCTTATGTACCCCAAAAACACACACACGCGCGCGCGCGCGCACACACACAGACACACACACACACACACACACACGAGCCTTAGCTTCCGCAACCAAGCCTTAGCTCCCCGTTCCGTTGCTTTGCAGCATCCGTGCATTTAAGTCCTTTGGAGCCGATGTGCAACGCTTCAACTTCGATAAAGGCTTTAACCTTGTTGTGGGTGCAAATGGAAGCGGCAAGTCCAACATACTTGGTACGTGGAATTATACCAAGGACAAATTCAACATGAAGTATGGTTCATAGATAAAAGCAACCAAAAAGCCTTTTTTTACTGACAAAACTCTCTCTCCTGAGGAATGTGTCAGATTTCCTCTTATTTTTAAGTGTTTGGAACCTTTGCTGCTTGCTCATAAAAGAAACTTTGGCAAAAATGTTTCTTTCAGTTTGTCTACAAAGAAATGAAAAGCTTGCTGAATTACACTGTGTAGATGCCATTTGCTTTGCCCTCTGCTCAAAGCCTTCAGCCCTTCGAGTTGGTAGCATCTCAGAGCTTCAATCCACTGACACTAAGGAATCTTGTGAGGTCTCACTCGAGCTTGAAACTTTGGGGCCCTCTGGTGAAGAAGCTGATCTTATCAATATGAGTGTCAGGATCCTCCCTAATGATGTCAGACAATACAAAATAAATGGAAAGCTCAAGTCAGTAAAGGAAATCAAGGTAATTAATTTTATGTCCTCGTATGTGCACTTTTGCACATTTGTGTGTGAGTGCGTGCCTGCTGAGAGAGAGAGAGAGATATGAGAACGGACCAGTATTGCATCAATTATGCATACAGGATATGCTTAAAGAGCACAGGCTTTTGTTGGATGAGACGTCAGCAGTTGTGCATCAGTCAAGTGTCACAGAACTTGCTGACAGAAACTCCCCCTTTAAATTATCTTCCATCATATCGTCAGCATCAGGAGCAGGTAAATTGTGATAGTCTTTATGGAACATGCTTTCAATAGTAAATGTTCCATGAAGAAGATAAATGCTTAACTGGCAATCTTCAAGAGTTCTTTGAAAGCTTGGAAATGATTTGATATATGTCAAATTACTCAACATGTCACGCTTGTTAATGAGATTCACTCCTTGAATTTGTTATGAATGGCTTCTGTTTATGCTTTCCGGTCCATTGGGAGGGTGTAAACTCTCACTTTTATATCTTTACATTGTTGCCAAGAATACATAGACTTTGTTAGGAGCCAAACCATTTAGCGGTCTCACTGGAATTGAAAGCATTGTGTCAAGGAGCCAGTGGTTCTGCTGTCCATACTTTTATTTGCTAAGAAACTGTATGAGTGCCTAGGTCTGTAGTTTTGCAGCTGGTTTGTTTGAAGTTTATCCAATGTTTTTCTGGTGCTCAGTTTTCTGATAGTAAGACTCTTGGCATAACCTAATCAAGAAGAATCGAGCCAGAACTTAAGTAATGTGCGTTGCATTTTCATGATTTCTCATGCTACATAACTTTGCAGGGAGGTGGAATGAAGAAGTAGAGACTGCAACCAAAGAGCTCAAGAGTACAAGAGCTGGACTTGACGAAATTCAAGAGAATATAAGCCTTCTTGAGAGCAGCATCATGGAGGATAATGCCCGCTTAAAGAAGTTGCTGAGGGCTGAACAGGTAAATAGTGTCCTCATAATTTTTAGTTGTGCTGCAAGCATTTGAGACACTTGTTTGCTCTACAAAGCTATAATTGTTCAAGGAAGAGTGCATTTAGTACCACAAATGTGTGCAGGCATAAGTTTAAACTTATCCCTATCTCAGAACAAAAGGCAGGCAACTTACTTTTTGAAAAAGACCCCTTTGGTTGAAGCTACACATGGGTTAGACTAACGCATCTGAACGAAAGAAACATTCGGCATAGTCTCTAGACCCTCTCTGCTCTGGGAATCTGAGCTGCTGTACCTGCCTCTCACAAGGCAATGTGAAGATACTTAAAGTGTGTCGTTGTGTACTTGTCTTTTCTCCAAGATGATCATAATTTTATCTTTGTTGTGCATGCTTTTTATCTAGACACTTTGTGCTCCTCACTCTCTACCTCCGCACGGCATAAACTGCAGATCCTGTCTGCTCTACCTGCCTCTATCTCAAGGTGGTGTGAAGATACTTTGAGCTGTCAACATCCACCCTGGCACCATAAAAACCCCTCCATGTACCTAGGTCTCTGGATAAATCCATCCTCCAAGATGCTCATAAGCTTATCTTATAGTCTAGCATCTTGGGTTCTAGAAATTGACCGAGTGAAATCTGTGTCTATCGTATTAGGACTCTCAAAGGTCCTATTTGAGAGCTCCTTTTCTCTTGCTGTTTGAGAGGTGGGTATGTGGTGCATCTTTGTTATACTAAAATGGTGATAGCTGCCTATGTTTAGCCCATGCTGCATTGTCTCAACAGGTATCCTATCGCCGGATGGTCTATAAGTGCTTGCATCTCGAATACTTTAATCTAAAGACAACAGTTTTGTAAAGCTTCTTCAAGTGCATCCAATTTTTTTTGAGTGTAACCATCCACATCATACATAGTGGCTTGAGTCCAACTGGAGAGTATGTCTAGTTCAAAATGAGTCCAAGCGGAGAGTGTCTAGCTCAAAAATTGCAGTCAAGTAGTCCTTGGCAAAAGCAACTTTGAATTAATGCAAAGTCTTTCATGCTTGGGATCGTGCCATAATAAGTGCATCCACTGTCATAAAGCATTCTCCTTTCGGAATCCCGCAACTAGAGCAATCTTTGTGTCACAAAGTGATGACGTGGCATGACCTAAAGGACATACTCCGGAGAGAGAGGGGTTGGAGCCTAAGTTGAGAAACTTATGGGTTCCTATCCGATGGGGCCCAAGGGACAAAAGAACTGCGTGAAGGCTGATGACATGGCAGTTGTATGGACGCCCACGAATCACGTTGATCACATGGCAGCTGTACGGATGCTCGCGAATTGTGCTGATGACATGGCAGTTGTACGGACGTCCGCATTTTACACTGCTGATGTGGTAGGCCGTAAGGATTACCGCCTATTGGGCTGGGAGCCCCTAGCGCCAACTTTTGGGCTAAGATGCTTTTGAACCTGAAGCTTTTGGGCATCCCTTGTAATGTTTAGAAGAGCCCTTGGGGCCTCATTCTGCAGAGCATCTGAACGCAGAGTCTGAGAGTAGAGGATCCTCGGGAGTTGTACCTTGATGCGATCAATAATAAAGAAATACCGAAAGGGACTCTTGTAACAAACTTGGACATCCCAAGTCAAGATTCTACCGCGACACAGCAGAGATTCACTTCAAAACAATTCATAAAAGATGACATTGCCCGGCGTAGTTCCGTGCCAAGAGGTATTGGCCCCAAAGACTAGCGGCCTTTTCGGTATTTCTTTTTATATTAATCTGTGTGCAAAGTACAAAAGAGTCCGTGGGTACTCACTCTGAGACTTTGCGTCAAGATGCTTTGAGGAGTGAGTCCCAAAGGACTTATTTATTCTTACAAGGAATGCCCCAAAATCAGAGCCCCAAAAGTTAAACTCAAAAGCTTCTCAAACTCAAAAGCAACTGTAACCCAAAAGCTGCCAAATTCAGCCAGCGTAATTTCCAGAAATCCATACGTACTGCCACGTCAGCAATCAGCGCGTTTTGCCACATCAGCAGTCAATGGAAATTGTGGAGATTCATATGGCACTGCCACGGCAGCCTGTCGGCGCATTTCACTGGCAGCCAGCCAGGTGTGTGTGTGTGTCGGAGGGCTTGCCACGCCACCAGTTTGTGACATACCCCCCTCTTGAAAAAATTGTAATCGCCCTCAATTACGCCTACAAAACAGACAGAGGCCATAAATTGTCTTGTTAGTACTGACGCACTAGACACGACACAGCTAGCACTTGTACAAGACGACAATCACATCACCGGACATCACTTGACATCACAGGACATCACATGACAAATCCATTTCAAATCTCAGACCATGACCAATTGGCAACGTATTTAGTAATCGCATCTAGATCCATTTGGGACCTCACGGATGCCCGATCAACTAATCCGTACTGCAATCATGTCTAAAGAGATTTATGAGATCGAAATGCTACAGTCATTTCGTCTTTTAGTTCCTACACTCAATGTAACAAACTTGGACTCTCCAAGTCAAGATTCTACCGCGACACAACAGTGATTCACTTCAAAATAGTTCACAATTCACACTTTAATCGACACGGCCCGGCGTAGTTCCGTGCCTAGAGATATTGGCCCCAAAGACTAGCATCCCTTTCGGTATTTCTTTTTGTATTAATATGTGTTCAAAGTACAAGAGAGTGGGTAGGTGCTCACTCTCAGACTCTACGTCCAGATGCTGCGAGAATTGAGGGCCTAACCACTTATTTATTGGTTACAAGGGATGCCCAAAAGCAGAGCCCCAAAATCAAAAGCTTGAAAGCTTTTTAACATAAAGCAGTTCATCCCAAGAGCCTTGCTAAAATAAGCCATCGTAAAATCAGTTAGCGCAAAAGCAGCAAATCCGTACGACAGTCAGCATGAAAAGCGGAAATCCGTACAGCTGGCCGTACGGCCTGCCACGTCAGCATGTCAGCGCGTTCTGCGTTGAAATTGCAGAGATCCGTACTGTGGCCACGTCAGCCTGTCTGTGTGTGTCCCGGTGTAAGGTGCTGCGGAATGAATGTTGTATTTTCTCAAGATTAGTGATCTTTATTGCTCAAGGTTCCTTTTAGTTCTTTAGGGAAAGAGAGAGCTTTCCGTCTTATGGAGAGTGCTATGATCACGAACAAAGTGAGTGGATATTGTGCGTGCAAGTGAATGAGACTGAGAGGAGGAGAGAGAAGAGATACGACACCGAGAGGTTGTAAAACCCTCCTCCGAAGGCCCCACTCGTCGGTGAGAGTGGTCTACTTTGATTGCACAAAGGTGTACAATGCGTATGCAATTGACTGATGCAATGGGACTATGCCGACGACGACGGTGATGACGACGACGACTTGATGGCTGAAATCTGAGTTCTTCTATTCGCTGAATTCAGGGACTGTTTCGGTGGCTGAAAATGACTGTTTTGGCTGCTTTTTATGGGCTAAACTTGGGGAACAATCTGCAACCTGATAGGGCTGATCTGCTACTGATCTAACCTGCGTTTTCCAATGCTGAATTCTGCTTATAAAAAACGCTGATGCTGCAGGTCTAAGGCTGCTGCAAATCTGCAAGATAGGGCAGCATTTTCAAAGGCTTGCTAACCTGCTTCAAAAACGCTATCAAGCTGAGGTCTTTATGCTGATAAAACTCCACAGAATGTTGAGTTGATGCTGTTAATGCCTAGCGTTAGTGGGAGCTGAAAACGCTAATGGAGGTCAGGTAAAAACGCCAGATTCCAAGCTTTGCTAGCAATCCTGTTAGGGAGGGAAAATGCCAGACAAGTGGTATCTGTAGGCGTTGCTGGTTGTGGGGGAAACGCCAAGGGAGAGATGGGGGTATGGCGATGGGGGTACTGCTGAGAAGTTGCCTGTTGAGCGGGAAGCTCCTGTTGCCTCTTGTGCCAAAAAGTGTGAACTTTGGTTTGCTTATATATTATCTTAGCAAAATTGCCCTACCTACTTTTGTAGGAAAGTCACTTAAAAATAATAAGTGAAAATCCCAATAAATAGGAAAATAGGCTAAATGCACTGGAAAATTCCCCTAACTGATGCTAATGGATTCTGATGGGAATTCCGATGATCATGCTGTGTGCAACCGGAGGATATGCATCTATGCTAAGTGACTGGGCATGCACGGTCTACGAATAGACTCACAAAAGTGCCAGATCACTGCTAATCTAAACTTGACTTGATTGACTGAACCCTTCTGTGGTGTAGCTTGTCCACGGACACATAGGGTTGGAATGTGTCACGTGACATTCCCTCCTTTTCAAAGTGAGGTACTGGTACCGAACTGTATGGCGTCGAGGGAGATTGCCAACAGCATCCAGAATCCTGGAAGGGACTCTTCGCCGGACCACTCTGATGTGTGGGTCGTGCGGTACTTGAACTTCATAAAGGTCTGCAACGCTTGCTTCTTTGGGCCGCGTCGAAAGAGACACAAAGTCTTCTGTAGCTCCTTTGATGCTTCAACTTCGTCTACGGATCTGCTCCTTTCGTTTTCAAGAATCTCCATGGCTGAAAATTCCTGAAACCATCTCCAACACAAAACCATGAACGTACCCATTCCATGTAAAGTGAAGGAAAAAAATATTGTCTTCGCTAAAGACTGTGTATGCAATGTTGATGAACATAGAGACGGAGTGACAACCCGTTCATCAAACATATGCAAACAATGCGCTCGAATCTTTTCTGTTTGATCGAAATCAATCAAGTGTGGCAAATCATAATGAAAATGCCTATGCTTCGTACTCATACAATCATGTGCTCGTTCAGAAACTGTCATGCCAAGGAAGAGACATGTAATGTGACTTCCTGACATACAAACTTTTCTTCACGAAAAATCCGCATACATTCGTGCGTATCCATGAGAGAAACGTGCTCAACATACAATATGTCATGCCTAGCAAAAGGGATCACATAACGATGCTGACTAAAATACAGGAAATCTTCACCAATGAAACACTCGAACCATGGGTGCGTGTTAATCATGCGAACACATAATACTTCCTGTGATGGTTCCTTGGACCAAGGCTCGAGAGCCAAGATCGCTTCTTCTTGAATTATCGAATCGTCTTGTGGGGGTTCTTTGGACCTCGACTCGAAAGCCAAGATCGGATCTTCGTGACTGCTCGAATCTACAACGAGGTTAGGTTCGCTAGAAAAAACATCCACTAACACATCATCCTTGTGAACAATCACATCATCTTCATGCAACGCATCACGCTTGTGAGAAATCACATCTTGATCATGCAAATCATCATGCTTGTCATTGTCATTTAAATCATCATGCAGATCATTATCCTGCAAATCCTGTGTGTCATGCTGTGGAGAAAGAGAGACTGAGAGAATCTCCTTATCTCGAATCCTTTCAATCTTGTCCTGCATATTAGCAATGAGTGATGGAGAAGGAGAAGTATCCACTCCATGAAAGACAGTAGGAGAATCACTTTTTGGCATTGAGAGTTAAAGTGCTACCTCCCAATCAACGAGAGGGTTTATTTCACGAAACCATTTCATCCTAAATCAATCACATCCTGAGAGAGGAGAAACAACATATCTTCTAGTGAAGGTAGTCTGTTGAATTGCAAACAACACATCAAGGCACTCCTTCGTGATGAAGCGCCATACGAGGACGAAAGCCAGAGACCTCGATAGGAGATACTGAGAGAATCTCCTTATCTCGAATCCTTTCAATCTTGTCCTTGAGTGATGGAGAAGAGAGAAGTATCCACTCCATGAAAGACAGTAGGAGAATCACTTTTGGCATTGAGAGTTAAAGTGCTAGCCTCCCAATCAACGAGAGGGTTTATTTCACGAAACCATTTCATGCCTAAAATCATATCACATCCTGAGAGAGGAGAAACAACAAATCTTCTAGTGAAGGTAGTCTGTTGAATTGCAAACAACACATCAAGGCACTCCTTCGTGATGAGAGCGTCCATACGAGGACGAAAGCCAGAGACCTCGATAGGAGATCTCGAACTAACTTTGAGGCGGGCTCTCTCAACAAGAGAGGGGCTGATCACATCATGCATACTACTTGGGTCAAACAATATGACAAAACGGTGCCCCGACGTACGACCATAACATTTAATGAGAGAATCATCAATGGGAGGGTCCTGAGAAACTTTGGGCACAATCGTGTTATCATTCATTGCATTGATAGATGTAGTGGGTGTTGTGGGTTCTTTAGATTCATTCGATTCAAGCTTAGGACATGTTCGTTTTATGTGACCCTTAATGTGACAATGAAAACAACGACCTTCTTTAGAATAAGTGCTTTGTTCTTCCGAAGTGATGTAACCTCCTACAATTCCTTGTGCTACCTTTTTATCTGGAGTAAGCTTAGGTTTAGCAATTGCGTTAGCCTTACCCTTAGATTCATTGGAAGAATTCTTTGATGAGAGACTGTTGGAAGCTGCAAAATACGATTAGAAAAAGACATAACCGGCATACCATTTTGCTTGAGAGCGCGCCAATTGTCCTTCAATCGTGCGAGGTACTGAGGTGGCATAAACCGCGCCTTGAGCTCGTCTTGGAAATTAGCCCAAGTAAAAGAGGGGGGTGAAATCGTCGGTTGCCTCTAGGTGCGCGGCTAGCTGTGCCTCTTGCCATGCGTGGTACCAATTAATGGCGTCACCGGCAAGGTACATAGCTGTCGTCAAAACTTTGCTATTGCTTGTCTTCTTAGTTTTCGTAAAATAAGCATTAAATTGATGCAACCAAGAATGAATAACAGTAGCATCCATCTTACCATCATACTCGCTAAAAATCAACTTTTCTGTAACTGGATGGTTGGACTCCGCATCATGGCTTGCGCCATTTGACAAACTCCCACGATCTTTGGGTGGTTCGGTCTTCGAGGCTAGGACTTTGGCAATAAATTCTTGATTGCGAAGCTCCCTTTGAGCTTCACGCTCGGCGTCCCTTTCTGCTTTGCGTTCTTGTCGTTCAACGCGCTCTTGTTCGAGAGCAAGTCGATTTTCTTCTTGTTGTGCGGCCAATCTTGCGTTTCTTTCGTCGCGCTCGCGTTCTAAAGCAAGGCGCTTGTCTTCCTGTCTATCCATCATGGCCATCATTTGCTTCATCATTGCCTCCATAGGGTCTGGCGTAGATGGCGAAGGGGGAGGGTTGGAAAAATCTCCTGGTGGGGAAAATCCTTCGTCGCCTCTCTCATGCTCATCACCTGAATGCGAAGTATCCATTCCGCTTCGGGTGACGACCATGCACTATGATCTTGGGGTCTTAAGCTCGCGAGGAACTTGGGTTCTTGAGGGTCTTGAGGTCCTTGATTCGTGAGAATCTTGGGTTCTTGAGGTTCTTGAGTCTTGAGGGTCTTGGGTTCTTGGGGTTCTTGAGGTTTTCTTTCGCTTGCAAATCGCGTTGAGAAGGATCGTCTCTTCACCCGAGTTCTACTCTTTTCTGCGGGTGCACCCCTTGGCGGCCTTGCGCTCACACCAAGGTTGCTTTTTTCCACCTCACGTCGATTGGCCGGCCGCTAAGTGCACGGTCCGCTCTCAATGAGTGAAAAGAGACACAAGGGGAGGCTGGACAAGCCCTTCTTTCTTGGGATTCTTGTCACTCTTCAACAAAACACGATTAGGAATCGCCACGTCCAAGTAAACTTGGGTTCGTGCAATCGCAACAAGCAAAAAAAAATATTGTGGCTCTTGTGGTTCTTTCCTTAAGTAATGCAGAACACTTCCAAAGCTCAGATACCAATGTAAGGTGCAGCGGAATGAATGTTGTATTTTCTCAAGATTAGTGATCTTTATTGCTCAAGGTTCCTTTTAGTTCTTTAGGGAAAGAGAGAGCTTTCCGTCTTACGGAGAGTGCTATGATCACGAACAAAGTGAGTGGATATTGTGCGTGCAAGTGAATGAGATTGAGAGAAGGAGAAATGAAATGAAATGAGATGTTATATTAACGTCTTCAAAAGGCCAAAGCGACCTATGAGACCAGAAAGTTACAATGTGGTGGATCTGATACAAAGTTAGAGTAACAAGATGACAAAATGACAGAATGACAAAATGACAAAATAATATACTATGGAATCCTAAATTGCTAGGTGTGGACTAAGCAGCTAAACAACTAGCTGGGATGGGTAAATCATAGGAGATCCAGCATCGGTTGCTGGTGGATCTCATCAATCTCCTCCATGGTCAGTAGTCTGACCGAGCGTTGTGCATGTCGAGCCAAAGTGATCGGAATCCTCTGATGCAGCCTCCGTCGATGCTGTGTAGTCCTTCGCAGTCGTGGGCGTTTGGATCTCCCTAGCTCAGTCGCTCGGTCGATTAGTATGCCTTTGGTGTAAAGCGACGGGCTCTGCTGTGGTAGTAACTCCTGTGGGTGTCTAGTGGCAGCTCTAAAGAAGTCTGTGATCTGTCTCTGAGATTGGCTAGCCTCTCCTCTTATCAGGCTCTCTCTGTGTCTGCGCAGCTCGAGCAAAAACAAACCCAGGCATCTCTGATCCTCGTACTGCATGACTCTAGCGAAAGGTCCAAAGCCCTCTCTGAACAAGCAATGGAAGCGGCCTCGTATCTCGTAGTAGATGGGGCAGTGGCATGTGTAGTGCAACTCTGTCTCAGGCTCGATATCACACAGGGGGCATGTCCTGGCCTCTGCTGGTATTCCGTTGTATCTCCCGGTCTCGATTCGCGGTTGGTGTGAAGATGTGCGAATCTGGCCAATAGCACATCGTATTCCATGAGACAAGTGGGTGTCCATGTAGCTGGGCCTCGTCACAAAACCATCCTCCGTAAGTTGGAGGAGATGCTCTCTGTAGAAAGCCATCTTCGTGCCTAGCTCTTGTGCTGGTTGTATCCATGTCCTCTTGGTGTCTAGCTGAGTCAAATCTTGGCGAATGAGCCTGGTTACCTCGGACTGTGTAAGAGTCAGAGAGGGCGCATCCAGTGAGTACTGGAAGGGGGGCAATCTGTCTATGCTGAACCCATGCATCTGAAACCATGATGATGTCATCTCCCCGTACTAGCATGCTGTATCTCCTTGCATGGCTAACTGTCGAGAGGACTCAAGTGCAAGGCGTGCATATCTGTCTTTGGGAAGTTCCCATATGCGGTGCATGGAGGAGAGAGATCTGGTGAGCGCCTCAACCACCAGTGGGGGGGCAGCTAGCTCTGCTCGTACAATAGCACGTGGTACTGAAGCCTTGGCTCTAATGAGCCGCGAGATCATAGAGACCAGAGGCTTCTCCATGTCCCCCCATCCATCCCTGCGGCCCGTCCTCCCATGATGATCCAGTGAAGGTCCCCAAATCTCAGCTCCGTAAAGCAATGCAGAAGCCACCAGAGTGTCAAAGAGCTAGAGCTTCGTCCGAGGCTCCTGAAACTGAACCTGTGAACACATCCTTTCCAATCTACCCAACGCTGCATGGGCTCTGGTCAATCTAGTCTCTGCTGCCCTCCTTAATGAAAATGCTGGCCCACTAAAAACCACTCCAAGGTAAGTGTAAGCATCTGTATACTCCACCTTCTCCTGGCCGTATGTGAAGGCAGGTGCTGATCTCCTAATCCACTGTGGGGTGGTATTAAATACCATGACCTTGGTTTTACCAAGGTTTACGGATAGACCACTTTCTTGGGCAAACCTATGCAAAGCATCCAAGTGACGTTGCATCCCTTTTGGAGAGTCGGAGATCAACACAATATCATCAGCATATAACAATAGTGGAATCCATGTCCCTGCCAGCTGTGCACCTCTATCACCATCTCTCTCAATGTAGTCAGAAGCCTCATCTACATACATACCAAATAGAGTAGGAGAGAGCGGGCAGCCCTGCTTCACCCCAATAGTGGAGAGAGAAGAGATACGACACCGAGAGGTTGTAAAACCACCCTCCGAAGGCCCCACTCTCGTCGGCGAGAGTGGTCTACTTTGATTGCACAAAGGTGTACAACGTGTATGCAATGGACTGATGCAATGGGACTATGCCGATGACGACGACGACTTGATGGCTGAAATCTGAGTTCTTCTATTCGTTGAATTCGGGGACTGTTTCAGTGGCTGAAAATGACTGTTTTGGCTGCGTTTTTATGGGTTAAACTTGGGGAAGAATCTGCAACCTGATAGGGCTGATCTGCTACTGATCTAACCTGCGTTTTCCTGCTGATAAAAAACGCTGATGCTGCAGGTCTAAGGCTGCTGCAAATCTGCAAGATAGGGCAGCGTTTTCAAAGGCTTGCTAACCTGCTGCAAAAACGCTATCAAGCTGAGGTCTTTATGCTGATAAAACTCCACAGAATGTTGAGTTGATGCTGTCAATGCCTAGCATTAGTGGGAGTTGAAAACGCCAATGGAGGTCAAGTAAAAACGCCAGATTCCAAGCTTTGCTGGCGATCCTGCTAGGGAGGGAAAACGCCAGACAAGTGGTATTTGTAGGCGATGCTGGTTGTGGGGGAAACGCCAAGGGAGAGATGGGGGTATGGCGATGGGGGGTACTGCTGAGAAGTTGCCTGTTGAGCGGGAAGCTCCTGCTGCCTCTTGTGCCAGAAAGTGTGAACTTTGGTTTGCTTCTATATTATCTTAGCAAAATTGCCCTACCTACTTTTGTAGGAAAGTCACTTAAAAATAATAAGTGAAAATCCCAATAAATAGGAAAATAGGCTAAATGCGTTGGAAAATTCCCCTAACTGATGCTAATGGATTCTGATGGGAATTCCGATGATCATGCTGTGTGCAACCGGAGGATATGCATCTATGCTAAGTGACTGGGCATGCACAGTCTACGAATAGACTCACAAAAGTGCCAAATCACTGCTAATCTAAACTTGACTTGACTGACTGAACCCTGCTGTGGTGTAGCTTGTCCACGGACACATAGGGTTGGGATGTGTCACGTGACACCCGGGGTCTGCTACCATGCCACGTCACCCATTTGTGACATACCCCCCTCTTGAAAGCATTGTAATCGCCCTCGATTACGCTTGCAAAACAGATTAGCAGACACTGATTGTTAGTACCGACGCACTAGGAACAACACATCTAGCATATGTGCCAATCGACAGTCACAGCACAGGACATCACATGACAAATCATATTCAAAATCATTCCAAATCTCAGACCATGATTAATCGGCAACGTATTTAGTAATCGCATCTAGATCCAGTCGGGACCTCACAGATGCTCGATTAACTAATCCGTATTGCAATCATGTCTATAGAGATTTATGAGACCGAAATGTTGCAGTTATTTCGTGTATCAGTTCCTACATTCAAACAAGTCAAGTACAAATTAATTAGTATCATTTTCAGGAATTCCAGTTCATAAAGTCATACAACAGAAAACTGTCAGCCCAGCAGTATCCCTGAAACCCAAAGGGACATCAGTGACTTTATATCAAAATACCGAGGCAATCTGTCGACAAAGGAGCGGAGGGACTCCCCTCTTGTGCAAACCGCTGCACGAGATTTGCCCATGCTGAAATCGGGGTTCTATCGGAGTAGACTATGCTAAACCGAATGCTTCAAGGTAAAGTTCCAGAATCTGAGGAGTATTTGCTAGGTTCTCCTCCTCCATCCACTTCGCATCCAATGCGAAATAGTTCTTGAATTTAACCAAGAACCGCCTCATCACTTTACCTTTAATCTTTCTATCTTTATGTGCCAATATCTATTCTAGAACGAGTATCTCCTTGCTTTCCTCCACTTCGGGTTGCTCATCTGGCTCCCCATCATCGGGCACGTCGCCTTTAAAAGGCTTCAAGAGACTCACATGAAAAGCATTGTGAATTCTCCAAGTATCTAGCAGCTTCAGTCTAAAGGAGACATATTTTATCTTTTCTTTTATCTGGAAAGGTCCATAGTATCTCATGCTAAGCTTTGGGAAAAGCCGCTACTTTCCCTTTTTCTTTCTCAGGCGTGCCTTCTCAAAACGTAAGAGCACCCAATCGTCTTCCTTTAATTTCAAATCGCGACGGTGTCAATCTGCTGCCTTCTTATATCTTTCTTGAGATTTCTCTGAAGCCTTTTGGACCTTGACAAAAGCGGTGTCCACGTCCCACGTGTACTAGTCGGCTTCAAAAATCTTATCTTTCGTAATTAGGAAGGGTGGAACCTTCGTAGCAGCTTCAATAATCTCAAATGGCGGCCTTCCGTGTCGAAGAGTGGATCATGTTATTGTAGGCAAATTCCACCAAAGGCAAAAACTTTTCCCATTGAGTCTTCTGATAATAAATGGAAGACTTCAATAAATCCAGTACGATTGAATTTGCAATCTCAGATTGCCCATTTGTCTGCAGGTGGAAAGATGACGAGAATTGTAACTGTGTGCCAATGTTCTCCAAATAGCCTTCCAAAACAAACTCGTGAATCAGGGATCTCTGTCAAAGACTATTGTCTTAGGCATGCCATGTAATCTGAATATATGGGCAATGAGTAGTCTCGCTAAATGATCCGGCTTGACTGTTTTCTTCACTGGAATGGAATGAGCTTGCTTGCTAAATCTGTCAATAACAGTTCAGATACCATCGTGCCCACTCTGAGTCTTCGGGAGATAAAAAATGAAATCCATAGCAATACTTTCCCAGGGGCGGGTGGGAATGAGTAAAGGCTGTAACAATCCCTGTGCTTTATGCCTACCAAACTTGACTTTTTGGCATACCAAGCAACTGCGTACAAAATCATCCACGTCCTTCTTGAGTCTCGGCCAAAAGAAGTATCGCTCCACACCTGTCAAGGTGGTATCAATGCCGTGGTGACCCGTAAATGGTGGACAATGGCATTCAATTAGAACCTTTTTCCTCAATGGCTGTGTAACACACAACCTCGTTTTCTTCATCAAGTAGCCATCCCGAATGGAATATCCTGCTACTACCTCCCCATTTTGTATTCAACTGAATACATCTGAAAAATCTGGATCTGTGGAGACCGTAAAATCGGCTTCGAGTAGGTAATGTCACCACTGAGTAAGAGCATGGATAACCGCCAAAAGCTCTCTCATATATCTATGCTGTCAATTCCGGCCTTGAAAACAATCGGCTCTCATAGGCAATGACATGGCCTTCTTGCATTAAGACCGCACCCAGACTACGACCACAAGCATCACAATATACTTCGAATGACTTCTGCAAATCCGGCAAAGTCAAAAGTGGTCTCATAGTCAATTTCTCTTTCAAAGTCTGAAAGGCAGTCACTTCTGTGGATCCCCACGAGAAAGGGACTCCTTTCTGTGTCAGATATGCAAAGAGGAAGCAACCTCTGCAAACTTTCTAATGAACCGCCGATAGTAAGAACATAAGCCCAAGAGGCTTTTAACTTCATGGACATTCTTCAAATCGGGCCAATCACGTATAGTCTCAATCTTGGCCGGGTCCATCTGCACTCCTGCTGCTGAGACAATGTGTCCCAAAAAGTGTATCTCTGATAAGAAAAATTCACTCTTCTTTGCATTGATCACCAACTTGTGATCTCGCAATGCCTGAAAGACCTGTAGCAGATGTTCTCTATGTTCTGCCTTAGCCTTGGAGAAGACTATAATGTCATCCAAGAAAGTGCCAACAAAAGATTTGTAATCTCTGAAAATCTTGTCCATCATTCTGTTAAAGGTCGCTGGAGCATTGGTAAGGCCAAAAGGCATCACCAAAAAATTCATATAAATCGAAGCTCGTCCGAAAAGCTGTCTTATAGACATCTCCCGGCGCGATTCGGATTTGATGATATCCGCTCTTCAAATCGATCTTGTTGAAACAAGAGGATCCCTGTAGTCGGTCAAGAATATCATCGATCCTGAGAATCGAGAATTTGTTCTTGATGGTGATTTTATTGAGAGCTCTATAATCAATGCACATTCTCCAAGATCTGTCTTTCTTTATTTGAGTTTTGGAGGTCTAATCGCGGACGATTACTCTTCTTTCGAGAGGGGAGTATGCCACAAAGTTGGTGATGTGGCACTAGTTGAAGATTGGGGAAGGGGGGAGGGACTCTAGAATTCACCCTAGCCAACTTATTGAAGACGACCAAGGGGCCTAAAACCAGACAAAGAGGCTTAGGATTAAAATCCTAACCCCTGACCACTTGCAGATCTTGGCCGAGGGGTCTAAAACCCAACCCAAAGATAAAGAGGCTTAGGATTAAAATCCTAACCCTGACCACTTGCAGATCTTGGCGGAGGGGCCTAAAACCCTTAAGTAATAATAAAAACCTCATAATGGCGTAAGATGACGACGTGATAGTGCTGTACGGATTTGCCCGCGATTTGTGGAATTGACAGCTGGAGTAGCAGCGCTGTACGGACAGCCCTTTGGGTGCTAGGTTTTGGTGTTTCCGCTTTTGGATGCACTGGTCTCTCTTTGGCATTCTACCCTATGGAGAAACAGAGCAGAGACCTAGAGCTTGTACGTTGTTGAAGCAATATAAAGAAATACCGAAAGGGGCGCCGGTGCAGTGTGGGAGTGGAACTTTGCCATACTCTCTCTCTCTCTCTCTCTCTCTCTCTCTCTCTCTCTCTCTCTCTCTCTCTTTGCTAGAGCTGCGCAGACTTAGGGAGAGCTTGCTGAGGACATCAGGGGAAAGACAGTCTCAGAGACGAATCACAGAGTTCTTTACACCAGACAGAGGAGAGCAAACGGAGCAGTCATTACAGCCTACTCATACTAGAGGTACACTGTTTGACAGAGCCACTGAACTTGGCAGATCCGGACGTCCACGACCTCGGGGGGTCTCCCACTACCGACGAAGGTTGCAACAGAAGATACAGATCACTCTAGCTCGACATGCAAGACGCCCAACCAGAGTTTTGACCATGGAGGAAGTCGATGAGATCCGATAGCGACCGATGAGAGATTTCATCTGAACCCACAAACCCCCCCTCCCCCCCCCCCCCCCCCCCCCCCCCCCCCCCCCCCCCCCTTATTCCCTTTCTCCTTAGTGCCTTAGTGTTTTAGTGTTAGTTCTTTGTAACTTGGTAACTTTGTAACTTGGTAATTTCCGTACTCAGACATGGTATCAGATTCACCAATTGTAACTTTTTGGTCTCATAGGTCATTTTGGCCTTTTGAAGACGTTAATATAACATTTCATTTCTCTCTCTCTCTCTCTCTCTCTCTCTCTCTCTCTCTCTCTCTCTCTCTCTCTCTCTCTCTCCACCAACCCCCTCCCCCCCCGCCGTTGTGTTCAGCTGTTTTGAAGTGCTAAAAGTTTGTTCGAGTTTGTTCTTTTCAGTTGGCATGTGGTGGTGCCCTCCCATTACAGAATTAGAGGGTGGAGAAAATAGTAGGGTCGGACATAATATGGAACAGAACTCGAGAAATCTAAGGAACAATACGAATAGAAAAGACTTGCGGTTAAGAGGTCGTAGGAATAGTTTGCTGTCAATTTCTCTCAGCTTGTGATGCAATAGTGATTTGCAATTCCCACACGAGTCAACAATGTATTCCCGAGCCATCCTGAGCCATTAGGGAACATCTCAGCTTTGCATGTGGTTGTGAGATTTGGCCAAAGTCAATTGGCCAAAGTCAAAGCTTCCTTCTTGTTGAATTGATCTTCCCTTTGGGAGGACAAGAGAAGAGCCGTCCGTACTCGATACCACTGAAACGGACTGACAATAGTTGATACATGGTCAAGAATTGAAAGGACAGGTCACCTTAAATTTGCATGCCGGAAACAATGTGCTGGGACTTGAACTCAGTGTTACGGGCTGAAGAGCATAAAATTTTCTTTTCTTGAAACTTGGCTCACAAACTGGATTATTTGCCTTGATGACAGATGATCAGGGAAAATGGATCTTTAACGAGGAAGGATGGAGTGTAATGCAAAGGCATATTTATGTACTAAAGCCATCTTGTGGTCGTGCGGTTGAGATGGTTGGTACATGTTGGATATCGAATTTTTATGGAAGGAGTTGGTAGGAAGGAAGAAATTGGCAGACTATGAATAAGTATTTTTCTTTGATAATCATATACATAAGTATAATTGGAGTTTTAACTCTAGATTTTCTATTCAGTGTAAACCACTTGGCAACTTTGTTCTACTTACATAATACATTTACAGCCCATTTTGTCAATAAAATACCTGTAAATCATCCTTGCATTGCTTCTTTAGGAACTTTTTGATGTGTGTTGCTTAAACTTCTCTTTGTTTCCACTGCCACAAAACTAACAACTTCCACCTTTTCAGCTAGTGAATGGAATATCTTATGCAACAAAGCAGATTGTCAAATTCCAGGCACAAAAGCTTCAGAAAGTGCGAGCTGTGATTTCAGAAAAAGAAGAGGAGGTAAAATCTAAAGAAGTCGGCATTGAAGAATGGCTACTTTTTGTTAAGGACAAAAGATCTGTTTTGAATGAACACAAACGTATCTCAAGAGGGGCTGCAAGGGACTTAAATATAGAAAAGAATAAAATTCTGGATATCATAGCAATGAGAGAGGAGGAGATTGCAGCATCTGAGAGTCAGTTGAAAGAAGGTCTGCTGCTTAAAGATCAGCTAGAAAGCGCAAAGCTTGTTGCTGAGAACCTTAAGATGGAGATGTCTGTTCTGAAAAACAGGCTTGAAGAAAAGCAAAGCATGGTAGAAAGGCTTGAGGTGAAGTCTACAAATCTGGGAAGAGCAGATACTTCCAATGGCAGCTTTCAAAGGTACAAAGATGAATTGTCGAATAATTTGAAGGTGACAAAATTGAAGCTGAAGAACCTGAACATCGAAGAAACAAATCTCCAGACTTCATTACAGGGTGCAGAGAAAGCATTATCCTATTGGGAAACACATTGGCAGTCAAGAAAAGAGGAGCAGACAAAGTTGGCTCAGTTTAAAGAGACTTGTGATCTCCACGCCATTGGCATGACACAAGAAATGCGCAAACAATGCTTGGGTCTGAAGAGATCAATTGAAGACCTTCAAACTCAATCACAAATTTTGTGCTCAGAACTTGGAAGTCTTTCGTTGGAGGAAGCAGCCCTACCAGCGTGGCCTCTACATTCTTGTTTCACATTTAAGTCTGGAATTGAAGACATGTCCAAGTACATGAAGGCACTAAATGTGATTGCAGGTCGACTCAATTACATGCTCTACAGTCCTTGCTGTTTAGCTGATGCCAAAGTTCCTTTGATGAGCTAAAATCTTGACGTGACTTAGGTTTTATGAAACGAGTCTGCGTCACTGAAACAACCAATGCAGCAGCCAACCTTTTACAGATGAGGGAAAACAGCGGGAACACCAGTACTTTCTGCCGCATATGGCCTCTGGACCGTCTTAAATGTAGTGATGACATCAGACATCAGCGAAATATTCAAAGTCTTTATCCCAAAGGAAGTGTAGTTCTGCCGATGGAACTTCTTCAGTTTGATCAGAGGTTCAAAAAAGTCATTACTAGAGCCTTTGGAACTTATGTTATCTCTCTGTCAGACGATGTAGGGTGCGATCTTGCGGTAAGGAACAAAGTTTGGAATGTTACCCTTGATGGAAGGGTAAATCGGACTGGTTCAGTTTCTGGAGGCTGGCGAAGTAATGAGAACAATAGCTACCTGCATCTCAAGCTTCAAAAAGAAAAGACAGATCAGGAATTGGCCTCCTTGGTTACTAAGCAGAGCAAGTGTGAAAAGGTGAAGTGTTCTTCTGACCCAAACTTCCGCCATCATGTTTTCCCTTATTTGTACTTAAAATACATAAAGTAAATGTTCAATGGATTCAAAGGCTAGTGGTATGCCTGCATAATTATCCCTTTGGTAACTGGTTTCTTGTAGTAACTGAATTTCTTATAAAATTTGTGGGTGGGCTGTTGTTAAGGAGAGATGGTAGGATCAACCACAGGATGCATGTTTTTGGTTTCTTGAGTGGTTTCAAAAGTGGAGCATTGTGAAGTATCAATAAGGTTAATTGAAAAAAAAACGCATTCAGGACTGGCTAGAGATGCCCCTCTATTACTACATTTTGCTTTGTGAAAGATGAAAGTTACTTTTGACCTCTACCTTATGCTTCTCAGGACATCAAGGAGCTTGAGAAAGTAGCCCTGGAATATGGAGCATGCAAATCCAGGACCGAAACTGTACTGAAAGATATACTCCTTGCAGAAGATCAAGTAAGTTTATCACAGATATCCCTTTTGTGCTCTATTTTGGACTTTTTTGAATGTAAATTTGTATGCAGATAAAGTCTCTCAAAAAAGAAGTTACTAGTTATCAGACACAGCTTCAACATCATCGAAAGCTGATAGCGTTTGCTCAAAGAGATGCTGAAACAACTGAAAAGACACTGGCTAGTTGTGTCGATGATCTAGACAGCAAAGTGGGATTAGAGTATTTTAAGGATGCACTGAACAATGCCAAGGCAGAAAAGGGTTCTCTAGTTGAAGCGCTTGAGAGACTTCAAGCTGAAGTTGAAGAAGCTCAGGCAGGTGTGTCAGTTCTAGCCCACAAGGTGTCTAATCTAAAGACAGAGGATCTGAGGCAATCAGTTGAATCAAAAGCAGTAGAACTTCAGGGCTTGAAAGCAAACCTGTCTCAAATTGAAGCTGCAATGGAGCAAGTTGCACATGAAGAAAGCCTTCGGACTGAGATGATGGTTCGTGACCAAGAAGCTATTGATAATGCAGAGAAGTGCATTGAGGAGATGAAGTCAGAAGTCTTAAAACTCCAAAAAGAGGTTGCACAGATGAAGCGCGAGGAAGAGAAGATCGGCAATGACTTGCAGGAGCTACCAACCTTGCGAGTGAGCTCTTTGTGATTCCATTAGATTAAACAGCAGGTTGTTTTGACTGGCTGGTTGTAGCTTCATCATCTCACTCTCTCAAATTTTCAGGATGATGAAGCTGCTGAAGTCCACGATATCAAGGATGTTCATAGCTATGCTATTGCAAAACACAACCTGAACAAGATGGCTGCCGAGCTAAACCAACTACGGTCAGAACAACAGGGAATGTCTCTTGCAGAACAGGTTGCTATCAAAGAGAGAGCTGACAAGCTGCAAGTCTTCAAAGAGAGAAGGGGTTCTATTATTGACTCTATAGACATTCTCCTGGAAGGTATTGAGAAGTCCAAAAAGAGAGTGCAGGAGGCGAATGAGGTAGTCTTCCAGAAAGTTTGCCAGGCATTTTCTGAGACCTGTGAATTTCTTTTGCCGAATAAGCTGGTGAAGCTGATCAAAGTAGGAACCCATGTGGAAGATGGAGTGAAATTTACATTTGCAAACCAATCATCGGGAGCCAAAACTGCTTCAAATAAATGGAAGACCAGCTTGGGGGAGCTTTCAGGTAGACTGAAAGTACTTTCATGGAGAGAGAGAGAGAGAGAGAGAGAGAGAGAGAGAGAGAGAGAGAGAGAGAGAGAGAGAGAGAGATTCTTGATGGCTGCAGGTGGACAAAGAACTCTCTTAAGCCTTGCATTCTTGCTGACAGTTGCAATATCTGGACAAAGTCCCTTGTATCTGCTAGATGAAGTAGATGCAGCTTTGGATGAAGAGAATCAGAACAGAGTTGCGAAGTTGATAAAGAACATAGTATCAAAGGGTAGCCAGGTGATTTGTGTGAGTCATCATTTTTCATTTCAGCAGCAAGCGGACATGCTTGTTCAAGTCACAAAAGCTGATGGTACAACCAAGCTTCATCAAACCTACACAGGCGTTTCAGGCGTTTGAGATTGTATTTTCAGGTGGCCTCCCTCTATTCAAACTGCAAAGTAGAAGAAGCTTTACCTTTGATGAGAGTTGAGTATGTACTCAGTAGCTGTTCAAGGAAAAAGCAAGTCAGTTGTGGAAGATTTGTTACTAAATTATGTCGCGAAAAGAAAGAAGTATAAATAGAGCACCCACATCATGGACATGTTTTTCTGTAGAATCAGAGACAATGCTCAGTTGAGAATGCTCCTTCAATATGCAAAATTGAAAGGGAGAAATCTTTCTATTTTTAAATATAGAAAGCACCCACATCATAGACATGTGTTTCTGTAGAATCCGAGACAATGCTCAGATGAGAATGCTCCTGTCCAGTGGGTGACGATGGAAAGGCAACCACTCCTGTCTCTCCTGTGTCAAATTGTATGGGTTATATGTCACCAGATTGTACCAAAAAGAACAAGTGATAAAATTAAGAGGCCATCCTTGGATAGGATGATTTCAAGGTCAAGGTCCATGTTAAATACCTCCCTCCCATTTTAAATTTTACACGAAACTTGAACCCTAATCAAGTAACAAAAATCATAGATACAAATGGAAGAAATTAATGCACTAAGTAATTAAAAGTGAATATAATGTGTAACTTAAACCAACAGAGTTAAAACATACATAATAATTAAAAGAAAGTATCAATCTATAATTTAACCCAACGGATAATTTTTAAGATGTGGAAATTTTTTAATCACATTTATTTAACTAGTGGTGTCACTTCAACACAAGTGTCAGATTTGGAAAAGGTAAATGAAAGTTAGTCTTATATGGAACACGGTGAAATGTCACATGGCATGCTAAGCTAAGGTAGATGATTTGTACTTAGACATTTTGTTATATATTTTTTGTGTGTGTGTGTGAGTGAGAGAGAGAGAGAGAGAGAGAGAGTTTTCAAGGTGTGCAAAGCATACAATATTTCTTCCACATTACCACTATGCACATGTGATTTTGGTGCATATATAGCTCAAAATTTTCTTGTATCTATCAATGGAAAGAATTAGTACCGAGAAGTTGCAACTACTATCACAAACACATTAGAACACCTACTTCATTGTCCATAACCTTGAACACTTATGTAAACAAATGTATGAGGGTACTTGCTTTAGCCCTCCCTCATACATTTTTATATTCGTGTATTTGTTGCATTAAGGTGAATTCCAAATTTCTAGCAATTTACATGTCCAACATGGCACAAGATCTTCCAACAGAGCATACATTTAATTTTAAACATCCATCTCTTGATTGCCAATCGGCACAAGACCCTCTTGCGTGTGTATGGTGCATGTCAATGAGGATTTGGTTGGCGATCATGGGTTGGTTGATCAACACTATTATAACTGTTTCTTGACTCACCTTGCCACTATAGAAAATAATTTTGCATCATTGAATGCTAATGTTATTGCATTAACTACATTATTGAATAAATTTATGATTATGAAAAATATGGCTGCACATAGTGTACAAGGGTAAGGGGCTTTTGGGGCTTTTAGCCAAGGCCATGGATCTCAAGAACTTCCTCGTGTACCCACTGATGATGCACTACTTGATGGCGTGCTTCCTTCTTCTTCCATAGATGTTAACAATAAGCTTAAGAGCATGACATTGCTAGGTTACAGACCGTGAGCGGAATAAAGATTCTATGTTTACCTTTCTCCATAAGTGGTGAATAGTTATAGGCTTAAGTGCATGACACCACTAGTTTATAGAGCGCGAGCAGAATAAAGATTCTATGTTTACCTTTCTCCATAAGTGGTGAATAGCTATAAGCATGCACTCAAAGAGGAAAAAGAGGTAGATACTAGTCTACCTTTGGAGGGCAAGGCCTATAAGTTGTGGATAAGTCTAAAGGTGTCTCATAAGACAACCACTTGGGCATTTTTAGAAAGTTCAGTATGCAAGGAACTAAGTTGCATTATACGAAAACAGTTAAACGTATTATACGTGTTTAATGACCTTATAATACGTTTGGCCCAAAAAAACGACCGTATAATATGGTGACATGTCACTGAAATCGGCCTCGTGTTAAGTTTTCTTCGATCGAAGGATTCCTAGTATATAAAGTGTCACTGTGTGCTCTCCCAGCACCATTTGATGCAAATAAATATTGTTTTATTTTGAAAGAGTGATCCTCTTTCTCTTTCCATTAGAAATTTGAAAAAATAAAATAATTTTAAAAAAGAAGACGTAGGTTAATTATAAAATTTAATTATGATTTTATATTTAAATTTTGTTTATTATAATTTATAATAGAATTTGTTTTTTGTTTTTAATATCAAATTGAATATTTTTGTATAATTTTAAAAATTAGAACTTCACTCTTTTGTGTTCGAAGTTTCTCACATTTAAAGAGGAGAAGATTATGATTTTAAGATGCCTATCAATGTGTTGGAGTATATACTCACACTTGAAGATGGATATGTATCATAAATATGTATTATTTGTCTTTGTGCTAGAGTAAACGCGTTTACTCGCACGGTGATAATCATTTGTTTTACGTTTATGTCGAATGTTATTGCAAAAGGCAAAGCTAATACTTTTAATGTAAAAATTATAGGTTTAATGTTTTTTCTTGAGAGACTAAAAACTTTACTTGAGTATGTACGGGATATAAATTAATGTTGATTGTTTTTATTTACTCAAATTTAGACTTTATGATTATACGGCCGATTATACATCTTATTCAGTATTATTCAAGAATATAGTGTATAATATTGTATAACACGTATAATTTTTTTATTATACGATCGTATAAATGCAACCTAGACAAGAAATTCCTTCCACAGGATGAGCAAGGTCTAGATTGGGAATGCCGAAGATGAAAGTGTGATGGATAATCTCATGCTTACTCAGTACATATTCAATTACAAAAAGATCATCATGAAGTTGTAAATTTTAATGAAAAGGTAAGGTTGCCTAGCAATAACGGGCATGCAACAGGTGTAAGTCATGGTGGATGGGTTATTGTGCCATTTATGTCATAAGCATGATTATAATAGGGCTAGCTTAGAACTTGATATTGGATACAGAGTACAATAGGATATATTTGTAAAATGATAGACATACTTTTATTCAGCATAATGTGCCTTAATATAGGCATATAAAAAGAAATAGCCTTTTGACACATGAGCATAAGATGGCTTATACACAAACACAAGTGGCTAGTCTTTACACATGGGTTGTAAGAGATTCTTCACATGGGATATTGACACATGACTTTTCTAGGTGGAAGAGATTGTTCACACAAGAGATGCAACAAAAGCCCGCATCCCAACAATCGTCCCCTATGTGGGTTTTGGTTGCATATCCCTCACACAAGATTATCCTCCCCTTAAAACACACTTGGGTGAGGCACACAAAACACAAACCTCCCCTTGAACACAAATATGCCTCCCCTAGATACAAAGGGTGTAGGCACATACATAAGCCTCCCTTGGCACAAATAGAGGGTACTAAGGTACAATCAAGAGAATGCTCACATTATATCATCATATATCAAGCCAACATTGTGGTTGTTCGTGTCATCAGAATCTTTAGTTGTTGCAAGGTTGATTTTTGCTTTTCCTTTATCCTTGAAATGCTCTTTGTGATTAGATCTTTGAATTTGAAATATTTTGTAGCATGGTTATTCTTGCCACAAATGCGACAAGGGTTGACTTCATAGCAATCCTTTGAAAGATGACTTGTGCTGCCACAGTGTGTTCACTTTAAGCTCTTGTAATTTCTATTGTAGCGGTTGGAGGAGACCACAAAAGTGCCATTTGTCGGTTGTTGATTGCCTTTGAGTTTCTTTCTGTGCTCTTGAAGAGAGTTTATTACACCTTCAATTTTAGGGATTGGTTCCTTTTCTTTAAGCATTGTTATGATTTGGCCAAAAATTGCATCCGGTATTGCTTTGAGAAGCACAGGAATTTGATTTTCATTCTCTATAGGGCATTTTATATATGTCAATTGTGTGCAGATACTTTTGATCATATTGACGAGATATGATAGATCTTCGCCAGGCTCCATGAGCAATCCGTAAAGTTGCATGTTTAGTACAATTTTAGAATGCTTGGAAATAACACCAAAATGCTACTCTAAGGTTATCCATGCTTCGTGTCCAGTGGTGCAATCATCCAAATAATGCACAAAGTTATCGTCAAGTGATGTGAGAAGAATGCCAAGAGATTGCTCGTCTTTAGCTACAAATTGTGCTAAGCTTTGTCGCGTTTCTACTATGTCATCGTCATTTATCGATTTAATTACGGACCATAATTGCTTTCGCATTAAGTAGCTTTTAGTTTTTGCCTGCCACGTGTGGAAGCCATGCCCGTTGAATTTATTGATTCCCTTTTCTCCCATGATGGTGCTCTCCCGTGTGCGGTGAGAGGAAGGTCTTACCCGGGTGAATGGATAGTGTATAGTCCTCGTGAGGACTTGATTCAAAGGTTTTGACAAATTATTCGTGAAGTCACTCTCCAATATTATGCAGCATCTCTTCACCAGAAAAATAAAATAAAATTTGAAGCTCGAAAAATCCTTTTGAATGCCTAATGGGGAGCCCTTGAATTCTTGTTGAAGCTCAATAATGCTTTGAAGATGTGTAGCTTACGCGGCAGCAAAGAAAACAAAGCTTGGCTAGGCCGTGGGATGATTCTTAGGCTGGGATGAGAGCTTCAAAGCTCCAAGCAGTTTCGAAGCTAGGTGGGAAAACCCTCTATTAGAGGATGTGCTTTGCTTTGTCGGCCCCTTTCCTGGGATGAGCCTCTTAGGAAAAACAGGCATTTACAAAAGCCTTAAAAAGAAAAAAGCGAAGTAAGCTTTGGTGGCGAGCTTAGTAGGGTGCCGCGTAGAGCTTGCTGGCAGGTGGGGTCGATGACGAAGCAATGTGGGCTTCACCAGGGCAAGACTTGAAGGCCTTGGACGAGACTCAGCCAAGGGCGAGGCAGCGGGCAATATGGGCACCGATTATATTGCAGGTGGGTGTGTCAACGTAGTACGACTATGGCGGATAGGATGCTCCCGCAAGATGGCGGGGCCTTGATCGGCTTACAGGTGAAGAAGCTTAGGGGATTAATGGTGGGGGCTGAAGCTGAGGGTAGAGCACTTCAAAGAGGTGCATTGTGGGCAGTTATCGGACTAGTAGCTTGGGAGCTGCGAGACCTGAGCTTGCTTTGATGGCTAATGGCGAGCTAGCGGGTGTGGGTATTGCAAGACAGGTGATGATGAGGAAGAGGGCAACGAGCTACAAGTTGCAGTGAGAGGATGAGGCTCGCTTGTATGGCGGGGCCTTGATTGGCCGATTTCCTCCTCACTGGGTCCGATCGAAAAAAACGGGTGGACGCTTGTATGGCGGGGCCTTGATTGGCCGATTTCCTCCTCATTGGGTTCGATCGAAAAAAACGGGTGGACGCTTGTATGGCGGGGCCTTGATTGGCCGATTTCCTCCTCACTGGGTCCGATCGGGAAAAACGGGTGGACGCCCTTCTTGCCTTTAGCTCGCTTAGGGGTGACTCCCACTTTGGTTTGTCCTCACACACACACACACACACACACACACACACACACACACACTCTTACACTCTTAAAGGTAGGTAGAGATTAGGGAGTTCAAATGATGATTAAGTGCGTGTGACAAAGCTAAAAACAAAAAAACTGCTAGATTTTGGACAAACATTGATAGATCGAACAACATGCAAACCAAGCAATAAAAAAAAACTCAACGGAATGGCCCAGACATGCTACGTATACACACTAGAAATGTAACAAAATGAGTAATTCAACTAGAGTAATTAGGGATGCAAAATGTGAGAAATTGGCAAGAACACCAAACCGAATAAGCATACAAAATACATAATATTAATCTAATGATGCTAATGATACGTCAATCACGCTGCAAATATAAACAATCATAAAATTCTCTTTGTAATCAATTTAGTATGGGTAGTGGCACGAATCGTACATATTCCCATTACCAAAGGACTTCAAACGAGGAAAAATTAACGATGTGATTCGCACCATATTAACATGCAATGCAAAAGGGATATTGAATTAACAATTGCAATGCCTAATTAGAGAAGTCTCCAGTGCAATGTAGCATAGGAGGATTGTAAATGCCTAGGATCTAATTAGATTAGGAGATGCTAATCTAAGCCATGCTTTGATACCAGTTGTAAGTCATGGTGGATGGTTTAGTGTGCCATTCATGGCATAAGAATGATTATAATAGGGTTAGCTTAGAACTTGATATTGGATACACATTACAATAGAGTATATTTGCAAAATGATAGACATATGTTTATTCAGCATAACGTGCCTTTATTTTGGCATATACAAAGAGACAGCCTTTTGACACATGAGCATAAAATGTGGCTGCCTATGCACAAACACAAGTGGCTAGTTTTTACACATGGGTTGTAAGAGGTTCTTCACATGGGATATTGACACATGACTTTTCTAGGTGGAAGAGATTGTTCACACAAGAGATGCAACAAAGGCCTGCATCCCAACAATAGGCAAGGCTTGTGGCATTTCAAGAAAAGATACTCAGCATGACCAATTAGTTGTTTTTGTTTACAAAGTTGGCATAAAGTTTTCTCTCTCGTTGGTGTTTTGGATTTGCTAGAGCATGACTCCTAGGATACTTTTCCAAACTCACTACAATCATGTTTGACCCATTATCGACAAGCTAGATCTGACGGGTTTCCAAGGGTAATTGGAAATGAGTGCATGCAAAGTTGTATCAAGTAAAACAGGCAGGCTTTGTTCATAAAATTACGATAACTCTTGCTTGTTGAAATTTAACGCTTCCAATACGGAGTCCTATTGAGCATGGTCGGGGAACGACAAGCTCAATTTTATTTAAACTCTATCTTGACTTTGAGCATGGACATAAGGTAACATATGGGTGTATTGACCATGCAAAGATCGGAGCACGACTCTGTACAACCTACGTACATTGGTCATGTTTTGCCTATGGAAAGAGTACGAGGCTACCCATGCACAAGGCTTGTGTAGACAACTATTTTGTTTCCGCCTTCAAAACATTTGAAGCTTGTGTCTCACAAAAGTGTAGAAAAATGGAAAAAGTACTGAAAACTATGGTAAAGCAAGGCTTTCACGAGCATGGCTCCATATTTATCTATGCATGAGTGCATGGTCACTCCCAAACATATTTGACTTGTTGAGATGTCGACATTCTAAATACACAAAGAACACTTGAAGCACATTGGCATCCATAGCTAAGGCTGAATCCAACATTGACAATGGTACTAAGGGTGCTATGAATTTTGATTTCAAGGGCGACGGTTACACAAAATCGGTACATATCATCAATCTAAGTTCCATTTTTGAATTTATTCCATCTATCAAGATTTTCTACAATGCCAACTTGACAAGAAAATGTTGCTTCAGTCAAGAGGAGTTTGGCAATTAGATGAAATTTCATAGCTAAGCATCAAAAGCTATCTCTTATAATATTGGGCAATCTCATGATCTATAGGTGTTGAGGGTCACCGTATGATCTCATCACAGTTGTACTTTCAAGGAAAGACATTCACAATCTACCAAGGGGCAGTAAATAGAGTTTAAACCAAGGGGTTTAACATTTTAGATTTTAACCAAGGGTTTTTGATTGCAAAGGCAACACCCAGGGTTATCGGTACAATACTACTTGATTTTCACTAATCGTCCAATTAGTGTTACTAAGCCTTTTCATGTAAGACATTAGCTCATGTGCATGTCACTACGGGTAAGTGAACACTATGTTCAACCTCCAAGTACGCATTCGATTTGGTTTTATTTCATTTTCTAATATTCTTTGATTAATTTTTCTAAGTAGGATGTATAAGCTTCAATGCTTTCATCCACTTTTCTCCTCGAGACATGACAAGGTCATGTAGGAGCACAGACTTTTGGAATGATGTATCATAGCTACATTTGCGCATTATGCAGTTAGGACCTACATGGTAGGGTTTTATTTGGCACATGTTGTCACAAGAGGAGCAACATGGTCTAGGAACTCATGGAGTTCAATTTAGCCAGTGTGGAGCAAGGATAGCGAGGGTCCCTCTCACTCACTTCGCAGAGTGTTTATAGCTACCTCCACACACAAGTACATCTCGTTCTTGAAGAATGATTGTTTTTTTTAACATCCTTACCTGAGAAACATTCCACATGTGGAGAATATGAGTCTCTGGAACTGACACTTGCGCCCATTATTTCAATTCTATGTCGTGACAAAGTCCTTAGGTGTTGGTCAAATCCGATTATTAGACCATTCTGAGCACATTCTATCAGAAACAATTTCAGTGGCCAAACATTGTTGGATACTTAGTAAAACTTGTGAAGGTTACAAGTATTGTTAAACAACTTTAACGGATGGTTGTTTACACACGTAGCAAAATTATGTCATGTTATGAAAAGTTCATTTGGTACCTAGATGTGATGGATTTGCACATTCTATTATGGTCCAAATATGAACACAGTTTTTACATGGAAGAAATTTAATTCTTTCTCGGTGAGTTGTGAGCATAACATTAGCCATAAGCATTGGCAAGTACGGTTATGGATATGCAGGTTCGGATTTGTTATTGTTGAATGGATGCACACTAGGTGTTATAGGCCCTAGTGTTTAGCAAAGGATGATTTGGAACATCATGCACATTCATGACATTAGTAGCTTCTAAAGAATTTCTCACTCTATGTGCACTATCTCTGTGAGATTAATTGTAGATCTATCAATCACCAATAGAGGTCATGGCTTTGTTTGGGTACTTATAGATCAACTCACTAAATTTCATCAAGATGGTTGTTCCTAACATTGTTGATTAATCAGCAATATTGAAAAGAATTGTGATCCCTGTTTACCAGTCATTTTGGCGGATTGTCTGAAAGCGATGGGGAAACACAAATCAGTATTGCTAGTTATCCAGCAAGGATAGGCATTTTACAAGTGTTAATATTGTGTTAAAGGATATGCTAAGTGTGTACGTTAGCACCAAGAAATCCAATTGGAAAGGTTACCTCTGTAGTTAGAGTTTGCTTACCATGAAGCAAACTCCAATTAGAGTTTTCTTACCATGAAGCAAAGCATGTTGAGAGACTAAGTTTAGCCTCTTCATGTTTAAATCAAGTTCACAACCTTGAACACCGGTTATGTGGGGATGGTTATGGTGGGGTTGTTTATTGACATGATTTGGCAAGGCTGATTCTCTCTGACAATTCGATAAGGTCGATTCTCTTTTTGTCGACATTTTTGTGTCACCCAGAGCACTTGGTACCTATGAGCACTAAAGTTGTGTTACATCTCACCTTTCAATGAGACTGCAGGTTTTTACATCCCATGAGGGTGTCTATGCTACATACGCTAACTCACTCAAGCAGTACATATGGCATGAGCCAAATTCAAGCGAATTACCAAAAACCTGGCCACAAGTGGGCGACAAGGTTAGTCAATTTCCAGTTATGTTTGTTTTTGTCTATGTTTTACCTTTCATTTTTGTAAAGATCTCTATGTTGTGCAAAGCAAAGTGCTTGGGCAGACTCCATAAGAAGGCACACATCTTATTGATTGACTTTAGATCAGTGATAATGGTACACATCTTAAGCACTACGTGGATATAAGCTCACAATTTATGCCACAACGCACTGTGATGTATCCATACCAGTGTACTCGCCCAAGGCACGTATAACAAAGGCTCACATGGTCGAGACTGTCATTGAAGCCACGGGCTTGTTATTATATTCTTTTGCTTTGTATGCGTGGCATACTAATACGATAGTTGCACAACACCCATCATTGCATACGCTTCCACTATCGCACTAGCTACTACGTTACAGACAAGCTCAGTTGTTGATGTTTTCAAACAATTTTTTTTAATGTTTCTTCCCAGGAAATGTGCCATACACCTGCACCCTGATATAGTCACGATCACTTATACGGTAAGTCGGTCAAGATGTGACTTATGGTACCTCTCTCTACGAGAGTGTGGTACAAGTACCCTTTTGTATGCTTATAGGATAAGCTCAGACACAGCCATGGTATGCACTGGCTCATCTGCAAGGGACATACAACCCATTTGAATAAGGCTTTTTTCTCAGCCCAACATTCTCTCTTTCTCTCTCTTTCCAACTTTTTTGCGGAAAAGGTGAAACTCGACGTGCCCATTGACATTTTTCTATGTCAATACGATAACAGGAAGGGCTAAAAGACAACCAAAAGGGCTACAAGCCCTCTCTTGCCACTTGTTTTGGAATAGCTAAGATCCATCTTTTTGTAATCGATCAGTGATTGCTTTCAAGATCGACCAACTCTATTCAATTGCGTACCCATTGATTTTCATGGACAAGTTAGAGTCTTGTCATTACTGATTTTTTGGGTCTTAATTTTCGCACTCTATATTTTCAGAGTGCAGATCACGTTGAGTTTTTGAAAGACTTAAACTCCTACATGCTTCTCTCTACTAAGGTGTATAGATAGAGCAAGCATTTCAGAAAGGATGGCTGTTCACAACAACCCAAGATTATGGATTTTTGGGTCTAGAGCAGATCCATCGGTGAATACGATTCAAAATTGAGTGGATCTTTTCTTTTATCTATAGCACTAGGAGTGTCTATATGCATACAGTTTTAGGGTAAGACCAATCTCATGATTACTCAATCACTTCTTAAAGTGTTGCTGGTCAATTCTTGGACCCATCACACTTGTACTTTCAAGGAAAGAAGTCCACAGACTCCCAAGGGGGTAGTGGCAAAATTTCAACTTCCACAGGAATTTAATGCCATGAGAAAACCCAAGGGGGGTCAGGGACATAGGCCAAAGGCTATGCCAAGGGCCGGCTGCTAGTTGAGCAGTTTTACTGCAAAGATTACCCAAAGGGTTTGCCCCTGTTGATGTTCACCAAGGGGTGTGGATTGCACAAGAAACACCCAAGGTTACATGTGCAATACTACTTGCATTTCATTACTTTTCAATTAGTGTTCTTAGGCCTTTCCAGGTGGGAAATTTGGGCAGGCCCTCTTCACTCCGGATAAGTGACCACTATGTTTAACCTACAGGTATGCATCTGTTTTGGTTTTGTTTCTTTTGGTTTGTATTTCTACGTAGAATGCATAAACTATGTTTGCTCTTTCGAGAAATGACAAGGTCGTGTAAGAGCCAAGCATTTTGGGTTGTGGTGTCCAAAATCAGTTTCTACATTATATAGTTATAGACCCACTTGTAGTGTTTTATTTGGCACATGTTGTCACATGGGATGCAACATGGTCTCGGAACTCAAGGAGTTTGGTTTAGGCAGTGTGGAGCATGGATAATGAGAGTCTCTCTCACGCACATCGAATGCATGTTTATAGTTACCTCCACACCCAAGTACAACTTGTACTTGAAGGATGTTTTTTCAGACATCCTTACCTGAGATATATTCCACATGTGGAGAATATGAGTCTCTAGGACAGACATTGGCGCCGCTACTTCAATTATGTGTCGCGACGATGTCCCTAGGTGCTGGTCAAAGCTGTTTTCTAGACCATTTTAGCACGACGTATCGGTAGCAATTTCAGTGGCTAGAAATTGTTGGATGCTTAGAATGACTTGTTACGGTACAAGTGCTGCTAAACAACATTACATATGGTTGTTTATACATATAGCAAGGCTATGAGTTGTTTTAATGAAAAAGTTTCATTGTTTGTACCTAGAAGTGATTTCTGTTTCACCTTCTCTTATGGTTCAAATGTTTCAGCAAGGCTTGCAAATGATTGCAATCGAAAGTAGTTAGTTTCTTCTTGCAACTATTTACACTTCTCTTTAAGGTGTGCTAGGAACATCACATTTGCCATAAGTATTGGCACGAACGATTATGGATATACAAGATCGGATTTGTTTTTTGCTAAATGTATGCACACTAGGAGTTATGGGCCAGTGTTTAGCAAAGGCTGATTTGGAACGGCATGTGTATTCATCAAGTTGTTTCTTATGAAGAATTTTGTACTCTACGTACAGTATCTCTATGAGATTACTTTTGGATCTACCAATCACCAATAGAGGTCATGGCTCGGTTTGGGTGATTGTGGATTTTTCAAGTTAACCAAGATGGTTCTTCAGGACATCGTTGTTTGTTCAACAATGTTGTATGATATTGTGATCCCCGTTTACCAGTTATCTGGGATGACTATACATCTCAATACTGTCAGAATCCAAAGAGGATAGGCAGATTACAAGTTACAAGTGTAGTCTTGTGCTGAAGGATATGCAAAGCGTGTACGTTAGCACCAAGCAATCCAATAAGCAAGAATGTATCGTTCTAGTTGGCGTTGTTTACAATACAGTAAAGCATGTTTGTGACTCATTTTAGTCCCTTCATATTTAAGTCGGGTTCTCAACCTCGAACACTAGTTTGGGTGGGATTGTTTACTGTGATGAAATTTGAGAACAAGTCAAGGACTTAAACTTGGCTGAGGAGTTATGTTAGCAAGTTACTTTCATGGAAATTAGTACTCTTTCGGGTACATCTTTGTTGTGATAACTCATTTAGCATGCTCATGTGCGTTCTAAATGGAGTCTACACATTATAATTGAGTTGGAACTAATAACACTTGAGAGGGTTGTAAATGGACAACAATGTGCTTTATTGAGATGATTATTCTTGATTTCATTGGACCTCCTACTCAACCGTGTTTCGTCACACAAACAGTTGGCTCCTTGAGGGATGCCACTGTGGAAAACATTAGTGTTCTTATGAAGATTCTCCACTTCTGTTTTTGCGGACGAAAACGCTTCTCCAAGGGGGGAGTAATGTCAGGCCAAGGGCTAGAGGGCACGGTCCGACCTAGGGGGGTCAGGGACCTAGGCCAAGGGCCGGACTGAAGGTGTGGACAGGGGATCCATTTAGGGCAAAGAGCCATGGGCCCTCCTATAAACAGTTGGTTGGGAGGAGGATCTGGCATTCAATCTCCCCTTTGTCTTTCACACACACACAACATGGAATTGACATAGACAAGATTGTAAGAGTGTGTACAAGAATCGTAAGAGATAGAGACTTGATTAGAGACTATACATCAAATTAAGCATAGTATAAGAGTATAGAGAAGAAAATGTGCAAGAGAAAGGCCTAAATCTAGCCCCAAAATCCACGGCACCTCTCTTATGGAGTTGGTATTTAATATATTATTTGTGAGTTTAAGGTGCCAAATTTTTTTGAGGCCCCTCTTTTTACAACCACTTCACTTTTGTAAATGAGTGAAGCTCATTAGTTCTTTCATGACCCATAAGGGGGGTTCCCACTACAATTATTTACAGAGCCATAGTGGCTTATTGAAATGAAATTCTAAAATACTATGCGAATATAAAATGGCCAAGAGTAATTGCCGGCACCTCTTCATCAACTCCCCGTATTCCACTCTACAAAATAATCATCATCAACTCAATTAGAAAAATAATTAGACAACACATAATTAACCATTATGCCAGCTATTTCAATTGCAGCTAACCACTACAACAGGAGGGTTCCTAGTATCATAAGATCCCTCCCACCAGGGATAGCTACTACCCTCAGTTGCTCAATAGAGAAATCAAGTGGACTGTGAGTGATGGAAACTGTGGAGAAGGTCAGGGAAGTTGCGAAAAAACTTTTCAGGCATCCATTTGGCATCCTCTCTAGGGTGGCCCTTGAAAGTCAAAAGGTAATGGTTATAAACCATGCCAATGCGTAGTGATCTTGTGATCAACTATTGTGTCAGGGATGAGTTGTTCTTGTTGGTCTACAAGTGAAGGTGGGTCGTCATAGATGTGGTGTGTAGGTAGGGGTCCTTTGAAAGGTCATCAAAGATTAATGTGGAAAGCATTGTGAATGTGCCTGGGAGAAGAGAAAGTAAGTATTAAAAGACATTACAAGGTTAGGTATCATAATTAAATACGCTTGGGTGCAAGGGTTGACTTCCATCCATGGCTATGAAATTCTTGAATTTCCTTGATGGAGAAGGGAAATTATACTATTAAAGTACATTTCAAGGTTAGACATCTTGTATAAATCTGTTTGGGCATTACACCATGACACAAAATATAGTGAGTATCCAAGCATGAGCTGAAGGCATTTTAACAGTCCTCCTGCCCACAATATCTTGCATTAAAGCATAGAAAGTGGTCACAAGGCTGAATATTTGGGGGGAAAAAAACTTCACCAGAAATTTAGTACCGTATAGGGCTAGGAAGCCCCATGTTTGGATGTAAACAATTCAAGAGATGTGGTAATATATCCACTTTTTGAAGAAAATAATTATATACCATTAGGGAACAATTGGTCTATTGCATTATACATACATCTTGTATCTTTGAATTCAAGCTAGCACATAACTAGGAAATTAATGATGCAATTTTATCACACGTCAATAACTTGGCATTTGGCTTTTTGAAAAGAGTGTAAACCATTGTATATTGGATACTTATATGGAGTTTGAAGCTCACAATTCGTGAGAGAATTTGGACTAGCAAGTAATCGCATTTTGTTATTTAATCTCTCAACATTAGGATTAAAAGTGTCTTTCATTCCTTGATCAGTAGCATGAAGATTAAAAAAAACACGTAACATGGGATCATCAATGCTTAAGAATTATATTCACAAACATACACTCTACCTGGAATGTGATTAGATTCACGACCATCAAGTGTCCTTGTCTTGGTATTGATGAAAAAGAAAGAAGGAGATACGTTACCCAAGGTCAATATAAACTTTTAATCAAGATACGTATTTTGATTGTTGGTGGTCAACCCAAATGGCTTTAAATATAGACATGTGCTTAGTGGATTCTTCCATTGTCTTCTCAGTGCCATCTCTGCAACTTACAAATAGAGAAAACTCCATGGAGAGTTAATAAAACAAAGTTTATCTGATAAAACTTGTTTAAACACATGTTTCAATAAAATTCAAGAAAATATAATAAATTTAAATTAATTTACTTGGGTGTCAAATCTAGTAGGCTTCTTTGTAAGCCCTTTTGATAGTTTCCATCCTCTTCGAGAGCTTTTCAACATCATCAGCATTAGCGGTATTCAATTTGTACAATGAGCTTGACAATGGTATTGTTCTTGGGTAATCGTCAAAACACAAGATACTACTTCCAAGTTCTCATGGAATGATAATGTCAATGTCGCAAAAGATTTGTAAGTTAGTTGTCCTGTTTGGTTGTTCAGTGAAATTGGAATTTGAAATTGGGTCTGAGGTCTTATGAATCAGGATGCATCGCCTTGGGAGGCCAACTTCAAAGCTTGGTGGGAATAGGGCTAGCTTCTAATAAAAAGTCTACTTTCAAAGGTCAAAATTTAAGGTCACAAGGTCATTTTCAATAAAATAGTGCTAGATTATCATGGGAGACTAGTAAGCAAGAGTTAATGTTGGAATTAGGGTTGCAGAGAAATGCACACAACTTGGAGAAGACGAAGGAAGCTCAAGGCACACAATAGAGAGTGTGTTACTTAGTGTGCACTGGAAAAGATAGATAGCCCTACAGTGATGGGCGTATATACAATGCTCGGGGGAAAAAACCTCCTAAAGAGGGAAAAAATGCCCCTGCGGTCCTAGTGTGTTCACACACATAACTACCACATGTATATGGTAACAAATCCCCCCTGGAGTGATGCGGTGAACGAGAGCTGGCACATGAGTAAAGGGAAGTGCCATGCCCTGAGGACATGATCAATCCACAAAGGGGAGTAAGCCCAAAGCTTTGCAGAAAGCTTCAAGCTTCTCACGAGACAATGCCTTTGTGAAAAGATCTGCAAGGTTCTCCTGTGTTGGCACATAAGCCAAGCTGATCTCTCCTGTTGAGAGCCTCTCCTTGACATAGTGGTAATGCACCTCAATGTGCTTTGTGCGAGCATGAAAAACTGGGTTCCTCGCAACTGCCAATGCGCTCTGACTATCAGTGTAGACAGTGTTGGCAATGTCCTGTCCAACACCCAAATCAACCATAAGGTGTCTGAGCCATACACACTCAACTGTAGCTTTGAAGACTGCCCTGTACTCAGCCTCACAACTCGAAGTGTCGACAGTAGGTTGCTTCTTGCTCAACCATGATATACATGAACTGCCAAGCATGAAACAAAAACCACTTGTGGACACTCGCGTGTCAAAACAACTAGTCCAATCTGAGTCCGAAAAAGCATGTAAGTCTGGTGGCAATGATCCCCCCTTGGGATAAAACAAGCCAAGATGTAAAGTGCCACTAAGGTAGCAGAAAATCCTCTTGATAGCCGATGCTTAGACTGTGGGCTATGCATAAATCTGCTGACCTGTGAGACTGCAAACTGAATATCTGGCCTCTTGTTGCATACATAAATGAGGCAGCCAACAACAGTTTGGTAAAGAGACATCAGCAGGATCGCCAGCATCATGTAGACTCAACTTCAAACCTGTTTCCATGGGAGTGGCAATAGGTTTGCAATCCTCAAGTCCAAACTTACATAGCAATGTCTCTATGTAACTTTTCTGATACAAGGCAATACCACCATCACATTGCTTAAACTGTATACCCAAGTAATGATGCAACAACCCCAAATCTTTCATCTTGAAAGTAGCATTCAAATCAGCCTTAAATTCAGCAATATGTCTCTCATTTGGTCCAGTGATCAGCAAATCATCGACATAAAGAACCATAATGAGAAGTACATCACCCTCACGGTTTATATACAATGTGCTTTCTGTTGGACTTTACGAAAGCCTCGTTTAACCAAATGAGTGTCAGCCTTCTCATACCAAGCACAAGGAGATTGCTTCAACCCATACAAAGCCTTCTTACATCTGCACACTTTGTCTTCTTGTCCTTTTATGACAAAACCGCGAGGCTGCGTTACATAAACTTCCTCAAATATGTCACCATTCAAGAAAGCAGTAACAATGTCTGATTGATGTACATCCCAACCAAAATGAGCTGCCAATGCACATGAAAACGCACAGTAGTCATACGACAAGTGGGAGCAAACGTCTCTTCATAATCTATGCCTTTTTGTTGTGCATAACCCTTTGCAACAAGTCGAGCCTTATGGCGATTGATCTCACCATCCGGCTTGCATTTCAACTTGTAAACCCACTTCGTACCAATGGCCTTTTTGCCAGGAGGCAAATCACATAAAGTCCATGTGTCATTTTCTATAAGTGCATCATATTCTGATTGCATGGCAGCCATCCAATTTTCTGAATTCTGTGCTTCATCAAAAGAGAGAGGCTCCTCAACATCATGTAAGCTAGACACAGCCAAAGCATAACAATCTGATGCATAAGATGCATGGTGAGAGCCTGAACGAGTACAACTAGACAAAGGTGCATCCAATTTACTGTCACGCAAAGTGTGCACCAACCATTTTGGCATACCTCTAGCCTGCTCATTTTCAGCCCTTTCCTCATCAAGTACATCAAGTACATCTGCATCAATAATAGGCTGATCTGTAACATTTTCAAAAACCCCCATAGGTTGTACGTTTGCCTCATTGGAAATTACATTCGTATTTCCAACACTGAAAAGAGGCAACAAAGTGTCATAAATGTCCTGTGAGCTTGCATTACTGTCTCTAGTACATGAGAGCAAGGGTTGAACAGAATCTTCCACAAACACTACATCCCGTGAAACCAGAATACGCTTTGTTTGCGGATGATATAACTTGTAACCTTTGCTTTCAACACTATAACCAACAAAAATACATTTGACAGCCTTATCATCCAATTTTCTGTGCTGTGTTTGTGGCACCAAAGCATATGCCAAACAGCCAAAAACACGCATGTGCTCAATAGAAGGCTTTCTATCATGCCATGCTTCATATGGAGTAATAGACTGCAAAGCTTTTGTAGGACACCTGTTAAGTACATAAGTGGCACACATGATGGCCTCAAGCCAAAAATAATGCGGCAAAGCTTGACTTTTGACCATACATCGTGCCATTTCCGTCAGTGACCTGTGTTTCCTCTCACCAACACCATTTTGTTGAGGTGTATAAGGCACTATACATTGGTGTTTTATCCCACGACTAGCCAAAAATGCATTAAGTTCATGAGACATATACTCCCCCCCTCGGTCGGAACGGAGGGTGCCCATAGTACGTTTCGAGACAATTTCATTCATAGCCAGAAATTGTTTGAAGCACATAAAAACTTCGCACTTCGCTTTAAGCGGAAATACCCATGCATGCCTGGAGTAATCATCAATGAAAGTCATGAAGGAAAGGTAATTTCCCAAGGACGGAGTTTGCATGGGCCCACAAACATCACTATGCACAAGCTGCAACCTGCATGTGGCCCGAACTGAACCATTCTTTGGAAACTTAGAACGTTGCAATTTACCCAAAATACAGCCTTCACAAACATGTTTGACAGGTGCTTCAAGATGTGGCAAAGAAGCGACCATATCAGATTTCTGCAAACGCAGCAAACTGGCAAAATTGAGATAACCAAAACGTGCATGCCAAAGTTTTGCATCTGAAATAGCCCTTGAATTTGCAACATCATTTGCAAAATTTTGTCCACACTTGTCATACAAAGTGAGCTTATATAGCTCACGGCACAAAAGGCCAGATGCAACAATTTCATCACCAAAACTGAGATCATGAACTGTACATGTGTCATCCACAAATTTGACTACCCCAAGTCTAGCAAGTGCGGATATAGACAAGAGATTCTTCTTGATCCCAAGTATATAAAGTGCATCAACAAGTGTGAAGGAACTGCCATTTGCAGCAGTAAGCACAATCTTTCCAACTCCCTGAACCGGATAAGAGGCATTGTTGGCACAAGTGACTGAATTCCCATGAGGGACATACTCGAGAGAGGTAAATAACTCACGATGTGAGGTAATGTGCTTTGTAGCACCACTGTCGAAATACCACACATGTGAATCTGTAGTAACTGACAAGCATGCATCATGGACAGTAGGATTGTAAGTGCACTCTGCGCTAAAAGCCCATTCTGCATCAACATCAGCATCACAGTCTCCTTTCACATAAGTCTCAACAATGGCTGCATTTGTAGTGGAACCAGCATTTGCAGTGGAACCACCCTCTTTCTTCTTAGCCTCTTTGGCCTTCAACTTAGGACACGACTGGATCAAGTGATCATTAGCTTTACAATAATGGAAACGCATCTTCTTTTTGCCCTTATCACTAGAATTTCCATATGAATTGCTTCCAGCAGAAGCATTAGGAACAGAAATTTTTCCACTCGCAGTAGAACCATAAGAAGTGGCTGCATTGCTGTTACCACCCTTTCTTTGAGAAGCAATAAAAGCCTGTTCAACTGCACACTACCTAGTCCTGTTTTTTTCTAGAAAGTGACTCTTGCAACAGCAATGTGCATAATGCATCAAACTTGACAACTTCAAGATTTCCTTGGGTCATAAGTCTCCAAGTACTAGCAAAAGTCTGGTAGGAATCTGGTAAGGCATCAAGAACAGTCTGCACAAGGGAACTGTCTGAAATGACTTCACGTGCAGAAATAAGTTCCTCATTGATGTCCTTGACACCAGCAAGGAAAGTGTCCATATCATCTTCCTCATGCATAATCTTCGACTCCAGCTCTTTACGCAGCAAAGCAATTTTATCCTCATTGCGGCTTGCATAAAGACCTGCTAGAATATCCCAAGCCTGTTTTGCAGATTTTGCTGAACGAATGTGAGGAACAATGGTGCCCTTCACAGACAAGGCAATCAATGCATGAGCCTACGCATCCTTTACATCCCAACAAGCTTGTTATGTCGTAGGCAAAACAACTCTAATAGTAGCAATCCTTGCAGCAAGACCTGCAACATCCTCAACATCGCTTACATCCTCAGAACCAGGACGTACATCAATGCCCTGCACAATATTCCAGACGCCCTTTGACACAAGAACATGTTGCGTCATATAAGCCCACATAGGGTAGTTGTCCCCATCTAACCTGTCCTCAGCAGAAAACATCTTGAACACATCTGTGTTGTTGTCAGCCATGGTAAGTGTTGCACCTGATGTGAAAACTGCCCAAAAATAGGAGAAACGGAGCGGGAACAACGTGTGCTATATAGCACAAACCGTAGAAGACTATGAGGCACCTGTTATGCAGAAAATGGCACTATCATAAATTCTACACAAAATGACAAAATAGCGTGTGCAATACTGCCTGTAGTGGAAACAGAGGCCGAAATGAGCCCGAATAAAAAATCTGAGCAGACTGAGCTCTAGGAGCACACCCGAAAATTTTGTCGACCTGCGAATGCTTGCCAAAACTCACTGAAATTGGAGAAAGTAAGCAAGCGTGTGCTGGAGCAGCTGGCGACTAAGTTCAGGAGGACACAACCTGCTCTGATACCAATTGTTGGAATTAGGGTTGCAGAGAAATCCACACAGCTTGGAGAAGATGAAGGAAGCTCAAGGCACACAAAAGAGAGTGTGTTACTTAGTGTGCACTGGAAAAGATAGATAGCCCTAGAGTGATGGGCGTATATACAATGCTCGGGGAAAAAAACTCCTAAAGAGGGAAAAAATGCCGCGGCGGTCCTAGTGTGTTCACACAGATCACTACCACATGTATATGGTAACAGTTAAATGGCAAAGAATTGCCTTAAATGACTAGGCATGCAATGGGCGGCCAAAAGTGGTAAGGGAGGACAAAAATAACAAAGGTTAGATGGTCAAAATAAGGTGTAAGTTGGGTGGTCGAAAGAATTCTAAGTGGATGACTTTGAAGTTTGGTCAAGTGCAACCCTGGTTGGGTAATCGATCGAGAGAATTTCTAAATGGGACAGTTGGTCAAGGGTGTAATAGGGTGGACATGCCCTTGAGGATTTGACCCTTGAGTACCAAGTGGGTGGTCAGCAGTGTTCAAGAAATATCATTCTTGTAAACATACAAATTGCTTTTCTTGAATTTGCCAAGAGGAAATTTTAGGAAATTAGGTTTTTTTTTTGAGTTTTTACACTATTTTTCTCTATTTTGGGGTGGAATTTTTCCTTTCTCCCTTGCCTCAACCATCAAAATGAAAATGGCACGATATTAAGGTGAGACACATTTTTTTGTGAACACGGATGGTCGATCATGAATTCAAGTAGAAGGGGGGGCGTGGGGGTGACTGCAGACTAAAAGTCTTTGAAAATAAATGGATGACCAAAGTTGGAGACCAGCATCGACCACTATCAAGTGAATTAACTCTTGCTTGGTATGAAACTTGGGCGGCCAAAAATACGTGGGCAAATGGCTAAATAAAAGCCTCACTTTATGGTTAAAGCAAGTGAAAAATAATGGTTGAGCGTTGTCGGCAGATAGTACTGCAGTGCACGGGGAAGTTTTCTCGAGTGATTAAGGGGGGGGGGGGGGGGGCGACTTAAGATTGCCTGCACTCAAGTGCGCAAGGGAGTTTTGGGGTGTTGGCAAATTTCTGCAGGGAGGTGAAAGAGCCTTTTGAGGCCTGGGCGACCAAAATACTGCAGCTCACAGCAGGTTGGTGATGCCGAGAGCTGAATGAAGACGGAGGGAGACAATGTGGGCAAGGTTGGCAGGCCTCGTTTGTTGTGCATCTCCAGCTCAGGAATCAGCATCCAGTGAATGGCCACCATGTGTGGTTGGCACAAAGCCAAAGGTGGCATCTGAATCCCGACTCCCAAAGCTCAGCCAACATCAAGTAATACTTTCTTTCTCTCTCTCTCTCTCTCTCTCTCTCTCTCTCTCTCTCTCTCTCTCTCTCTCTCTCTCTCTCTCTCTCTCTCTCTCTCTCAGACACCTAGTCAGTTATTATGAGGAGTGTCATGCACTCTCCATCAAGGCTTGCATGCTATGATGAGAGCAATAGTAGGGCTTTACTTATTTTACTACCTATAGCCATGATTTGTCTTCTTCTCAAATTTCAATCAGAGAAGTGTCAATTTGACACTACAATTTTCTCCGTACTTTTATTTATTTATTATTTTACCAATAAAATTCAAGCCTTTTTTTAAAAATTTTGTCTCACTCTATCTTGAATCCCTAAGATGCCTTTCATGCGCTAGAGCATAAACCATATTTTAATTTGATATATATATTAATACTATTTTTTTCTTGCAAACTTCTCGCAAAATTGTATTTTCAATATCCTCTATTTTAAATTTCTTGTCGGCTCAAGGTTAGCTAAGATATAATGTTCTCATGACAAGGTTATAATCTCTCTATTTTAATTTTTATTTTGAGAATTTTGCTTTACCAAAATATCGAAATAGCCAATGGTCGTACCATTGTAACTAACTAAACTATATTCTTACCTTTTGGGAATCATATCTGAAAAGGTTTTCCATGTAGTGGAATTCACCAAGCATCAATAAAATGCGTTCTCTGTGTAAGCTCGTCTAGAAATGCTATGGAAAATATCTTTTGCAAGGCATCATCATGAAGAATTTCCTTGATCTTTGCTCTAATTTTGCAATTTTTTATCTTATTAGCAAAATTTACATAACAACTTTAAATTTACCTTGACTTTCTCGATGATATCTTCTTGACTTCGAAGATCGAGCCTTCATGCTCGCATAATTACTCCTCTTGAAACGAAACCTTCGCTTTGATACCACTGTTGGAAATGGAGATGGGAGAATGGTTGCTTGCTTCCAATTCCCAATTTTGCTTGCACCTTTTCTTCTCAACCTTTCACCATCCCTTCCAATTACTAAGTACCCACACACACGCCTAGATTATGACACCAACACACACGCACACGCACACACACAACATGGAATTGACATAGGCAAGATTGTAAGAGTGTGTACGAGAATTGTAAGAGATAGAGACTTGATTAGAGAGTACACATTAAATTAAACATAGCATAAGAGTGTAGAGAAGAGAATCTGCAAGAGAAAGGCCTAAATCTAGCCCCAAACTCCACGACACCTCTCTTGTGGAGTTGGTATTTAATATATTATTTGTGAGTTTAAGGTGCCAAAAATTGAGGCCCCTCTTTTTACAACCACTTCACTTTTGTAAATGAGTGAAGCTCATTAGTTCTTGCATGACCCATAAGGGGAGTTCCCACTAAAATTATTTACAGAGCCATAGTGGCTTATTGAAATGAAATTCTAAAATATTGTGCGAATATAAAATGGCCAAGAGTAATTGCCGGCGCCTCTTCATCAACTCCCCGCATTCCACTCTACAAAATCATCATCATCAACTCAATTAGAAAAATAAATAGACATCACATAATTAACCATTATGCCAGCTATCCCAATTGCAGCCACTACAACAGAAGGGTGCCGTGTATCGTAACACCTTCAACCACTCGTACAACCACCACCACCACCGCAACCTCTCATTCCACCGCTACCTCCACCACCTGCTGGAAACCAAGTAGTAAGTGTCATCAGTCTTGAAGCTAAGCAAAAAGCTAAGGTAGAAGAGCGTGTCAAAGAGAAGGACAAAGGAAAAGAAAAAGAAAAAGTAGAAGAAGTGGATTCCATGGGAGTGAAGCGTGCTAGGCACGAAGAGACCTCTCAAAGGAAGGAAAAGATGAAAGGAAAAGGAGAGTCTAGCAATCATGCATCTAAGCCTCGACGGAAGATCGCCATCGTGGATTTTTTGCTGGGCGAGTATGCTAAACCATATGACCTAGTTCAAGATGTTTTGATGCAGGGTCCGAAAATAACCTGGCCCCAATTACTCCATCTTGCACCAAAGATGAGGAGACAATGGACGAAAATGGTAAGTACTAGAAAGTCAAGACCAAGGATAGCTGGGGTTATCTCTGGGAGGAATCTAGACGAGATCCTACCTATCATGGATGCCCACATCAAGGGGCAACATATCTCAAACATCTACGTAGATGGCGGCGCACAAATATGCATCATGAGTGAAAAAATGATGCACCGTCTAGGCCTAGAGGTAAGTAGGCCGGCACCCTGCCGAGCTAAAAAGGGAAAAAACTTCAAAGTGAAGTGCGTAGGCATTGTGAATGCAGTCAAAGTGAAGGCATTCAACACAGAAGTGGTGGTAGACATTTTTGTCATGCCACACAAAGGGGAGGGCTACCCTATCATTCTCAAAAGACCATGGCTCATGGCTATGGAGGCTAATCAAGACTGGGGTACCGTAATGATCCAGATGAAGGATGCTAACGGAAAGCCCATATTCTATGACATGAAGAGTGGGAAGCAATGCAACATGAACTTGGAGGCATCGGAATATGAATTCACCAGTGACTCTTTGACCACCTCGAGAGAAGAGACGACAACAACTAAGGAGAGCGACAGTACATCGAAGTGATGGGAGTCATCCTCAGAGATCCAAAAGGATTGACACAATCTGAAGCACCACCGGAGAACCAAGAGGGACCATCAGGTACGCAACCCTTGGCGGATATAAGTAAGTTACATATGATGCTCTCCAGTGAGTTAGCTAGTGAAGAGAGAGAAGAATATATCTCTATGCTGGGTAACTTCACCACACTTTTCATTGATGGTTACGACAAGATCACAGGCATCATAGTGGTGCAGCACCGCATAAGCCTCAAAGAAGGAAGTAAGCATGTAGTGCAAAAGCTCAGGAGGCTTGGGGTAGTTCAGTAAGAGGCATTGCTCAAAGAGGTGAGGAATTTGCTACAGGCAGGTTTCATTCACCCTGTCGAAGACTCGGAGTGGGTCTCTCCAGTGGTGTTCATGCCAAAGAAGAACGATAAGTGGAGAGTTTGTGTAGACTACAAACCTCTCAATGCAGCAACAAAGAGGGATCATTTTCCCCTCCCATTCCAAGACGAGATTCTCAATGAGATAGCAGGTCATGAGTACTACACAGTATGTGATGGCTCTTTAGGCTACTTCTAGATTAGCATTGCAGAAGAAGACAAAAAAAAGACAACCTTCATAACACCATGGGGATGTTTTGCTTACAGAGTGATGCCTTTTGGCCTCACCAATGCTCTGGCCACATTCCAACGCTATGTAACTTTTGCCTTCCAGCCATACTTTGGTAAGTCAATACGGGTTTTCATAGATGATTTCTGCATCTACATCTCTCGATCCCTCCATTTTAGCAAAGTCTATGATTGCCTGGTTAGGCTGCAAACCTTGGGTGGCCATCTTAACTTAGATAAGTGTCACATTGAAAGAAAAATCACTCTTCTCGGCCATGTAATTTCAACCAAAGGAATTGAGGCTAACCCAAGCAAGGTTCAAGCTTTAGTATCTTTGTCATCACCCACAATAGCTAAGCAATTGGTCTCTTTCCTTTAGAACGTAAGGTATTTGAGCAGGTTCATCCACTTGCTCTCTCAAGTGGTTCTCCCTTTACAACAAGTCACCTATAGAGATGTCTTCCTATGGAGTGAATAAAAGAGCAATAGTTTAGCGAAGTGAAACAGATCCTGGCTTCACTTCCCACCATTACACCCCCTAGATGGGACGAGCCATTGTATGCTAACCCGAGTGTAGGAAGTGATACACTTGGGGCCGTACTAATGCAGAAGGACCCCCAAACCTCTTTCATGCGTCCTATCTACTTCTCTAGTCATGTCATGTCCCATAAAAAAAAGGATTCACCACAGTAGAGCACATGGTGCTTGCATTGATGTTTGCCACTACAAAGTTCCACTCAGCATAGACCCTTTGTAGTTCTAACAATGGAAGAAGTCTTTCTGTATGTGATGCAACACATGGACGTCTCATCTAGAATCTCTAAATGGTTTGTTAGAGTACAAGAGTTCGATTACACTATGCAAGTGGAATATTCTTACTCATCGTCACTATGAGAAGAAGCTAAAGGTCAACACAGAAGGCAAAGGAGTGACACCAATGATCGAACACTAACCTATGAGCCACAAACTTCTATCATCTCATATGGCCCATTTGAGAAGTGGGGAATAGATGCAATTGGTCCTTTACCAAGGGCTCAGTCGGGAAAACTGTACATTCTAGTTGTTGTAGACTACATGACCCCCAGGGGATTCACTGTGTTTTTTCGTACGGTACCACCTGAGTGTACAATAGGGGGGTTTTTAGATTTTGTACATAAGTGTATACAATAGGGGTAGCCCCTCATTATTTCATACTCATACCGTACACATAAGGGAGGGGGGGGGGGGGGGGGGGGGGGGGGGGGGGGGAGGAGGGTGGTTACATTGGGGCTACATTCCACTACCTGAGCCACCTTAAATACATTAGTAAGCCTGTGTGTGTGTGTGTGCATCGATGTATACTTTCATGGCGTGGTGAAAGTAAGGGAAAACTTGAAATTCTCTCATTTTCTTGGTCAAAATTAGAAGCTTTTGGGTAATTACACTAAAACTTATGTAAATTTCCTCGTAGACAAGCTCAAACCCCTCTAATTTGTCAAGATTCCCAAAATACCCTTCAAATTTTTAAAATTCCCAAAGTACCCATGTATCTATTTTGATCGGATTGATCAAGCTTTTCTAATTTTTATTCCTTTTTGTCAATTTAGATACATTTTTGAGTGGTTAGCATGTAATTTGTCACATATTACCTCACAAAACAAGCGATTATGTCCACAAAGATAACACATAAGTGTACTCATCAACAAAACGTCAATCATTGAAGAACAAGAATACATCCTAATTCCTCTCTGTCCTTCCACACATTGGCTAGAGAGAGAGAAGAAGAAGAAGAAGAAGAAGAAGAAGAAGAAGAAGAATAAGAGAGTTTTAACGTCGTAGGAAACTATCCCAAGATACCTTAAAGATCTAGCCGACAAGGAGAGTTGAACTCAAGACCTGTTATGAGAGAGAGAGAGAGAGAGAGAGAGAGAGAGAGAGAGAGAGAGAGAGAGAGAGAGAGAGAGAGAGAGAGGGAGGGATGGATAATGTTGAAGCTGGTATTTATTATGCTAGTTCAAATGTAGAAATGACACATCGTGAGAACATAGATGTTCACTCGATATTTGTTTCACCACCTTTCATGGCAACATGATGGTGTTCAAGCATCGTCTACCTACACTATTTGAATATAGGGGATGCATAAAATCAATATTTTCTATCACTGCCGTTTGAATATGGGGGCAGCACAAGATTAATCCAAGCATCTCTCAAGTGCAGACAATGAAGAGGCTTTGTACGAGTAGAGAGCATTATTTACACACACACATGCAGTGTCATAGGCTACTATTGGACGATTAGCGAAGTGGGCACTAGAGAGAGCACAACTTCACACATAGCCTGGACAAGCACTTGCACAAAGACATGATCGCAAGCATTTGCAACAGGTTAGAGAGAGAGAGAGAGAGAGAGAGAGAGAGAGAGAGAGAGAGAGATAGATTTTATTATCGTCCTCGGAGGTCAAATATGACCTATGGGACCAAAGTTACATGTGATGTAGTATGTGTATGGCTGATGAGTGACTCTCGATGCTCCAAAATTGCGGTGATGAGAGTCGCAATGGAGAGCCCACCACTTTGGCTAGGAGAGGAAAGTTTGTAGGTCTAAGTTATGGCTGAAAATGTGAGAGAAGCAAGTTCGGATGTGACCAAAAGCTGAGCACTCTAGTATTGTGTGGTACTCAGACTCTCGAACTTGCAGTGACCATAATGTGCATAGTCGATTTGACTCTTCTTCGTTGCCCCAACGCCCTATCTCACATCGAAGGAAATGGGAGCTAAGCCGAATGGCTGCAATAGTGCATATAGCCGACAAGGGGATAGGCTCAAGCATGTAAGTATGAGTACGGTTTCCTCTTTCAATGAAGAACATGGTTTTGTAGTTGGGAGCAATATGAGTGGTGTAATGTATGAAGCATGACCCACCAGATTTCTCCCAAGCCGTAATACATTGGTGTTGTAGAAAAGATTCATTCACTTGGGAGTCAATTGAAGCATCATGTAGCAAATGTAATGCATCCCATCTCCTAAACCACTTCTTTATGTCTTGCATCCAACCCGTGCTCAAGATCTTGCTTTTATGCGTCTTTTGAACTTTTTTGCTTGATTCCCATGCACTTGTAGGAAGTTGATGTGAGGGCTTTTGACGCATCTTTATCATGTACTCCACAACCCTTTGCTTTTATGCGTCTTTTGAACTTTTTTTCTTGCTTCCCATGCAATTGTAGGAAGTCGATGTGAGGGGTTTTGACGCATCTTTATCATGTACTCCACAACCCTTTCCATGTCCATAACCTCAATTGGAAGACATCTGACTCAAGAAGTAGGAGCATATATGGTGTTTGTGTCTTCACTTGGAGAAAGATTGTAATAAAATGCTTTTGGACATTCTCAAACTCTTTCCAAGTAGACTTTGAGATGCTCCCGCCCCACACTTCAACTCCATAAAGAAGAACCGGTGTCACCAATGCATCAAAAAGATACTTCTTGAGAACCTAACACTTGATGTTTCCCTCATTACACATGTTATTAAATGCATAAAATACTCTCTTTCAAACGATGCATAGCACATTCATGCCACTTGTGATTGGACGAAACCTCAAGGCCAAGGTACTTAAAGCTCTCAACAACTTCAAGTTTCTCATTATTGTACACAATGCATGGCTTCTCCTTATGGTTGGTTTTCACAAGCATAACCTTTGTTTTGGATTCATTCGCAATCAGCCCACTATGCAAGCAAAAATTCTCAAGGACAACCATAAGCTTTTGTGCATCTTCTAAAGTGTGTGCTAGAAGCACTACATCATCCGCATACAACAAAGCATGATTACCGCATTGCAAATAGTGACCTCTTCAATGCCTTCTTCTTGCATAAAGTCAAGTACCATTTGTTCCAATTGATTGATTCATAGGCCAAAGAGAGTTGGTGACAACGGGCATCCTTGTTTAACCCCAATAGTGCTTACAAAAATTTCTCTTCACATGCGCAATTGACAAATAATCTTCTTATAGATTCAAGAAACCGCAAGCATAAACTCACTTGGCACTTGCCAGTTCTTTCATCCTTCTCCACAAATTGTTATGTGGAATCATGTCAAAGGCTTTCTTAAAGTCCAAAAAACAACAATACAATTGCTTTCCTTTCAATCGACTTTCCTTCATGAGAACACGAAGAGTGATAAGATGATCAATGGTGCTATGGCATCGACGAAAACCCGCTTGTCCCTTTGCACGCTTGTCATTATCTTCAGTCCAATCACTCAATTTCATCTCCATTATGCACCCAAACAACTTTTCCATAAGAGACCTGATCATTATAGTCTGGTAGTTGTTTACATTCTTTACATCCCCTCCTTTGTGCAAAGGCTTAACCCAATTAGTACTCCAATCATAAGGCATACCATGTTGAAGTGCAAGGTTGAACATATCACACATCCACTTATGGGTAAAATCTCCCATCCATTTGATCATCTCCGGCTTGATATTTTGAAGATCTCCCGCTTTACGAGTGACCAATTTTTCAAGCCCACCGCATACATCCTCAATAGTAAAAAAGGAGGGCATACATGAGAGTGAACCATAAAATAGTATTTTTTCAGCATTTGCTTGCTCATATAATTGCCAATGTGTGTACATATCCACAAGACTCAAATTACCAAAATTCTCAACTCGCTTGCCCTCAAGTTTTTCCAAAATCTTCCATATGCATGTGCCTTTTCTTGGACTTGAAAAAGTTGTTGCTTTACTTCCCATCTTCTTCTCTTCTTTTGAATCAATGCCCTGTATGTATGCAAATGACTTTGATAGTTGTCTTTGTTCATAGTTGCATCAAGCTTTATCAAGGACTTTCGAGCATCTTGACATTCTTTATCAAACCACCTTTTGCGTGATCTATCTTTGTTGATACCATGAAGATGCTTTATAGAAAGCATTCTTCGGCACAAGAACAAATAACTTTCTTGAAAGCTTCCCATTTAGTTTCCAATGGTGCATCATATTGAAGCTTCTTCATCCATAATTTTTGCTCAACCATTTCAATGTACATTGGTGCCCGCTTGAAATCCATACATAGTGATAATTTCTCTTTGCTTTGGCTGAAATTATCATGCTTAGTTGCTTCTCCAGATAAAAGGTCAATACATAAGGTGCGATGGTTGGATTCCAGGGTCCATTGGCCAAACTTAAAACTCTTTATGTGATACATGATGGCTTTGGAGAGTAGCATATAGTCAATCACACTATCCCCATTATGTCTCCTACATGTAAATCCATTGGTTTCACTCCACAAAGATACACCATTGGCAATGAGCATACCCGTGCTATTACACGTGTAAAAGTAACTTTCCATAGTGATCCGGCTCTTTCTCATCCATTGAAGAACGATCATACAAGTGAACTTCCTCCAACTCCCTTGAAATGCATGGCATATCAAATTGTTGAGTATCATGTTGCAATGTTTTTGTGCGAGCATTCATATCTCCAAATACAATAACATCACCTTCACATTTGAAATAAGCAATTTCCTCTTCTAAATCAAAAAATGGTTGATCTCTATCCATGCAAGCATAAAAGGGAGAATCATGATGAGGAATGTAGCAACCGGCTACAAAAATGGGTGCTCTTTTTGGTGTCATAATTTTCAGCCATACATAACATTTGTACTTGTCATCTTTCACAATTGATACAAAATCTTCCAATCCTTTCTTAACCATACATGCTACCCCTCCTTGTCCTCTTCGTTGCTTAAGGTTCTTTGACCACATCAATGAATGTACATTGTAATTGTCCAAGCTGTTAATCCTTTCTGTATCATGCTCCCAAGTTTCAACAAGAAGTACAACATCGGCTTTTCTTGTTAGTTCATCAATGCCAATCCCCGCATTCCATGGGTATCCATTACAATTTCAAAAGCATATTTTCAATTGTAACTCGGTCTCATAGGTCACACATCCCTATTTGCTCGAGGAACTTGCCTCCTCCTTCGACACATTTTCTTCATGAGAGATCTCCGTGTTTTTCTTATTCTTTTCCTCATATATCTTGCAACGCATATTTTGTTGCTTAATAGTGGGATATTCACATACAAAACATTTTGTATTCCTCAAATAGATCCAACTATTATGAAGGATAATCTTTTGCTTGGTCTCATCCGGCATGGTGCATACAATTGGCCGTTTTCCCAAGCGAGGAGCTCCTTGCTTCCCCACTCTATGTGCTCCATAGACCATAACTCCGGATATGCCAAAGTGGGTTTTGAAGAAATCTTCAATAACAATGGCAAGAGAAGGAGGTGTCTCTTGCTTCTCTTCGGGAATTCCACGAATAACAATGTTCTTGGAACGTCGCTCCCGTTCCTTCAACTCCTCTACATCCACATTCTCAACATTCTTTGTTTGAGCCATATCTTGCATGAGTGAAGAATTAGAAGACACATTGCTACCACATACATCAGCCCAAGACTTGTTTGTGCATACATTTTTCATGTCATATACATCCTGGCTCATAGTGTCGAATTTCTCCTCTTTCAATACATGGTCATGCTCTCCTTTGCTCATCCGCTCCATCAAAGCATTCAAGTCCACAAGAGAGCGTTTACATTCCTTGACTTCCTCTTCAAGTTGCATCAAACGTGTTGTTTGCATCTCAAGTGTCCTCTTGAGATTCTCATTCTCAACCACAAGTACCCTTAGTGTGACATTCTCCATTGCAAGTGCTCGTAAGTCTTCGCCTCGTTTGTTTACGGTCTCTTGCAATGATACCAAGTATGCCATGATCATGCTTTTCGATGTCGTTGGTTGGGTGGTTGTGGTGCTATCTCCACACTTAGGAGATCTTGGATCATTTTCCACAATGGTTGTGGACCTTGTTGAAGAAGAAGAACCCTTGCGAGTGCCGGAAGACATTGTATGTAAAATAAGAGATGAGAGTCAATTTTCTTGAACCAGTTTACTTCAGAAATTCTGTTATAGAAACGCCTTCCATAACTCTAAAAATTTATGTCTTTACATCAATGTGTAGAGGGCTTCATGCTCTTCGATTGAGGCTATAGATCACCCAAATCAGAGTTCGGATGAAGAAGTTATGATCAAAAGAATGAACTATTGTCTACTAGGTCAAAAAATGGCTGCATTTTTTGTTGGAGAGAGAGAGAGAGAGAGAGAGAGAGAGAGAGAGAGAGAGAGAGAGAGAGAGAGAGAGAGAGAGAGAGAGAGAGAGAGAGTGGGTTCATGGGCGCCGTGGGGTTTTTTCAGGATTGCGGCCTTGTGTGTGACACTCTTGGCAAGCGATTGCATCAGTGTTCGGGAAAAAACATTTATCCAAACCTACATAATTCCCTTTCTTGAATTTGCCACGAGGAAATTTTAGAAAATTATATTTATTTTTCAGGTTGTTACACTATTTTTCTGTATTTTGGGATGGAATTTCTCCTTGCTGTCAACTGGCAATTTTGAAATTTAAAGCGGCACAATATTAAGTCAAGACACATTTTTCCTGATGGATGATTGCATCTGAGCGGACAGAATTGGCAGAAGGAGAGCCCAATTAATCCTCGCTTGCAGAATCCTAGCATTGTGTCGTGCAGTGCTCAAAATAAACTTTTTTCCAAAAACTTGGCAAACCTACATATGTGAAACAACAGAGGTAAATTGACAAAATTTGAAGGTTTTTACACCACATTACAATGCAATTTTTAATTACAACCAAAGATAATATGTAGTTAACTTTTGCTTAATTGTGATGAGTGAAAGCGCTCTTATGCTGCCATCCATTATTCGAGAGCGAAAGCAAGAAAAAATTGAGCCCTTTTGCCAAGAGAGCATGAGGAAAACCGAATGTCCTTTAATCTCTCCTTGCTCTCTTCTTTACGCAAGCATTAGCCCACTCCTCTAAGTCTTTCCCTGCTATGCCTTGTACAGAATTTGTTGCTTCCACACAATTTACTTCTCTCCTGATTTATGCACATGAATTTTCCTTAAATTCCCTTTGTACATGAATTACCCCTTGCTTTATGCAATCCACCAAACTCTATTTGTGTGACAAAGCCTTAAATATAAGGGAAATAGTAAATATAGCATTGATTGTCGAGTCTAGATCACAGAGAGAGAGAGAGAGAGAGAGAGAGAGAGAGAGAGAGAGAGAGAGAGAGAGAGAGAGAGAGAGAGAGAGAGAGAGAGAGAGAGAGAAGAAGAAGAAGAAGAAGAAGAAGAAGAGTATTTTAACGTCGTAGGAAACTATCCCTAGAGACCTCAAAGATCTATTCGACGAGGAGAGTTGAACTCAAGACCTTTTATTCAAGAGGAAAATGGTGTGAGAGAGAGGGAGAGATGCTTGTAGATAGGGCTTTTCCTCTTTGGGTTTTCTCACCTTCATATATAAAATTTAGTGGTAAATTTCAAAATTGTGGGACTACATTAAACCTAGGTTTCTTCCTGTCCTTGTTCTCTCCCCTGTGAGTCGCAGACGAGGTGTTGGGCCTCTCCCGCCCCCTGGTCGAGCTCTCTGCAAGCTCCCTGCTATAGCCACACTTGCTTGGTGTCTTGCACACTACATCCGGTACTGCTGCGCCCTCTCCATCACGAGCCTTTTGTTGGCTGTACCGGCAGTAGCACCCTGCAAGCAGCATATCTCCCCTCCCTCAGAGCCTCCGACGGGCCTCCGACCTGAAGGTATTTACGGAATTTTTCACAGTCAGTAGGGGATGCAATTTTTTGAAAATGTGATTCGCCTTAAAAAACAAAGGTACAAACTGTCTTGCATTGCCAATGGGACTCAATCTCTTTGCATGCAATCCTCAATGCAGCTCCTCGCACTCTCTCTTGCCGCTCATTTGACACACTCACAGACCTCCCACAATTTGGTAGCATTGATGCAAATGGGAACACAAAGCAAAGAGGGGTGTGTGTGGGGGGGGGGCTTTTATAGCCGCTCACTAGCATAGGAAAGTGAAAATGCCATGGCAGATGTGGATCTCTCTCTCTCTCTCTATCTCTCTCTCTCTCTCTCTCTCTCTCTCTCTCTCTCTCTCTCTCTCTCTCTCTCTACCCCCCCCCCCCAAAAAATAAATAAATCATACTCCATCCGAAATCAATGCTATCAAGCTCCCTTGAAATGCGACAAGGTTGTGAGAATTCCATGATCAAATTGCTTGGCGATTCAAAAAATTGTTGAGTGTCTCCTGCTCAAGATGGTTCGAAGAGGAGGCATCAGAGGAGGACAAGTGAGGAACATGAATAGGGAGAGGCGTAGGAGGACAAGAAGAAGATATCTTAAGAGGGTATCTTTTGAGAAATGCAATTCTATAAAAGAGAGCGAGTAGTCAATAGGTACCCCAATTTCGAAATAATATAGAAGCATTCAATAAAATGTGATTCTTGATGAAAGATGTGACCTCATAACACAATTGTGGACAAAAGCCTTTGTTTAGCTTGATGTTTGAAAAGCCTGTAGCCTTTGCATCACTGATGCATGTAGCTAAAAGCGTACTTTCTCCAAAGTTGAGCCAGAGCTACCCCCAAAAAACTCCTGTGTGAAAGTTGCTCAAAGCATACATGTCTTATGTTACAATTCTAGCAAGCAAAGGTGCTGCTCAGAGGCTATCCTACCTGCGTGATGAGGATGCATTGTTGTCGTATGTAGCCTATAAAAACAACCCATTATAGTGATGAGGATGAGATGCTTGCAACCAAAAGGCACTAATGGAGCTATCTGGTGCAAGGATCGCATTAAGCATAGCCTTCGCTCCTCTGAAAACTTCTTGCTCCTGCTTGTGGCTAGAAGCTCGTTTCTGGTATGTAACCAGCCAAATGCCGTTTTTAGGGTTTTGAAGCGTGCTAGGTCACATATCTAGGTTACAGGTATTCCAGATCCAACAAGACAAGGTGCTGCTATCTGGCTCAAAGGCATCCTTACGAGCACGATGGTGCACTTTGTAAGAAGGTAAGGATTGAGAGCTCCGAGAATTAAAGACAGGAGTTGGGGGTTCTATCTAGGTTATCTTGTGGGGAGAGCTCGAGTGCATTTTGAGGTGCATATCTTCAGAGTGTAGTCATGCAGACTCCAGATCTGGCTACATATGGCAACAATCCCTCATGCAATATCACTTTTGGCTCTTGATAAAGACACAAAACATTGTTGTCTCACTGACTGCTGCTTAACTTCAAGCACACAACTTCGCCTTAACTCGGTAATGAGCGCACAATCTTGCGTATTAATACACATGGCATGACTTGAAAAACAGAGGATTCACTGGATTTCCACCAGTACCAACCCCTCATCTCAGGCATGAAAAGATTTTGCCAGGTACTACAAGGTAGCAGAAATCTTTGACAAAGATGGTCTGATTAATTCACAAAGTATCTTTTTTACTATAGGCAGATCGCTTACAACGTATCTCTTATTCTTGCGTAAGTTGAAGATCACTCGGTCTTTAACTTAACCCCTCTCTGCCTAAGTTCATAGCCTCTTGCATGCTCAAGATATCTATGCAATGGTCGTAGCTTCCTTGGATGAGCTCGGCGCGCGGAAGGTTGAGGTTCCAACATAGGGGTCATCAAGCCTCTGCCGGGGATGCTCCACCCTCGCATGCCCAAAGTCTGCCAGCAACCCTAAACCCTAAACCGGCTTTTAGATCATAGTTTGAAGCATCTATCGGTAGTTACACTAAATCTTGTCACATTTTGACAAATTTTTTCAAGGCAAGCTCGAAATCTAGCCTAGATTTTGCACTAAGTGATAACCTATGAAAATTAGAATGTATTATTTCAGTTTTGAATGTCCATTAAAGAGTTCAATTGTCCACTACACAATGCGGACTATATATATTTGTTTTTTTGTTAGATAACGATTCCATCTACCATAGTGAAAGGTGTTCAATAAAAAAATTTGGAAACTTGGAAAATGCCTTGTGTCAGAGCTTGTAAACCTCGTGTGTTATATGGTTAAAGTATTTTATATGCTTCAGTCTTAAAGAGTTTAATACGCCGCAATCTTTATTGTTTTGGCCATACTCACAATTTTGGGTGGTAGTCAGTGTATTAATTCAATAAAGAATGTACTTAATCTCAAACTGGATGTGTGACATCATATCGCTAAAGATTTTAAGATCGTTAGTTTCTTTTACATGTAGTTACAAATTCTATAGTCTTAATTTCCCACATGGTCATATGGCTTGATTGGGTGTGTTATCTTGAGCTATAGTTTCTTGCCAAGACACGTCTAGCATACCTTGGGTCTATGTGTCACGCATACACAATGCCTTTATTTTTTATATAGTTACAAATATAGTCTCAATTTGTCACATGGTCATATGGCTTGATCGAGTGTGCCATCTTGAGCTATCAATTTTTACCTTCAGTTATTCTAGCTATCCATATGGCTTTGACCGGGTCTCTTGAGCTATCCATTCTTACCAAATGTGTAGTTGTGTCTGTTTTTACTATAAAAAGCGTTAAAGATTTTAAGATCGTTAGTTTCTTTTACATGTAGTTACAAATTCTATAGTCTCAATTTCTCACATGGTCATATGGCTTGACCGGTTGTGTTATCTTGAGCTATAGTTTCTTGCCAAGACACGTCTAGCATACCTTGGGTCTATGTGTCACACATACACAATGTCTTTGTTTTGTATATAGTTCCAAATATAGTTTCAATTTGTCACATGGTCATATGGCTTGATCGGGTGTGCCATCTTGAGCTATCAATTTTTACCTTCAGTTCTTCTAGCTATCCATATGGCTTGACCGGATCTCTTGAGCTATCCATTCTTACCAAATGTGTAGTTGTGCTTGTTTTTATAAAAAGCGTTAAAGATTTTAAGATTGTTAGTTTTATTTACATGTAGTTACAAATTCTAGTCTCAATTTCCCACATGGTCATATGGCTTGATCGGGTGTGTTATCTTGAGCTATAGTTTCTTGCCAAGACACGCCTAGCATACCTTGGGTCTATGTGCCACACATACACAATGTCTTTATTTTGTATATAGTTACAAATATAGTCTCAATTTTTCACATGGTCATATGGCTTGACCGGGTGTGCCATCTTGAGCTATCGATTTTCACCTTCAGTTCTTCTAGCTATCCATATGGCTTGACCGGGTCTCTTGAGCTATCCATTCTTACCAAATGTGTAGTTGTGCCTATTTTTACTATAAAAAGCGTTAAATATTAATTTTAAGATCGTTAGTTTCTTTTACATGTAGTTACAAATTCTATAGTCTCAATTTTTCACATGGTCATATGGCTTGACCGGGTGTGTTATCTTGAGCTATAGTTTCTTGCCAAGACACGTCTAGCATACCTTGGGTCTATGTGTCACACATACACAATGTCTTTATTTTGTATATAGATACAAATATAGTCTCAATTTGTCACATGGTCATATGGCTTGACCGGGTGTGCCATCTGTTAGGAAATAAGACGTAGCTAAATAGATAATTGAGTAGATTACTTAATGGAGAGAGACAGATTTATATACACGAGATTATAGAGTAGAGAGAGAGAGAGAGAGAGAGAGAGAGAGAGAGAGAGAGAGAGTACACACGATATACGTGGTTCACCCAATGTGGGCTACGTCCACGGAAAAGCAGCCACTCAATGGCTTTAGTACTTCAAAACAAGAAGTAGTTTACAAAGGGATTATACCCTTAATGGAGCTCCCGCCTTGCTTCACTCTCACCACCTCACACTCACCTTGTTGCATCAACTTCACACTATGAAATGTGTGTAGAAATGGCCTCCTTTTATAGGCCAAAAGGGCTGCCCTCTCTTATGAGAGACAGCCATGTGTAGCCGTCCTTGTGCGAATAAGTCCAAATCGGACCCTCCAATCAGCCCATGTGTGGCCGCCCTTGAGAAGACAAGTCCGCTTTTGAATTCGGCCACCGGCCACCGGCCATTGACTTCCGACCACCGGCCATCGGCCATTGACTACCGGCCACCGGCCAACCGACCGGTTGTTTTCCGACCACTTTCCGGCCACCGTCCGGCCATAATATTCCGGCGAAAAAAAAAAGTCTCGGGGGCGGAGTAAAGTTGCCCCTGATTCTTGTCCGTGAAAATTTTGGTTTCCGGTGAGTGATTTTCCTTCACGCACGATGGCTTCTCCTCATAATGGGGGCCTTACAAATGTGCGCTTTTACCACAGAAAATTACAAGGGTAAATCAGGCTCCACACTTAACACCATCTTGAGCTATCAATTTTCACCTTCAGTTCTTCTAGCTTTCAAAGCGAAATATGGTATATCAATGTGTCACATTTGGCTAATGCGGGAGCGTTGATGTAATAGTTTGAAATAGACTAAAAAATATCTATCTATCTATCTATCTATATATATATATATATAGGTTGACTATATATATATATATATCTATATATTATTGCCAAAGATGAGACTGTTATAAAGAGGATGATCAGGTGGAATGCAAGGTTTGTCTGCTTTTGTGGAAGGAAACAAGAACACAATTGTGTACCAGATTTTGTGGTGGTCGTTGGTTCTGGTGAAGCCTGGTACAACAACGTTGTTGAGGCGTTCCACGCTAATATTATTGCTCACTATGCACGGGTTCTTATTGCAAATCCACTTATTCACTGTCTACCAAAGCTTGTCCTGGTGGTCCAGCTGACATGTAATCGATTTAATTTGAATTTTATCAAAGCGCAATGGGATGCAGTAGCATTGCTTTGGAATCGGCATCTGAAAAACATTATAGGTCCTTTGATTGGTCATGCTTCTGATGGGGATGCTTGAAGAAGGAAACTCATGAGAGATAACTACACTTCTCAAGTGGGTATTCGATTCTCTATTCCTTGGAAGGGGTGGCCATTAATAGCCAGCATAGATTATGATGGAAGTATCTTGGGATTGCATGACTTGGACTTCATTCATAATGGGAAAAAGTTGGTTAACCCTTTATATAATTCTTCTAGAAGACTTGTCCTTGGCAAGGATATCGCTACATTGAATCATGTTGCTCTTGTATATCAACATTTTAAGGTTGATGAGAATGGATTGCAAGAGGGTGATGTGGAGAGAAAGGAGATGCAAAACTGGAGATCAGCCCAAAGATTGGCAGGACGTAAGGTGCAAGCACGTCTCAAGGATTTTAGCAAGAAAGAACACTTGGAACAGAAATGTATCTTTCAATAGTAGCTTCATATATTGATATTTTTTTGTCTCCAACTCTCTCATTATTTGAGAGAGTGAAAGCTTCTGGCAAGGTTTCCTTCTTTTTCAGGTACTCAGAGTGTAGACAAGGTGTCATTCTTTATGTTTGCCATTAGAATAAGACATAGTTATTCATTTTGTAAGAAATTCTAACGTTGTTTTCTCAGGATGTGGCGCACTTGGATCATGAAACGAGAGATATACACCCTCAAGGAGAATTTCATAAGCAAAGAAACATTCCTTGATATTCAGCTCTCTTGCCACTTTAAAGTTCTTCTAATCAAGCTATTCAGAAAAAAGTATACAGACCTAGAAGTTCCTTTGTCTGCAGCGGGGTTTGACACTTGTGAAAATTTCTTTAGCAAAGTTGGCGGTATGGTTAGAAATGAGAGGAGTTATGATGGAGTTGATTTGTTAAGCACTGCTGGTGTGCTAAACAGGATCGCCGAGATTCAATCAAGCTCCATGCTTGTTTTTCCAGCAGCACACTCTAAGAAAGAAAGCATATGGACTGTAATGAATCATGTACCTGGCGTTCCATTTGCCAATCTTGGTGACTAATGTCCGTATCTTGTGATGTGGACATAGTACGAGCTTTAAGAGAGGGCTTATGTTACGAGATTGGGCACCCTCCTGTTGTAGTGGTTAGCTGCAATTGGGATAGCTGGCGTAATGGTTAATTATGTGTTGTCTATTTATTTTACTAATTGAGTTGATGATGATTTTGTAGAGTGGAATTCGGGGAGTTGATGAAGAGGCGACGAAAATTACTCTTGGCCATTTTATATTTGCATAGTATCTTAGAACATCGTTTCAATAAGCCACTATGGCTCTGTAAATAGTTGTAGTGGGAACTCCCCTTATGGGTCATGCAAGAACTAATGAGCTTCACTCATTTGCAAAAGTAAAGTGGTTGTCAAAAGAGGGGCCCCAATTTTTGGCACCTTAAAATCAAAATAATATATTAAATACCAACTCCACAAGAGAGGTGCCGTGGAGTTTGGGGCTAGATTTAGGCCTTTCTCTTGCAGATTCTCTTCTCTACTCTCTTAAGCTATGGTTATTTGCTGTGTACTCTCTAATCTAATCTCCATCTCTTACACTCTCTTACAAGCATGTCTATGTCAATTCTATGTTTACTGTGTGTGTGTGTGTGTCATAGTCTAGGAGTGTGTGTGTGCTTGGAAATTGGAAGAAGAGGTGGACAGGTTGATGGTGATTGCTTGGAAGCTTGTGTTGAATATCTTAAGGGGTCGATCTCCCCCTCTTCTCCCAACAGCTTTTGTGAAGCGAAGGATGTGTGCAAAATACTAGGCATTCAGATATCTCTTGGTGCCATGACACATGGCAAGAGAGAGATCTTGAAGATATAATGGTTGCCAATGCAGATGACCAAATTTTGTATTATGGAGTTGTTGATGACCTTCCTTTTGAGATAGAGGAAGCAGCAAATGAGTTAAGCACATGTGACAAAGATGACGTGATAGTCGCAGAATGTGAGTTACAACATGTGTTTGATGAGATAATTGATGAAGAGGAGAAAGTTCAGAGCCAGTTCTGTTCTTTTATGGAGATAGATGGCAAGAAAATGGGTAAGAGTACTCTTGTGAGTCAGCTAAATGGAAATCCAACTCTGTCTAAGGATAGACTAACAAGGGTGAAAAGTGGGATTTATTCTTCAATGGATAAAAAGATCATGTTTCAAATAGGAACTTCTCTTGTAGTAGGCTCAGATTGTGCTGTTTAATATGAGGGTTTGTCTTCCAAAGATGACACAAGGTGCAAGAGGAAAGGCAAGATCTGTAGCACTAGCGAAGGTGTAGATAAAGGTACATGGTATCTTGGAAGAGTTGTGTGTATGAGAAGAAAAGTGGGAGCTGCTATGAAAGAGACCAGGGGTCCTATTGATCTTCTTGACCGACCTGCAAATGTAGAGATACATCTTGCATGGTATAAAAAAGCTAAGGGTACAAGGAGCTATACATACGATCTTGTGGACAATCAATGTGTATCCTTGGAGTCTATAATTTCACTTGCAAACTTGACGTATGATTTGGAGACTAAGAAATATCAGCTTGATGCTAAGGACTACAAGGTCTTCATTGAGTATGTGAAAGGTAAATTGACTTCATTTGTAAATTAGGTTCAAGCATGTGCAAGAGAAAAGTTCATGGGATTTGTTTGTACAATAAAGAGCTATATTTATTTGCTAATTTTAAGCATAACTATTTTGAATCTAGCAGGTTGATACTTATGTTGGATGCAAGTGGCAAAGATGAGGGATGACTACGCTTTGAAAATATTGACTTAGAATTGTGCTCAGTACTTAGATAGGAGTACTTGCATAAAAAGACGATGTGCCCTATGAAAGATGTTTGTCCGACATGGCATGTGGATTGGTGAAATGTTGATTAGGGGGTGCGCATTTGGTTTAGGAAACTCTCTTTAGACATTTTATTTTGATGTTTTGATTTATGTATTTTATGTACACGGCAACCATATGACATGGACATGCCATTTTGTTGATTGTGTAGTATGAGAAGCATGACATACTAGCACTTGGATTAGTTTGGTTTTGAGGGTTCTTAAGCTGATATGGTAAGCTACTTTTATGTTTTCATTTTGTGTTTGTTTTGTACATGATCGCCTATCGATGTGGACATGGCCTTTTGGTAATCGTGTGATTAGACTATGTGACTGGGGGCTTTCCAATCAACGAGCAAAGAAAATCAAGCGAAACCAATTTCCGAGCAAAAATGAGCAACACCCTTGAAAAATTGATACGAGTGCATGGTATATTGAAGAAAATACTCACGTCATTTTAAATTTGACCAGGTTCTCAACACAAATGGTCATACATCTAAAATTACCACAAAGCAACGATCCTAACAAAATCCCAAGTCACAGAATTACATATAATGCGGTTAATTCCTACTCTCTGCGTGCTACATCGCCCCATGTTGTCCCTCGCCTCGCATTTGCGTAGATTCTCTGCCCATTTTTTGTTTTCTTTCAGCCGGGTATTCAATGCTACTACTGGTATATAGGCTGTTAATTCAATTCAAACAAATCTCTAAGATACCTTCACCCACGCTTCATGATTCTTATCTTTTAGAGTAAAATTGTGATTTAACAAGGAATCGAACTGCAAACGTCCCACGTGACAACGACAAACCTCCTTCCCTAACCAACCCATCCACATACACCGTATACCTTCCCAACTCTGCATGCAATAGTTAAAACCGTTTTTGTGTGTCATCGACATGACCTTTTGCATCACGTTGGAAAAAGCCTAGTGCGTTGCATCACATTGATGGACGCATCCTGCAGCTCCCCCCCCCCTGCCCCCCCTTTCCTTCCATGCCTTTCTTTTCTAATGGCATACATACATACATACTCGGTTGGATGATAAAGAATGGTATTAATTAAAGAGATGTCCCTCAAACCAAAGGGTCAACCTTTCAATGTCCTCCCTCCTCTCCCTCTTAGGTTTGGATGATGATAAAGCATGGTATTAATAAACGAGATGCCCCCTAAACCCCAAAGGATCAATCTTCCAGTGTTCGCCCTTCGATCCTCTCTGTGAGTGCTGCGATGTTGTCCCTCTCGCTCGCATCTCTGACCTGAGGTGTTCGACCATGTGTATGCTCTCCCTCTCTCGCGCGTCACTGAGCTGAGGCAGTTTGTTGACGAGGCGACATGGGGAGGAGGGAGGGGAGGTTGTGGAGGTCTATTATCAAAAGGGGAGCGGTCGCGCATGCACTCGAACTGCTGCAGAGAGAGAGAGAGAGAGAGAGAGAGAGAGAGAGAGAGAGAGAGGAGAGAGAGAGAGAGAGAGAGAGAGAGAGAGAGAGAGAGAGAGAGAGAGAGAGAGAGAGAGAGAGAGAGAGAGAGAGAGAGGTTTATTCCTGTGAATGTGATATTAGCTCTCTTTTCTTAGCCCTTCAGCAGCTGGGCTGTGAAGCCCTGCCATTGCTCTCTCTCCTGCAGCTTACCCTGTGGGGCAGTATAGCTCCCGGCTTTTCAGACGAAAATAAATGTGGTATTGATCTGTGTTTCAGCTGGTTTTCATGGTGTTCCTGCCAAGTCTAATCTTTACTCAGCTTGGATATGCTATCACATTTCAAAAGATGATACAATGGTATTTCCATTTGCATGTGCTACCCATAGCTTCCAAAAGAGAGAGAGTGGGCGCCAAGAATAAGAATAAGAGTAAGAGAGAGAGAGAGAGAGAGAGAGAGAGAGAGAGAGAGAGAGAGAGAGAGAGAGAATGTGTCCTGCATGTGCGAGGCAGCACGCATGTGTGTTTGTGTGCGCTCTCTCAACTATGCTCAGCCTCTCTCAGCTCTATGGAGCTCCATCATGCCTCCACATCGTCAACCCCCTGCAAGGCATCTCGGGGGGTTCACTATATGTAAACCTACCATATCACGTGCGTTCAAGACATGTTTGTAAAACTCTTTATCTGTGAATTTTGTTAGGAATATAATGTACCTTTTTCTTTTAAAATCTGTAATTTTTTTTCAAATTTGAAAAAATAATACACTTCTGTATATATATATTTTTGTAAGTTTCAAGAACTTTAAATACCCTTTTGTTGAACTCGCGTGATAGGTTACATTTTTATTAGGTGACCTCCCCGGGCAAGGCATGCTCTCCAGCCAAATATAATTGACGTTAGTCAGCAAAGTTGATTAATCAGCCGTTCGTTTCCAGCCTGGTGTCACCCTCGATAGGTTTTGTCAACCCTCAGCTGCTAGGTGTTGGCTCCATCTTGTGTAAGCTGTCGAAACCAGTCCGCACCGGCGCGGACTGGTTCCAGCAGCATTCGCAAGCAAGACTAAAGCCCTTAATTAGTAGCATTCAAAAGCTACAATAATGCCCTTTAACATTGTAAGGACATACAAATGGGTTTAAAATTGTAGGGACATACTAATGAGGTTAAAAAAGATCACTAACGAAGAATATTTCTCTCCTTTCACATGGCATTTGACTACGTCTCCTCTACCCTCCCTCCTCTCCCACATCTGCATGCGCCTCCTCTGTCCCAATGCGTCCGTAACATGCCCTTCCGCTCTAAACAACACGAAGCAACACCTGAGAGAGAGAGAGAGAGAGAGAGAGAGAGAGAGAGAGAGAGAGAGAGAGAGAGAGAGAGAGAGAGAGAGAGAGAGAGAGAGAGAGAGGAATCTTGATCCCTTCAATAGGGTTTTCTTCTTGATCTCTCTTGTTTGATGAGCCTTGCAGTTCATGCATTTTAGAAACTTGCAAAGAGAGGTGGTTGGTGCTAGTCATGGCTAACGCATGCAACCGTGGTGTGCAAGGTACTCAATGGCGTGGCTCAAGGTGAAAGATCAAGCAGACTGAAATGAGCAAGAAAGAACTACTGATTCCATGAAGACTACTCTCTTTGTGTTCAGAAAGAAAAGAGTGAGAGAGAGAGAATCTACGTAGATTCTCCTCTCATTTTTATTTTCAAACTGGGTATCACCTACTGAGGTTTTTGCATTTTTTAAAAATCAAATCATTGCATTTGAAGCTACTCCAAACTAGTTCACGTCGACATGGACCAATTCCACCAAGTGATGATGAGTGCCATTCCAAAGGCTTGTAAAGGTCGTCACTCCATTTTGGTGTATTATAGTGGCTCTGATTAAACGCCTAGATGGCACTCAGACATCCACCTTAGATGGCAAGGAGGTGAAGATGCTTTTGTAGAGTTCGGCCAAGGTGAGAGTTGCCTCAGTTGTAGAGAGCAGGACTATTTTATCGGCTATATATGTGCATGGTGAGGTGAGATGTGATCAGAAATGGTGATAAGGGTTGGTGAGGGGCAACAGTACATACAAGCAAGGGGCCAATGACATAGTGATAGATTTCCAACACCTGTAGCAATTGATTTTGCCATAGGAGTAGATAATTGATGCTAGAAAGGAGACTTAGCTAATCTCTCTTCTCAAAATGAAATAGAAGAAGTCTTTTTGTTAATTGAAATAGAAGAAGTCTATTAGAAGGGACTTATATTATTTATCTTCTATAAGATGTTTATAGGTGCATAAAGAATTTTGCTCGGGTTTGTCTTCACTCGAAAAAACTCACTCGGTGTATGGTAAGACTTTGTAAGACTGTAGGTTTCCTATGTACTATGATATGCAGGTCATATAACCACTAAAAAGGTAGATTACTTTGACTTATTGAAAATGTGTTTGATTTTAATGTGTAAGATAATCCTTAAATCCCATGTGGGAGCCCAAGATGAGGTGGACAGTTTTTTGGGAAAAAGAAATTATGTCATGAAAATCCCATGTGGGAGCCCAAGGAAAGGGTATACTGATTTTTTTTGAGAAAGAGGTCTCCATACAAAGGAGACTCTTGCGAAATTTTTGAGATTTATATTTTATGTACAAACTCAAAATTAAATACAGATGGTGCTTTTTTAAAAGTTGCATTTTGCTTAAGCATAGACGTGCATTCATATCACATATAATTGTTTTTGTTCAAAAAGATTAATCTTTTAATTGGTTGTTTTGTAATGTGTTTTGATTTGATGAGTGAAGTTTTTTATAGTTGTTTAAAAGTATGCATTTATTGTTATTTAGAGAACAATCCTATTTATATGTGTGCCTTAAATCCCATGTGGGAAGCCTACTAAGTAGGTGGCTAGTATTATATGTTTTGAAATTTAGATTTGTATCAGTTTACAAGGTAAATGCTATTTGTTTTTTGACAAATTACATTGAAACGATTGGTTTATTTTAATTTAGTATTCATTATATTTGTTGCTTTTCATGGTTTTTTCTTTTAACATTTATTGCAAATGAAAACACACTACAATGTACACTTTTGTTCATTTGTAGTTCAACATGTATTTTTGCAAAAGCATGTGCTTCTAAAATTGTTATGTTACTAGTATACATAAAATAGTGGGTCATTACATTCCGTACGAAATCCGTATGAGGGGAGATGGCTCATTATGAGAATGCCCGTATCTTGTCCGTATGTAGGGGGATAGGTTAGCAATTAAGATACCGTACATAGGGGGGTTTCTCTAATTTTGATGCATGCAGGTGACATCCCCCCATTACTAATAGTGAATCCCCGGGACATGACCCGATGGGTGAAAGCAACAGCCACCACATGCATTACATCCCAAGAAGTGGTGAAGTTCATATTTGAGCACATATGTTGCCGCTTTGGCACACCTTTGGAGATAATATCTGATAGAGGGCCAGGTTTCAGAGGCGACTTGGTGGGAGAATTGATGAAAAAGCTGGGTATCACATGTCGACACTCCACTCCATACTATCCACAATGCAATTGTCTAGTAGAAAAGGTAAACGGCATGATATGTAAGATCATCACAAAGCAGGTGAATAACCACACAAGTGATTGGGATAAGCATCTCATAACCGCTCTTTGGGCCTATCGCACGACATTCTGAACATCACTAGGTTTCACCCCTTTCCATCTGGTATATGGAAAGGAGGCCATTCTACCCATGGAGGTACATATAGCCAGCTTGCGAGTTATGGCTAGTCAGTTATAGCGCCCAATTTCCCATCTCCACAACCACATCTTGGATCTAGAAAGGCTTCAGTTAGACATGGAAGATGCGATCAACTACTGTGCAACGCAAGCATAACGATGCCAACTCACATTCAATCAAGGGCTTAAGGAAAAGGGTCTGAAGAAAGGCATGTTAGTGTTGAGATACGACAACAGATTCGACACTAGGAAAGATAAGAAGTTTCAGCCCAGATGGGAAGGGCCATTCATCATCAAAAGGTGATACACGAATGGTAGCTACAAATTGATGGAGGCAGATGGTCGAATTCACAAGACTAGTGTCAATGGATGGAGGCTCAAAAGGTACTTCTTAAGGTTTGATCCAAAGTTCATGCTAGATATTCCACAGGAGGGATAACCTCCAACTCTGTTGTTAGAGAGTCAGAAGAAGAGCTAGAGACATGAATGCCTCTAGCCAGAAGGGGAGGGCTAATGATGGTCAGCTTTCGAAGCCTTGGCTGCAAGAACAAACCCCAAGAAGGGATCATAAAAATAAACAAAAAGAAAAAGTTTCTTTTCCCTCCTGTTGTTGTAGGCCGCCGCCACCACCCTCCCTCCTTGTCTCAACGCCCATAGAGGGGGGCCGCCATTCTCTCTCTCTCTCTCTCTCCTCCATTATCGAAAGAGGACTCTCTCTCTCTCTCTCTCTCTCTCTCTCTCTCTCTCTCTCGTTCTGTGTTATAAATCCACGCCATATCTCTCTCTCTCACACACATCCATTATGCATGGCGATAATCTCTCTCTCTCTCTCTTCTCTCTCTCTCTCTCTCTCTCTCTCTCTCTCTCTCTCGCTCGTTCAGTGTTAGAAATCCACACCATATCTCTCTCTCACACACACACATCCATTATGCATGGCGATAATATCTCTCTCTCTTTCTCTCTCTCTCTCTCTCTCTCTCTCTCTCTCTCTCTCTCTCTTAGCACACACACACACCACACTCCCTTCCCCACCCTCAACTCTCTGTGTGTGTGTGTGTGTGTGTGTGTAATGGAATTGATATTTCCATTAATTATTACAACTGACAGGTGGAAAAGGCTTGACTGAGCTAGGCCTATGCATACGGAAATATATCTCATGTATTATTCAAATGCTCTTTATGGGCCGAATGACCGGCCGGCCAGTTTGTACTCACAATTGACCATTTAAGAAATCTATAAAACAAATACGTACAAGAGGGAAATGGTCACTCTTGCACGGGGGGAGATTGCACCCAGTGCCTGTGTCTATTCTTCTCCCTCTCCTCTCTCTCTCTCTCTTGCCGTGCCGATGTGGCACTCCGCTCTAGGAGGCGCATCTACACGCGCTCTATTACTCTCTCTTGCACTCTGTCTTTCTCTAATCGTGTATCTCACGATTATGCGTGTATGTGGTTGCGAGGTATGTTGATTAGTCTGTTTTATGGTTTTCAGTATGCTATTTCGGGTATTTTGCAGGGAACTCCACGCCTCTGGCTGTGACAAGTATTGTTTGCAGATTTTTATCTTCCCAGCTGCGGACAATTGCTTTCCAATGGAGAGGTATGTAATGGAATTGATATTTCTATTAATTATTGCAGCTGACACGTGGAAAAGGCTTGACCGAGCTAGGCCTATGCATACGGAAATATATCTCATGTATTATTCAAATGCTCTTTATGGGCCGAATGACCGACCGGCTAGTTTGTACTCACAATTGACCATTTAAGAAATCTATAAAACAAATACGTGCAAGAGGGAAATGGTTACTCTTGCACAGGGGGAGATTGCACCCAATGCCTGTGTCTATTCTTCTCCCTCTCCTCTCTCTCTCTCTCTCTCTCTCTCTCTCTCTCTCTCTCTCTCTCTCTCTCTCTCTCTCTCTCTTGCCGTGCCGATGTGGCACTCCGCTCTAGGAGGCGCATCTGCATGTGTTCTTCTTCTCTCTCTCGCTCTATGTCTCTCTTTGTTCGCGTTGTTGTTGATTATGTGCGTGTGCGACAATTCAGGTATACCGACTTATATTTTTATGGTGTGTATTGTGTTATTATGAGTATTTGGCAGGGCCATCACGCCTCCGGCTGTAGCACTCTCTCTCTCTCTCTCTCTATCTCTCTTTCCATACACACACACACACACACACACAAACAAACCCCTACACACCCACACATACACTCACACTTAGCCTCTCTCTCTCTCTCTCCATCTCTCACTCTCGTTCAACCCTCTCTCTCTCTCTTACCATACACACACCCACACCCACAAACAATTACAGACACACAAACACATCCACTCATAGACTCACACAGCCCTATCTATCTCTCGCTCTCTCACCATCTCTCTCTTGTTCAGTAAGTGAAGTCCCTCTCCCTCTCTTTCCACACACACACACACACACACACACTCACGAACACATACATACACTACACGCATACGCACACAATCACGTACGCACCAACAACGCGCACACACGGCACGCACAAGAAACAGAAAAGAAGCAACAAAGACGGACGATGACACATCGACAAGCGGACCAAAATCATGCGATGGCGACAACGATTTAAAGAAAGACGTCGAAGGCATGCCCCAACCTGGCCCGCCGAGAGTGACAAACACGTTACACCGACGCACCAATGAAGCCTACGATTCATGAGCAATTCATCCACAACGCACTTCTTCGATAAACAACCGGTAGGACAATCTATTTTCCTTTTTACAACCAAGCTTTGTAAAAACCATTTGTATATTGCCACCTCTCTCAGGTGATGGTCACAAAGGCCCACCTAAGAGATATCATTTTAAAATTCTCCTAAAACAAATCAGGGGTCAACCATCTGGGACCCGGCTCCTTGCTTTGTCTCTCCTGATTAGGGCCCAAGCCTAATCATATTATCCTAAACTAAGCAAGTCTGCACCTATAAAAAATCACTGAGAGGTCACTATCGGGGGGATCAACACTTGAGAGGGAAGCTATGCACACACACTGCCTCCAAGGGTCACTACGCATAGGAGTGGGAACTCCGCACACGTGAATTTTCTCTAGAGAATGCACTATAGGTTCTCTCCCTCTCTATCCCTCTCTCTCTCGCTCTATCTCTCCCTCTCTGGCACCACGGTCTCCACCTTGCCAAAAGGAAGGTTTCTGTAAATACCACCTTGCATCAAGTTTGCCCTCACATCCCGAGGGGTTTTCATCATCCACGCCTACGTCTCTCTCTCTCGTGAATTTTCTCTAGAGAATGCACTATAGGTTCTCTCCCTCTCTATCCCTCTCTCTCTCGCTCTATCTCTCCCTCTCTGGCACCACGGTCTCCACCTTGCCAAAAGGAAGGTTTCTGTAAATACCACCTTGCATCAAGTTTGCCCTCACATCCCGAGGGGTTTTCATCATCCACGCCTACGTCTCTCTCTCTCTCTCTCTCTCTCTCTCTCTCTCTCTCTCTCTCTCCTCTGTGTGTGTGTGTGTGCGTGTGTGTGTGTGTGTGTGTGTGTGTGTGTGTGTGTGTGTGTGTGTGTGCGGTGTGCTGCTATTAGTGTTATTTGCATCGTTGTTGTCCGCGTCCTAGCCGCTCAAAGCTAGGTGGTGCCCCCCTTGTTCACTCCTCGTGACGAGCTCTACGTGCACGGTCATGACGTAGAGGCCGCTGGAGATCGTTTGCACTTGCGCTTGTCAGTATCTTCAGTGAAAACAGGAGGAATTCTAGGGGAAGTTCATCTGAATGGAGCAAAATAGTTAGCATGAATGCATACCTGTAGTGCTTTATGTAGAGCCTTTTCATAGAGAACCACATTGCTAACTTTTTGTTGCATCCAAGTAAATTGTCGCTCGTGCTTTTGAGAAAACTTCAAGAAAAGCCACAGACTAATGACCCATTTTAAATAAGCATCTCCCAAGAGCTCTGCATGCTTATAAGAGAAAGTCTCTTGACAAGACACAACAATCAAAGCATCCAAAACTTGAGCAAAATTGTAAATTAACCGATTCTTCAAAAGTCTCAAAACATACACTCCATTGAGAAAACCTTCTTATCTACTTTGCCTCACCATCTTTGGCAGTGTCCTCAAATGTTTGACCCTCCACTAGCTCTGGTAGATATCGTCCTCATCACCCTCATGGATTGCTTCCCACCGTTGCTCTGCGATTTTCTTCAGGTTAGCCAGATTGTCAGGACCAAGTTGATTTATAATGTATGGTAAGAGGTCTTGAAGGCTTTTGTTCTATGATGAGCCACTCACAACCCATGCTTGTACTTTAGGGTTGGTAAAATGAATGATTGTATCATCTTTGAAGATGTTCACTTCCTCATACGAATAATATTTACATCCAATCTTTTCAAGTTGTTCAGCAATCTCTTGTCATTTGTCTTGTGGATGGCCTTCTTCTTTCTTCCTACAGTGCCTTTGCCCCCAGAGCGTACGGCATCGACCATCTTCATGAGCTTCTCTATATTCCTCTCTCTCTCTCTCTCTCTCTCTCTCTCTCTCTCTCTCTCTCTCTCTTTGTTGTGTGTGTGTGTGTGTGTGTGTGTGTGTGTGTGCATGTTTTAGGTTTGCCTTCCTTTTTTGCTTCGACTCCCCTGCTCCTTTTCTCGGCCTTCCACTACATTCAATTGCTGTCCAGTAGCTCTGCAAACCAAGATGCACATACCAAAAAACCCCACAAAAAGGTTGCACCAGTTAAGTTTTCCATAAAATTGGCCTTTAGTCAGACGGGGGGGGGGGCGGGGGGAGAGAGAGAGAGAGGAGAGAGAGAGTCCATGCTCGATGTGCTTCTGTTGTTGCAATTGATTTTTAGAAAATCTGCTATAGTTCGACATAGGTCAACTCTTTTCAAACGACGCAAGAAAAGCGTTGTTCTTGTTTTTTTCCCCTCATTTCGGGGCCCTTGGCCTTGCGATTGAAGACGTGGGCAATGGCTCCTCAGATCATGCCAAGTGGCCAGTTCTATGTTCAAGAAACAAGAAAATCTCCTTTGGCTCACCAAGTAAATAACTAAAATTGAATGAATGTAGAACGTGCAAGTTCTCCAAATAAAACAGGAAGAATTTTTATTTGTTGTCTGCCCCTCAATCCTCGTACTACAAGAGGAAAATTGTGACTATTATTTAAAATGAGTGCCTCCATCCCACTAATTTCCTTAGTACCTAGGGGACCCGGCTCTTACAAAGACAACCTTGCTCGAACCGACCTCTAGGCATCGAGAGTTCCAATGGTAGCCCAAAAATCAGTCTTGTACATGGAGCCACAACCAAACAATACATCCGGACCATAACCAACAAACTACAAGACATATAAAAGCACGCTAGATTTTACAAGGAGCCATAAACATACACCGAAGTGTATACGACATAACATTGTAAGAACATAAAAGTTCAAGGTGCCACCATACTAGATAGGTTTCCATCCCACCCAACATGCCCAAAGAAACGCAGTCAAACATCCGACCCATCTAGGCCGTCACCATCGGAATGACTACCACACCTCAACAGATTGCCATCCTTCATCGCCGAGCCAGAACAAGAACATGGGTGCCTATCGCAACAAGCCACCCCCACATGCTGCATGATTCAACCAAGAATGACCACAACTTACCATGCCGCATGGAAGCCCTTCTTCAAAATGTCATGGGCCCTACATTCCGGTGGTCACAGACCGTCACCACTGGAATGACTACCACACCTCAACAGATTGCCATCCTTCATCACCGAGCCAAAACAAGAACATGGGTGCCCATCGCAACAAGACACCCGCATGATTCAACCAATCATGACCACAACCGACCATGCCACATGGAAGCCCTTCTTCAAAATGTCACGGGCCTACATTCCGCCAGTGAGACAAGCTGCACTGGCACCATGAGGTTGACCAAAGATCGAGCTCTAGGTTTTGTGCATTTTTTTATTTTTTCTTTTGCTTGATTGTGTGTGCTTTTTTCTTGCTCTTTTTGTCTCTTCGAGCCAATTTACCTTGTTGGAGAGCATGAATTAAACATTAGAATATATGTGAGTACATATAGGCTTCCACAAAGCTTTTGATTGAACGTTGTCATGCCGCTCCTCTTCTATGGTGAGAAAAGGGGATGCAAGTTTAGCTTCTTTGAAGCCTATATGTATATTTGGTAGTGACCAGTCTTGATAACAGGCAAGGTTTGATGCTATATGTATGCCAGATGTGGCTTTAAAGGGCCATAATCTATGTTTTTTAATGCTAAAAGTGGGTATATTTGAGGTCATTATAAATGGAAGTTTATGCAATAGACTTGTAGTACTCAAGGTGCTCTACGGGCTTGTCTTTACGGCTCGTCAATTGGAGCTATGGTGAGGAAATTTTACCAATTTGAAATTGGGTTTGATTGCAAATCTGTATCGTATTGGGCAATTGTAGATGATGGATTAGGGATGAAGTGAATGCATGGGCCTGAAGTGCTCATCTTGTGGAGCATGAGGGTCTTTTTAGATCGGCAATCGGAGCTCTGGTTGCCAAGATATTAGCAGTTTAAGTTTCATTGGGGGCTAGTTTTGTACTAGTGTGGTGTTAGGCTTGGAGGGCTATGGCAGGTAGAGCCGATGGGGATTCATGGGTAGCTGGAGCTTGCAAAGCAAGGGCACGAAATATGAGAGAGAGAGAGAGAGAGAGAGAGAGAGAGAGAGAGAGAGTCGACACGAAGATTAAAAGCAACGCTTGTTATTTTTTATTCAAAGCCTTTACATATATATAAAATAAAATTTTTCCATGCACACTCCACTAAAAGAGTGGCTCTCACTGGGTGTAACTGCATGCTTATGAAGATATGTTCCCACGGGTATACCGACAAGGTCTTGAACCCAACAATCCCCCCTCAAGCCTGAACTAGACAGGCCACTCTCATGATACCTTTAATTTTTGGTATACTCGTCAACCGTGAGTTTTAGGTTTTCTCACAACGAAGGATTTTGGTGTATCCATAACCTGGTGCTATGATAGTGAACCCCCCCTTGAACAGATAGGATGTAGGTTAAAAAATTAGCTACCAATAAATGGAGTTTTTGGTTCACTGCCAAACCTTGGGTTTAAGTTGTAACCAATAACCTCATGAGAAGCAGAAAAAAATAGGACTTGAACAAAAAACTGATAGTTTGGGAGGTTTTACCACTCATGTGTGGCAGTGTATATAACCCGTACAAAATTTTGCATGACAGTAACTTAATCTAAAACAAGGCTTTTGACATTGATAATGACAACATACCAAATCATAATAAGTCTAGGACACTGAACATGGAAAAATATTCTTTGAACTTTGCATATGTTGTATTTCTCACTATCTTGTTGTCGTGTAGTAGCTCATGCAGGAAAACCAAATCCATTGAATTCATTGAATTTATCAAGCTTTGACAGCATGTTGAAGTTGTAAATAGTTTTCTCAAAGCCGATGTCGAGATTGATGAAGACCAAAAGCGAACCAATAAGTGCGATATGGTGTTCAAAATTCTCAATAATCAAATAATTTTGTTGAAAGTAGAATTTCAAAAAACCGCTTTCGACGGCTACAAAAAAGTGCTCACCGTTTCCTTGATCTTTGAGTGTGTTGAGATGCTCATGAAGATAGCTTGTTGAAAATGCTCACAAAGCTGGTAGCTTTACTATACTTCAGCTGGACAAATGGCATTGTGATCCTCCTATGATGACATCAGCGCCCTCCTGGGCTCTCTGATGCACCGTGTGAGCAATGACCAACTCGAACCTGCACTCAAGCTTGCTAAGAAGCTCGACAAGATTGCCTAGCACGTACGAAACCCCAACTCAAGCTACACGCTTTGTGTGCATTTTGAATTGTGCCTTGCCACCCTATGTTGAGCTGTAGCGCCAAGCTGTCACCACCGCTTAGGCTTGCTGCTATCTACGTCACAAAAGCTGATGCCATCACCTGCAGCGCGTGTTGCAACGCTGCAGAAGCTTGCAAGCTTAGAACCGCCTTGAGAGTTGCCCACTATACCTAGGCTCTGATACCATATTATAGGCTTGGAGGTCTATGGTGGGTGGAGTTGATGGGGATTCATGGCAACTGGAGCGTGCAAAGCAAGGGCTGGAAAAATGAGAGAGAGAGAGAGAGAGAGAGAGAGATCGAGAGAGAGTCGACACAATGATTAAAAGAAACGCTTGTTATTTTTTATTCAAAGCCTTTACATATATATAAGGTAAAAGTTTTCCATGCACACTCCACCAAAAGAGTGGCTCTCACTGGGTGTAACTTCATGCTTATGAGGATATGTTCCCACAGGTATATTGACAAGGGCTTGAACCCAACATGTGGTCGCCTCAGTGAGTGTGCCAACTGAGTGCCGACCAGGTTCTGGAATGTGGTGCACTCAATCGGGCAATAAACGATCAAGTAGCATTTTGTTGAAATGTCATCTTCTGCAGTGTATTGATAACAGGGTATGCTTCTAGAGTTGTGCTCAGCACTACGGTGGACGGTATGTATGCAAAATATGGTAATTTCAGTATGCTTGGGCCGGATGTACCCTAAAGGTTATTCTTGGCAATGCCTAGAGGGCAATAAGTGCTTGAAGAGCTTCATGTTCGGAATGTCGTCTCTTGGAATGCAATGATCGTGGGATATACCCAATAGAGGCAAGGCCAGGAAGCTGGCTATTTTTAGCAAATGCAAAGAGAGGACAACTCTCCAAATGCAATCACCTATACTTACATCTTAAAGGCAAGTGACACTATCCAAGAAATTGAAGTGGGCAAGAAAATTCACGATGATAATTCAATCAAGGGGCTGCTACAAATGAATGTGGAGCGAGGCAATGCTTTGGTCGATGTGCGTGCCAAATGTGGTGCCCTTATGAAATGAAAAGAGGAATGCCCATGATCAGAATGGGATGGCTACCCTAATTACATTGGTAAGGGGGTTTTAGTGGGAAAGTGAGGAGGCAAAAGGAGGGCAGGACAGGGTGTGGCAGCAACAAGCAAGGTAAGTGAAGATGACGAGGGAGCTCATAGCGCACGATGTAGCGATCGGTTGAGGATGACGAATGAGAGAGAAATGCTCAGCACGTCAAGGCGCCTATATTCGGCATTAGAGGCATGGATGTTTGTGTTGTCCGAAAAAGGATGGAAAGGGAGAAATGAGAAAACAACCAGCACACAATCTGAATGCCTCTCTACTATCCCCTATTCAGCACACACAAAAACGTCCAATCTGCTAACAATTGCTAACCATGCCCATACCCGACCAACCTTGGCAATATGCATCCCGTCGCAAAGCATACCCATATACTCACATATAGACAATCCTATAACAAACAATCCATAGACCCCTACCAAATCGCTTGCATGTATCCCTTCTACCTCAGACTTGGATCCATTTTATTCATGCCACACCCACAAATTTTGTATCTTTTGCACACACCAGATTCACACAGAAATCACTCAGATACATGATAACACTTAGGCATGAGAGGAAGAGAGAGGTAATATTCACTTAAGCATAAAAAATATCAAAAATATAGAGGTTATGATGATGTCAAATCATTTGGGTTTGATTTGGAAAGTGATGCTTTTCAGAGAAAACGCCCTCCTTCCCTTTCTTGTGTAGTTGATGGCGCACCCCTAGCTTTGCAGCCACCAAAGGTCCTGTCACCGTTTCTCGGAACCCTCGATAGCTCATGACCCATCTCTTCTTAGCTTTCAGCCCCTTTATCATTTGCAGTTAGCCACTCTCATCCAAAACTAGCCCCTTGACAGCTCATGGCTTTCCTCAAGCAACCAGTGTAGCTTTCTCCACCTTGTATAATTGGTGGCTTGCCAACCTGTTCATGCAAGCGTTGCACAAACAGGTTTCGGCCCCTCCTGCTCTCAACACCCTTTTCTCCTTCTCTTGGCTCCTCTATGACCTGCTGAAACCATGTGCTTTGATCTTGAAATGGTCCTACAGTCCGCTTTCAGCCCTTCAAGCTCCTCCACGCCTGCTCCACACACAAACTTTCCCAAGCCCGCTCACGATTACCCTCAATTCTCTGTAACTCTAGTTCCTCCTCACGCCCTCCAACCCTCAGCTCATCCCCCTCCTTCATGCTCTGATCATCATCCCCTCCTCCTCGTACATGTAGCTCCCATCCATGCCCTATAGGTGGTGTACCTCCTCTGCCTGGCTCAACCAAGGGCCCTCCCTGGCTATAGCCTTGTGTAGTCACCCCTGCAGGTGGCGGCCCTCCTCATATGGTAAGCTGCCTTCCTCTCCCTTTGAAGCATTGCACGCAACCCTTTTCAACTGCAGCCCTTGGCGGATTCCTGCTCCATCTACTGGCGGCCACCCCTGTCACATGACGACCCTCCTCTCCTGTCGTCCACATCTCATAGCCCCCCGAAACTCATGCATAGCGGTCCCCTTTTCACGTGCCTGGCAACCACTTGCCATGAAACTCACTCCCTTGCTGGCGCCTTTGCCGACCACCTTGCAAAACTTCTTTTTTTAATCAATCTCTTTGACTTGGGTCTCTTTCCCACGAGAAGGGCCATGACCATGTCGAGCACCGCATTCCTTTGCCTACACTTCATGGCAATGACCAGGACTCCATCCCTAGCAAACATCAATCCCCACAATGGTTCTCTGCCATTGATATTGCTGCCGAAAAAAAATGACAACCATCGCTTTTGCCTTTGACTTTAGCTCAGTGTGCTACCCGATTGCAAAGCCCCATCACTTACGCACGTGAAAAATCGTGGCATTATTGATCTTGAACACCAATCCGGCATATACTTCTTCCAATATCTCCAAATATGAAGCTGCAAAGGCCGATCCGCAAAGCACATCGAAGGCTTCAAAAAGACTGAGAAGCATTGCACCTTAAGCATTGTTAGACCTTGCATTGAGTAGAGATAAAATTCCATGAATGGCCTACCAAATGCCACATTTGGCATACACATCCCGATCGCATTTGCTGCAATTTGCATCTAACACCTGTTCAAGCATTCCCCCATCAGGCTACTGATTTCCACACCACTACCTACTGGCACTTCCATGCGTCGACTGAATTTGGGTTCACCAACGGGTTGCCACATCATCATCTTCGCTTCCCACCTAGCAACAACGGCGCCATCATTGCTTAGGGGGAAGGGTTTTTTTAAAAAAAGGTGTAGAGTCGGGGGGGGATAAGGCGTGCAAGGAGGAACATAGGGGAAGAACCAAGGGGAAGGGAGGTGAAGAAAGGGGAGCTCGGGCAATCTCTGAGAGCTCTCTCTCTCGAGATGCAAGCTAAGGAGAAGGGCTCACCCTCTCAAGCTCCCTAGCTCTTGACCAAGAGAAACCATGAGTAAGAAACGGGGATAACAAAGGGAAGAGAAGCTCAAAAGGAGAAGCGAAGGGCGAAGCCGGAGCTCGACTCCAATCTCTCTCTCTCCCAGCATTATCATGAATGGCATGAAGCAGGATAACAAGGCTTTCCCTATTAAGTAAAGCATGAGGCTATAGCTATCTCTTTTGGACTCGGCTTCGGCAAAGGAGGAGATTGAAGCGGAAGAAGAAGGTGGTGAGGGACGGAGATTAGAGGAGAGTCGAGGGCAACATGCATCCTTATAGCCAGTTTTAAGCCCTAATTGCACGCATAAGTAGGAGATCAGTACTCTTGGTCAAATTTGTGAGGATTAAGCTCCATAAGCTTGAGATTTGATCTGCTAGTGTTGTTAACGACAAGAATTGTAATTTGGAAGCAAGCAAGGGAGCAGGAAGCAGGTAAAGAAGAGGAAAAGGGAGAAGGGATTGGTAGATTACTCTTACTCTCTACCAAGTAGGCTATGGGCAATTAAAGTCTCAGCTTCTTTCTATTTGACTTAAGCACAGGTTCACCAATTTCCTACTTCTGATAATAGCCATTCTAAGTAGATAAGCTTCAAGGTGTAACAAAGGATGAATTTTACCTTCTTGGGTGGATTTTCGGAGGATTAAGCTCTCACCAACTCGAGAATTGTCAAGCAGTGCCCTTAGCGACGACTTTTGTAATCCAAATCCACTTTGGGTTAACCATTATCACCTTGAGACTTTCAATGTGCCAATTTTAAGTCATTTAAGTGTTATTCGAGTTGTTTGCTTGGTGTAGTGCATCTGGTGTTTTATTTTCCCCACAACGAGTAGCCCGGTGTTGACCCAGTTCACCTTGCGAACCCATTATCCCCGATATCTTTGGTGAACCCGATGCAAAACTGAGCCGGGGGGGGTGAGAAAATTTTGCATAAGAAGATGACTACACCTCAAGAGGCGGCGATGTAGCAGATGATGGAGCAATTTTCTACCTACATGCAGAAGCAGCAGATTGCACAACAACAATTTAATTTGCATGAGTGCATACAAAAAGCTCGACAAGCAGTAACAAAAAAATTGCAGCGGTTCAAAGGTTGAGATTCAAAATTTTGCTAAGTTTATGAGCAATCCATGGAGGATAATAGGATTGATGATCATGAAGTAGTTGAAGGTTTTCACTTAATTCTTGTGCCAGATCTTAGGGCTCAAATTGGGAAGATACACGCTACACAAGGACCAAACTGGCAGAATTTTAAAAAGGCATTAGAGGAGGAGTATTTCCTTGAAGATTCTCAAAGGGTAGCTAAGCAAAGTTTTATGAAGTAGATCCAACAAAAAAACAAGGACTTATCTGCATCAGAGTTGCTACAAGAATTTGAAAAGAAATTTGAGCAGCTATCTACAGGAGAGCAATGGACAGGATGGGCAAATCCGGTAGATTCACTTTCAGTATATGCATTATTATTGCCAGGTCTCAAGCTAATGGAGCCATAGGAGAAGAGAAGCGCAAAAGAGATGAAGATATTGCGGGAACATCAAAAAGAGCAACTAGATCTGGCAGTAAGCAAGGTGAGGAGCCTGTTCCCAAACCTTCTCCTGAAGTGGTTATGGAAGAGGCATCGAAAGATAAGAAGCGGGGTAAGCCCAAGGGACCTTCTTATAAGCTGAAATCTGACATTGAGTTGGCTACAGATCTAACGAAGGTTTTTGAAGAGCGCATTCTTAATAGCAAGGTGGAGCTCACACCTGGTGACATCTTGGGAATTGCCAAGCGTGAGTTTCATGAGGAGATTATTGACATCAATGGAAATGATAGATACCAAGTGAGCAGGAACCTGATGCACTTAAAAGCCAAATGATCCATCACACTGAGTCAATTTTGGATGCTTATGAAGAGACATTTGAAGATGAAAAGTCAAAGGAAGTGGTGGTTTCAAATCCAATTATATCTGAGGTAAGGCATGTTCATTTTAATGATGATGTAAATGAGGAAATTATGCCCAAAAGTCACTTTTCTATGACTCATTGGACCAAAGCAACGACAAAAACCATTGAGAAGCTTGGGGACATTGAAGAGCCAGTGTTAGCACTTGTGGACCATGGATCAAAAATCAATCTTATGGCAAAGAGCTTGCACAAGAAAGGGAAATGGCCTATTGATGTTGATCACGGTTGACAAATTCAAGATGCCAATATGCTTCCAGGGGATCTTTATGGTGCATGTGACAATGTTAAGGTAACTATTGGGGACGTTTGTGATTCACAAAACTTTTTTATACTGGAGCACTTATCCTATCCACTCATATTGGGACAACCCTACATTATGGTTGTGCACATGGAAAGAAAGGTGTTAGATGATGGCTCGGCCTATGCAAAGATCTGGAGGAGGGATAACAAAAGGGATGTTCAGTTTTTGACTGTGTGTGTAGATCATGCCAGAAACAAAGATAGCCTACTTGATCATCCATTGTCTAAGATACGTAAAGAGTTCAAAGAACACAGGTTCTCACAGGATTTTCTCATGTGCCACTATAAAGCGAGACTGAGGTGGTACAGAGGTGGGAAAGCTCTTGCAAAGAGAGACTTTCTCTTCAAGGTTTTTGGGATTAACATGTGAGGGTTCAGTGCTATAAAGGAAGTTTAAAGAGCTATTTAAATGGGAAAAGCAATATGTGTCTCGTATATAAAGTGAATTGCAGGGATTTGATGTGCTTGAACCAAATGATGTGATTTCAAGGATATTGGAGGTAAAGCCTTTGCTTTTGAGCCAGGTGAGATTGGATGTGTTGATCCAAATGTTATTTCTCCTATGGTTATATTTACTGTTCCTCATATGCCATGGAGTTTACGCCCTATTTGAGTACCCAAAGCTCACTTGCTGAAGCTCATTGATTTTCTAAATGAGAAGATAAGGATGGGCATTTTGGAACCATCATGTGCATCATACTCTAATCGATGGTTTACTATAGGTTCATTCAGGATATGAAACCAATCAATAAGGTAATAATCCGCAATGTGGGTACAAATCCAATTGTGGATGTGTTTGTTGAAGCCTTTGCAGGAAGATTTATCTACTCTATGGGTGATCTTTACTCAGGATATGATCAATTTCAACTTGCTTTGGAAAGCAAGGATCTTACTACAATGCGTACACCCCTCATGTTGGTAAGGATGTGCAAGGTGCTACTAACTCTATAGCCCACATAATGAATGGCATGAATTAGGTATTAAGGGATTTTATTCCTTGTATGACTATGCCTTTCATGGATGATCTTCCGATCAAGGGATGTGAAGAAGGGTTCAAAGATGAGATAAAATACCAGAGGAGGTGCCGGTAGTTTGTTGCCCAGCATATTGTTGACTGTGATGCCATTTTATCTAGGCTTGAAGTAGTTAACTTGACACTTTTAGGGCCAAAATCATTGTTTGGTACTTAAAGAGGTTCTAATTGTGGGGCATATGTGTGGCCCGAATGGAAGACGACCGAGTCCGGCTAAAGTTGAAGCTATACAGAAGATGAAAGAAACATGCACATCGGTTACTGAGGTTCGGAGATTTTTGGGTGCATGTGTATTTTATCATATTTGGTTACCGCACTTTGCTTATGTTGCAGAGGTGCTTTATCAATTGCTAAGGAAGGGTAGAAGGTTTGTATGGAAAGAAGCTCATACGATGGCCATCAAAAAATTGAAAACAATGCTTCTCAAGGCTCCTACCTTGAGAAAGGTTGACTATAAGTGTGGAAGGCCAGTGAACTTAATTGTTGACACTAGCCCGACATGTATTGGGTGGGCTATATGTCAAGATGATGAAGATGGTCACAGGAGGTATGCAGTCTGATTTGGAGAAAAAGTGCTTAATGCTGCTTGTCAAAGAGGTTACCCACAGGTTAAGAGAGAACTTTGGGGTGTTGCTACTGCCCTGAGGTCTGACAAAGAATATTTCATCGGTGCTTCAGTTGTGGTAAAGACATATTGTTTACCATTGATAGGGATGATTGCAAACTGCACTACTCCGAACATTGCAATGTTGCAATGGATAGCCTTTATTAAATCTCTTAACCCTGAGTTTTGTCACATTGCAAACAGAGATAATTGTGTAGCAGTTATGTTGTCAAGGGCCAAATATGAAGATGAAGAGGAGATGCTTACCACTAATGATGATGTGGGCTTAAAGTTCTATACCTCTTCTCATTTACATGCAAGTTGTGTACTCATGCTCGTGTTTTTGAAGTCCTTTTTGAAGAGATGTATGATGGAGAATGGCTTTTGATAGGCCATTACTGCCTTAGTACTCTTACCAGGCAAGAGGGATGGAGTGTCTTACCAGGCAAGAGGGATGGAGTGATCAAGAGTACAAGAGGATCTGGAAAAAGGCTTATAGCTACTTTTTAAAGAATGTTCATTTGTGGAAGCAGCCAAAGCGTTCAAAAGGGGTACCACAACGGGTTGTTTGTGATTGAAGAGTTTCATGAAAGCTTATGGGCTGGACACAGAGGGGTATGGGCAACTTTTGTCGAAATCAAGGACCGCTACTACTGGTGGAAGGGAATGTACAAAGATACTGCTCAATTTTTGGAGACTTGTTTAGTATGCCAAGAGTATTCTAATGTACGTCATTGAGATGGATTACATCCTACTTATCCACTAGCTATGCATTACAAGTGGGTAGTAGATTTGATTACAATGTCAGTGGGTGTTTGGCAGATGAGGTATATTGTTCTTGCTAGAGAAGATCTCACTAATCAGGTTGAAGGAAGATCTTTGCGTACGAAGGCTACAAGTGTTGTATGCAAATTTTGCTTGAAGATGTAATTTCTAACTATGGCTGTGTTGGCAAAATCACTGCTAACAGAGGAGAGCTGGATGCAGATGAAGCTCGTGACTTCTTTTCTCGTTTGGGCATAAAATTGGCTCTTACTACGGCATACAATCCATAAGGTAATGGGAAGAGTGAAAGGGGGCATTTGCCTATTGTTAAGTCTTAAGCAAAAGCATGCCGGTGACATATTGGTCATTGTCCTAAGCTGTTACCTTTTGCTTTATGGGTTGATCACACTACGCATAGTTCAGTTGCAGGTTATATGTCATTTGAATTGATGCATGGGCAGAAACCCATTATGCCTACAGAGGAGGCAGTTATGTCTTGGGTTATAATGCCATGGGAAGTGGATATATCTACAGAAGCTTTGCTTGCTGTACGTATTTGCCAACTTGAGAGACGTCAAAAGATATTGAGCAAGCCAAAGAAAAGCTCAAGGAGACAAGTTTGAAGAATAAAGTAGCGTTTGATGAGAAGCATAGACTATGGCCATATGCTATCAAAGATGGAGATTGGGTACTCGTTTATGATAGCAACTTGGAAAACCAATACTCCGCTATGCGAAAGATGGTCAAGCGGTGGTTTGGACCATATGTTGTACTTCATGTTTATGACAATTCATATTGCAGGGAAAAAGATCAAACTGTTCAAGAAACGAGAAGGTGAGTTTAATTTTGAGGATTGAATCTTAGATTGGCAGCCAAGGGATGATGATGATATGTATGCATCGGACGATGTGTTTGATGAAGCTTCTGATGATGCAAATTAAAAGGAAAGACAGTTGGCACATGTCGGAGGATGTGCAGGTTCAGAGGGAGTGGATGTCGTGCCACTCTGCTTCCATGATGGGAAAAAGGGTCAGGGGATACAAGTTTAGCTTCTTTGAAGCCTATATGTATATTGAGCAGTGGCCAATCTTGATAACAGGCAAGGTTTGATGCTAAATGTATGCCAGATGTGGCTTTAAAGGGCCATAATATATGTTTTTTATGCTAAAAGTGGGTATGTATGAGGTGATTAGAAATGGAAGTTTATGGACTAGAATTGTAGTACTCAAGGTCCTCTACGGGCCTGTCTTTACGGCTCATCAATTGGAGCTACGATGAGGAAGTTATGCCAGTTTGAAGTTGGATTTGATTGCAGATATGTACCATATTGAGCAACTGGATATGATGAATCATGGATGAAGTGAATGCATGGGCCTGAAGTGCTCATCTTATGGAGCACGTCAATCCTTTCAGATAAAAAATCAAAGCTCTGGTTGCTAAGATATTAGAAGTTTAAGTTTCACCGACGTACCAATGTGGTCGCCTCAATGAGTGTGCCAATTGGGAGTTTTTGCGTGCCAACTAGGTTTTGGAATGTGGTGCACTCAATAGGGCAATAACACTATCAAGTAGAATTTTTCCCAAAATGTCATCTCCTACAGGCCAGATCCTGCGTATTGATAACAGGGTATGCTTCCAGAGTTGTGCTCAGCACTACGGTATGGTAATTTGACAATGCTTGGCCGAGATGTCCTAGAGGGAACTAAGTGCTTGAAGAGCTTCGTGTCCGGAATGTCGTCTCTTGGAATGCAATCATCGTGGGGTATACCCAACAGAGGCACGGCCAGGAAGCTGGCTATTTTTAGCAGATGCAAAGAGAGGACAACTCTCCAAATGCAATCACCTATACTTACATCTTAAAGGCAAGTGGCCCTATCCAAGAAATCAAAGTGGACGAGAAAATTCACGATGATATTTCAATCAAGGGATTGCTTCAAATGAATGCGGAGCAAGGCAATGCTTTGGTCGATGTGCGTGCCAAATGTGGTGCCCTTATGAAATGAAAAGAGGCCCGCCCATGATCCGAATGGGATGGCCACCCTAATTACATTGGTGAGGGGGTTTTAGTAAGAAAGTGAGGAGAAAAAAGGAGGGCAAAGCGTGGCGACAGCGAGTAGGGGGAAGTGAAGATGACGAGGGAGCTCGTAGCGCGTGATGTAGCGATCGATTGAGAACGACAAAGAACAGAGAAAGGCTCATTACGTCAAGGCACCCATTTTGGCATTAGAGGCGTGGATGCTTGTGCTGTCCGAAAAACGGGCTGCCACATCATCATCTCCACTTCCCACCTAGCAACGACGGTGCGGTCGTTGCTTAGGAGGAGGGGTTTTTTTTTAAAGAGTTGTATAGCGGGGCGGGATAAGGCATGCAAGGAGGAACATAGGGTAAGAACCAAGGGGAAGAAAGGGGAGCTCGGGCAATCTCTGAGACCCTCTTTCTCACACAATCTCTCTCTCGAGATGCAACCTAAGGAGAAGGGCTCACCATCTCAAGCTCCCAAGCCCTTGATCACGAGAAACCATAAGTAAGAAAAGGGGATAACAAAGGGAAGAGAAGCTCTGAAGGAGAAGCAAAGGGCGAAGCCAGAGCTCGACTCCAATCTCTCTCTCCCGGCATTATCATGAATGGCATGAAGCAGGATAACAAGGCTCGCCCAATTAAGTAAAGCACGAGGCTATAGCTATCTCTCTTGGACTTGGCTTTCGGCAAAAGAGGAGATTGAAGCCGAAGAAGAAGGTTGGCAAGGGAAGGAGATTAGGAGATTCAAGGGCAACATGCATCCTTATAGCCAGTTTTAAGCCCTAAATGTAGGCATAAGCAGGAGATCGATACTCTTGGTCAAATTTGTGAGGATTAAGATCCATAAGCTCAAGATTTTCTCTAGTAGTGTTGTTAACGGCAGGAATTGTAATTTGGAAGTAAGCAAGGGAGCACGAAGCAGGTAAAGAACAGGAAAGGGAAGAAGGGATTGGTAGATTACTCTTACACTCTACCAAGTAGGCTATGGGTAATTAAAGTCTCACCTTCTTTCTATTTAACCTAATGAGAGGTTCATCAGTTTCCTAGTTCTGATAATAGCCATTCTAAGTAGATAAGCTTCAAGGTGTAACCTATGAAGGAATGGATCTTAGGCGTGTGTGTGTGCAGCGAAGATGGAGAGAGTGCAAGAGAGAGAGAGAGGGAGAGAGAGAGAGCATGACACAGGGATGTGGGGTGGAGCTCCCAAATCTCACTGTAGGAGCACAGTGTGAGAATGAGTGAGAGCTCCTTATTCTTTGTATGTATAAAGAATAAGGAGATAAATGTGAGCGGCCAGACACTGGACGACGGACACAGACAGCACGGTGAGGCACACCGCCTGTACCTAGCATAAACCCACTAAAAGCTGTGTGCCGTTAAATGGCAAGAAGACTAGCCTACAACTAGTATATACAAGAGGTGAGAAAGACAGCTCTCAACATATTCCCATTGGCTCACTCCAAAAACGTGAGTGCATCTGTAACCGTTCTAGTGGAAATGCAACATACATACCACTAGGGCTAGAGCCACAATGACACTCCTAATGTAGGTATAGAGTGACGACCTGCATGGCTCCACAATGCACAATGTCAGTGTTAGTCATCGCACAATTGACAACTTCCACGGCAAATACACTAACCGAATAAGCAAGATCAGGTCTCGAGACCAAAAGGTCAGACACAATAGACCCAAAATCGGATGAAACATGCACTATGTGTGCCAACCTATCCCTATCAGCAACCTCAGTGCCATATGTATCCTCATCAGGAACCACCTGACTAGGCATAACCATGTCAACATCGTCTGGCAAATGCATATCTGTTGAGAATAACTGCAAAACCAAAAAATCAGCACCACTGCAATCACACACAGCATCGATTGAAGAACACTATCGTCCTCAAACATATCAGACGCATCATAGAACAATGCATCGGTCTCTGACTTAATTGATGTCACCTCAACTGATGACTGATCAAGTTGTGCATCCCTAGAGATACCACTTTCTATGTGAACATCACCATAGCACAAATGCACAACCTGCTCTCCATGCAACACATCCGCAAAAGAGACACGCCTCGTCTTTGGTTCCAAACATGGCTACAAATACACTGAGACTACATCACCTCGTGTGAAAGAAATATGCAAAGGGTATACCAGACCACTCATAGCACCTCTGGCTATCACCAGTGATCCTCTGCATCTGAAATGACCACTCTCTAAGCAGTACACAATGTCCACTACTCTGCAAAACTCACGCACTAAAATGAGACTCTGGCTAAGTCCTGGTACATAACGTACATCTCATAGCGTAAGCAATGCACCGCTAGGTAAAGGCATGCATACATCTCCAGCACCCTCTATGTCATATGTTGAACCATCAACAAGATGCACACAACCAAGTCTCCCACTAGAGAAAGAGCAAAACAAATCACGATGTGGTGTCACATGCAAAATTACATGCTTGTCTATTAGAAAACGCATAGGCAATGTGCTATCCGAAGACACAAAGTCGTCTGAAGGCAAGCTAGACTCAAAAGTGACATGCCCGTCACATGCATACTCACTAGCATCTGTCCTCATAGTAGCACCATGCATCTTCCTCTTCCGCTACCTCATATGCCCGAAGCAACGACGGCTAATATGCCCATCGTGGCCGTAGTGCCAACATGTCAATCGCGATCGTGAGCGAGAACCGCCTCTAACCTGAAGCGTCTCCATATCCATGGCAAAACTATGGAAAACAATGCTCGAGATCACAAGACTCTCCCACCCGAAAGCAAACCACTATCTCAAGCAAAGAAGGTGAGCAAACAATCAAGCTCATTAGACGATGCAATAGGCATACATATCTGGCAAAATTTTGACAGAGTCTCCTTTGTAACTAGAGCAAAAAACTCAACAGCAAATCGCAATGCAGACAACAAATGCCCAAATGGATAATCTGGGAATGTACTTGCCCAAAATCACCTTACAAAGTCATCCTTAGAGCCAAACCGCTCTAGCCGGAGCATCACTCAACGGCGCCACAAATGACATACATATGTGAGTAAAAAACTACTACCAAAATGTGTCAATGAATGAACAATGTGCCAGAAAATTGTAGCATATAAAACATGTGTAAAAGTTGGAGTCAAAACTCAACCACTATCAAGAGTAACAAGAATTGTACTTGTAAAGTAACACAAGCTCGTGTATGGCTGAAAAATATGGTTCCAAATCAGTCCAAAAACAGCCCCAAATTCATCTCTCAAATAGCTGAAGAAACAAGTCACAGTTGTGCCGCAAATTAGCTTACAATTGAGCCATACATAGACACCTGCAAAGAGGGAATGATGGCTGAAAAATTCAGATCGCAAATGGCCCTCAAACCTACCTATAGACCTATCAATGTGAGAGCTAAGCTCGATCACAAACTATGGTGCGTAAACTCCACCCACTATCCCACATGTAACGAACGTGGACGCTCCAAGTCAAGATTTTACCGGGACACAACAGAGATTCACTTCAAAATAGTTCACAATTCACAATTGATTCAACACAGACCCGCGGAGTGCTATGCCTAGAGATATTGGTCCCAAAGACTGGCACCCCTTTCGGTATTTGTTTTTTTATTAATTTGTGCTCAAAGTACAAGGGATTGGGAGGGGTCTCACTCTCAAACTCTGCATCCAGATGCTCTAAGGAGTGGGAGCCCAAACCACTTATTTATTCATCACAAGGCATGCCAAAAGCAGAGCCCCAAAAGCTTTCACTCAAAAGCCTTGCAAAAATAAAGCAAATTATCCAAAAGGTCTTCTAAAAGGTTGCGCAGAATTCAACTACTTTTTCCCTGCGCAAAAGTCGGAATTCCTTACGCTCAGCCATGTCAACATGTCAACGTTTTTCTCGCCGCAAATGGCACCGCAAATCACGAAAAGCCGTACACTGCCACGTCAGCCCTGCAACATAATTTTTGGGACTGTTTTTGCTGTGTGTGTGTGTGTGTGTGTGTGTGTGTGTGTGTGTGTGTGTGTGTGTGTGTGTGTGTGTGTGTGTGTGTGTGTGTGTGTGTCCGGTCTACTACCCACTTGATGGTGTGTTCAAGGCTATGCCACATCACTGGTTTGTGACGTGCCCCCCTCTTGAAAGCATTGTAATCGCCCTTGATTACATCTACAAAAGAGACACAAGCCATAAACTGTCTTAGCAAACATTGACTGTTAGTACCGATGTACTAGGAAAACATATCTAGCACGTGTACCAATCGACAGTCACATCACAGGACATCACATGACAAATCACATTCAAAAATTCATTCGGATCTCAGACCATGATTCATTGGCAACGTATTTAGCAATCGCATCTAGATCCACTCGGGACCTCATAGATGCTCGATTAACTAATCCTTATTGCAACCATGTCTATCAAGGTCTTTCATATTGAAATGCTACAGTCATTTTGTCTATCAGTTCTTGCACTTAGACAAGTCAAGAAAAAATTAATATCATATTATCGAGAATTCCAGTTCATAAAGTCATACAACAGAATACTGTCAGCTCACAATATCCCTGAAACTCAAAAGAGACATCAATGACTTTAGTATCAAAAATCGGGCAATCTGTTGACAAAGGAGTGGAGCGACTCCCCTCTTGTGCATACCCGCTGCACCAAATTCCGCCCAAGCTGAGTTCAGGTTTCGATTTGGAATAGAATATCCTAAACCAAATGCTTCAAGGTAAAGGTTCACAATCTAAGGAGTATCTCCTCGTTTTCCTGCACTTCAAGTTACTCATCTGGCTCCCCATCATCGGGCACATCACTTTTAAAAGGCTTCAGGAGACTCACATGAAAAGCATTGTGAATCCTCCAAGTATCGTGCAGCTTCAGTCGAAAGGAGACATCATTTATCTTTTCAGAAATCGAAAAAAGGTCCATAGTATCTCATGCTAAGCTTTGGAAAAAGCCACCCCTTTCCCTTTTTCTTTTTCAGGCGTGCCTTCTCAAAACGTAAGAGCACCCAATCGTTCTCCTTCAATTTCAAATCGCGACGATGTCGATCTACTGCCTTTTTATGTCTTTCTTGATATTTCTACAAAGCCTCCCAAACCTTGGCAAAAGCACTGTCCAAGTCTCGTGTGTACTGGTCGGCTTCAAAAATATTATCTTTCGTGCTTAGGAAGGGTGGAACCTTCGTAGCACCTTCAATAATCTCAAATGGCGCCTTCCCCGTCGAAGAGTGTATGGTGTTATTGTAGGCAAATTCCACCAAGGGCAAATATTTTTCCCATTGCGTCTTTTGATCTGAGATGTAAGACTTCAATAAATCCAGTACGACTGAATTTGCAATCTCCAATTGCCCATCTGTCTGCACGGGTGGAAAGATGACGAGAACTACAACCGCGTGCCAATGTTCTCACAAATAGCCTTCCAAAAAAAACTCATGAATCGGGGATCTTTGTCACAGACAATTGTCTCAGGCATGCCATGTAATCTGAAGATTTGGGCCACAAACAGTCTCGCTAAGTGATCCAGCTTGACTGTTTTCTTCACAGGAATGAAATGAGCTTTCTTGCTAAATCTTTCAATCACAGTTCAGATACTATCGTGCCCACTCTGTGTTCTCGGGAGATAAAAAATGAATTCCATTGCAATACTTTCCTAGGGGTGGGTGGGTATGTGTAAAGGTTGTAACAATCCTTGTGCTTTATGCCTATCAAACTTGACCTTCTAGCATACCAAGCAACTCCGTACAATATCGTCCACGTCCTTCTTGAGCCTCGGCCAAAAGAAATATCTTTCCACACCTTTCAAGGTGGTAGCAATGCCGCGGTGACCCGTAAATGGTGGAGAGTGGCATTCGGTAAACACCTTTTCCCTCAATGGCTGTGTAATGCACAACATCGTTTTCTTCATCAAGTAGCCATCCCAAATGGAATATCCCACTACTATCTCCCCATTCTGTATTGAACTAAAAATATCTGCAAAATCTGTGTTTGTGGCATACTGATTGACCATATCCTCAAAGCTTCTATGGTGTATCGTGGAAATAGCCAGAACCAATGGCTTTCTAGACAAAGCATCTGCCACCAAGTTCTTTTGTCCTTGCACATGGACAATCTGGAAGTGAAACTGTGACAAGATGTTCACCCACCGTATCTGCTTTTTTGATAGCTGCTTTTGTGACAAGAAGTATCGTAAACTCTAGTGATCTGTGAAGATCGTAAAATCGTCTCCGAGTAGGTAATGTCGCCACTGAGTAAGAGCATGGATAACCGCCAAAAGCTCTTTCTCATATATTTTTGCTTTCAATTCCCGGGCTTGAGAACAATTGGCTCTCGTAGGCAATGACATGGCCTTCTTGCATTAAGACCGCACCCAGACTACGACCACAAGCATCACAATATACTTCAAATGACGTCTGCAAATCCGGCAAAGTCAAAACTCGTCTTGTAGTCAATTTCTCTTTCAATGTCTGAAAGGCAGTCACCTCTATGGGTCCCCATGAGAAAGGGACTCCTTTCAATGTCAAGATATACAAAGGAGAAGCAACCTTTGCAAACTTTCTACTGAACCGCCGGTAGTAAGAACATAAGCCCAAGAAGCTTCTAACTACATGGACATTCTTCAAATCAGGCCAATCACGGATAGTCTCTTTCTTGGCCAGGTCCATCTGCACTCTTGCTGCTGAGACGATGTGTCCCAAAAAGTGTATCTATGGTAGGAAAAATTCACTCTTCTTTGCATTGATCACCAACTTGTGATCCCACAATGCGTGAAAGACATGTAGCAAATGTTCTCTATGATCTACCTTATCCTTGGAGAAAATAATGTCATCAAAGAAACTGCCCACAAAGATCTGTACTCTCTGAAAATCATGTCCATCATTCAGTTAATTCGGTTAAAGGTCGTTGGCGCATTGGTAAGCCCAAAAGGCATAAGCAAAAACTTGAATAAACGGAAGCTCGTCCAAAAAGCTATCTTTTAGAAATCTCCCAGTGCGATTCGGATCTCATGATATCCGCTCTTCAAATTGAACCTGTTGAAACAAGAGGAGCAGTGTAGTGAGTCAAGAATATCATCGATCCTAGGAATCGGAAATCTGTTCTTGATGGTGATTTCGTTGAGAGCTCTATAGTCAATGTAGATTCTCCAAGATCCGTCTTTCTTCAAAACTAACAACACCGGAGAGCAGCAAGATGAAGTACTCAACTGGATAAGACCCTTTTCCAAGAGGTTTTTCACTTGGTTCATAATCTCTTCATTCTGGGTTCGGCTCACACGATAAGGTGACCGGTTCAGTGGTGTGCTTCCAGGTATCAGATCAATGGTATGATTCTCAGGACGAGCTGGTGGCAACTCGCCTGGCAGGCCCTTAGAAAAGAAATTGGCATGAGTGTGGAGAAAATCTTGGCGTTCTACATCAAACATATTTGTCCTATGATCATCATTCAACTCTTTCAAAAAGATCGAGTAAACAAACAGACTAGATTTCATTAATTTTAAAATGGCCGAAGATGATACAATAGGGACAGACTTGCCCTTAAGTTTCACATCAAGTACAATGGTTCAGCCCTTTTCTGTAGTGAAAGGCGCTTTTATCGCCCGATAGTCGACCACGACGTTGTTCTTATGCTACAAAGGAATTCTCAGGAGGACATCACAACCTTCCAAGGGCATTATGTAGAAGTCCTCGTGCCCCAAATACCCTGACAATGCAACCGAAGTTTGCCAATGACAGGTATAATGGCTATGTCCCTACCGGGTGCCACTAGAACTGCCTCTGCTTGTGGTTCCATTCGATCAGGTATAATCTTGAGCCGCGTTGCCAATTCACGTGAAATGAAGTTGGCCTTGGCTCCTCCATCAAAGAAAATCAGGGCTTCTTGGTCTTTCACTTTGCCCCAAGCTCGACAAAGTTTTGTTACTCTCATCAATCATGCTTGCGTCAGTACCCATGCAATCTGGAACCAGTCCTGCTTTCATCTTGCCTATCTGTTTACATTCCTCAGCTACTTTTGAACTCTTTGGCCTTTCTTCATCTTGTTCTTTTTGTGCCTTTTTAGGGCACTTCGCAGAGACGTTTCCTTGTTCCCCGCATCCAAAACACTTCCCCTCTTTGATGTAATTGGCTCTCTCCCAAGGAGTGAGCCGGGGTCGTGCATCCTTATCTTTTTTATCTTGGGGGCTCTTCTTCTTTCTACTTTCATTTTTAGAAGTCTGCTCGGTTTTTTGTTGCTTCATGATCTCATCTTTGGGGTAAGTCAAACTGCCTGACTGTATGGCAAAGCCCCGTTTCGCATGACTCATCAGTTCTTGAATAGAATCTGACTTTTGCTCTAAGTAGTGATCTCGGATCTTCGTAGGAAGTCCGCAGCTAAACCGCTCAATCTGCTCTTTAAACGAGATGTTCTTAAATGAAGAAGCGGGTAGAAAAGAGCTCCAAAAATATGCAGCCAAAGTATCTTTCTTCGTCATCTGGAGATAATTCCAAGCAATTCGTATGTCGCGTTCGTACTCCCGAGTCAACCAAGAAGAAATAAAAGGCCTTTTAAATTTTAGCCATTTAACTAGCGCTTTCTTATTCCATAGAAAAGTGGACCACAATGTTCCAGCATTTCCCTTGAAGTAAGAGGTAGCCCTCCAAATCTCGGAGTGCTCAGAGTAATGCCCTCCAGAGAAAGCTATATCAAAATGTTGTATGAAGGCCAAAGCCCTCGAAGCATCTCAAAATCCACAATAAAGTGTCAAATTTAATTGACTGTCCACCTTCTTTAAATTCTCGAACTTTCTTGCTTTTATCCTCCAAAAAAACATACTTGTTGGCTTTATAGAAATTCTTCTTCTTTGCATAAAATCTGTGATCATCGGAGTCTGAACTATTTGAAGATGACTCCTCTGTAGAACTGTTAGAAACTGGGTGAAACTTAGGCTTCTTTGCCTTTTTCTTGCCCTTTTCGAAGCTTTACTTTTTGCTTCGCTTTTTTTCTTTCTTGTCTTCTTTGCTCAAGTCAAAAGTGCTAGAAGAACTATCAAAAGAAGAAGAAGAAGAAGAACTAGATAATTCTTCAAATTGCACATGCTTCTTCTGCTTTCCTGTCGAGGCAAAAGAAGATTGACGACCCAAATAACCCGGGAAGTGAGTTTCTTTCTTCTGCTTTTTATCGCCCTTTTTGGCTTTGTTGGTTGCGTCAAAAATCTGGGTAATCCGTGTATCAACCACCTCTTCCAATTCTTGCTCTGTAAACATCCTCGGAGTAGGAGGTTTCTTGAGTGCCGGTTTGACGGGTAGTTTTGTGGCCTTCTGCCATTGAGAGTGCACTTCATTGAAGGATGTCTGAGTCAAAAATTTTACAAATTTCGGATCCTTTGCAAGATTGATCATCATCTTTGTCGCGTCATCAACCAATTGTCGACGCTCCATCTCTTCAACCTCTGTCTGAGTAGTCCAAGGCGGGTCGTACTCCTCGTGATAATCTTCTTCATGATCTCTTCTTGCATCCCCAAATGTAGAGGAAGTCGACTGATCTCTGTTTGAATCCATAAGTGTCGCAAGAAAAGGATCGGATTCCCGGTAGAAAAGAAATCGGCCGCGCTCTGATACCATTCTAACAAACTTGGACACTCCAAGTCAAGATTCTACCTCGACATAGTAGAGATTCACTTCAAAACAGTTCACAGTTCACACTTGATTCGACATGGTCCAGCCGAGTTCCGTGCCTAGAGATATTGGCCCCAAAGACTGGCGCCCCTTTCAGTAATTCTTTTTGTATTAATCTGTGCTCAAAGTTTAAGGAGTGGGAGGGGTCTCACTCTCAGACTCTGTGTCCGGATGCTCTGCGGAGTGGGAGCCCAAACCACTTATTTATTCATTACAAGGGATGCCAAAAGCAGAGCCCCAAAAGCTTTCACTCAAAAGCCTTCCAAAAATAAAGCAAATTATCCAAAAGCTTGCATAGAATTCAATTGCCTTTTCCCAACGCAAAAGGTAAAATTCCGTACGTTCAGCCACGTCAGCATGTCAGCTCTTTTCCCACCGCAAATGGCGCCGCAAATCACAAAAAGCTGTACACTACCACGTCAGTCTTGCAACGTAATTTCCAGGACTGTTTTTGTTTTGTGTGTGTGTGTGTGTGTGTGTGTGTGTGTGTGTGTGTGTGTGTGTGTGTGTGTGTGTGTGTGTGTGTGTGTGTGTGTGTCTAGTCTACTATCCACTTGATGGTGTTTTCAAGGTTATGCCACGTCACCAGTTTGTGACACCACAAAAGCATACACAAAGCAAAAGTTCAAGACACCTGCTGCATCGAAACCGGTATGCAAGCCAAAACACTGCAGAAGATGTCCTCAATTGTAAATGGCAACACCTGTGGGAGTACTAGACTCGACCTATAGTTGGGAGTCAAAACTGAAATCATCAGCAAAATGGCTATAAAACAAGTAACCAAAGTGACTGCACGCTCAAAACCATGAGCAACCAAAGCGCATCAAACCGCACTCCAAATGCATGCACCGATCTCCACACTTTGCATACATCATTGCAAACACCTGCAAATCTAGTACACAAATACTTGCCCAAAAACATGCTCAAGACATACATTGCCGAGCTCAATTTCCAATCACATGAGTCTCTCTAAGCATCAAACCATATAAGGCATACATCGTATCCTCCCACCTGTGAGCAAACTTGCAGCCAATACCTCTCACATTCGAGAGCAAAGCATGTGTGGAATCCTCAACACACAATAAACAGCTGCTGGAGCAAAAATTTCAAAGGTCAAAATTAGTCCAAATGGACATCACCATTGCGTGTGGAGCGTGCCAAAACCCAAGGTTACATCCTAACCTTATATAAATTGCATTTTGTATGCAAAAGTTATCAAAAAAACATTGTTTTGGAGCCCGAAAAATGACCTATGAAAATGAGCAGTGTCGTTAACAGTAACTTTTGTATAGTCAAATTCCACTTTGAATTAACCATTACCAGCTTGAGGCTTTTAGTGTGCTAATTTTAAATCATTTAAGTGTTATTTGAGTTGTTTGCTTAGTGTAGTGCATCTGGTCTATTATTTTTTCCATAGAGAGCAACCCGGTGCTAACTCGGCTCACCTCACGAACCCATTATCCCCGACAACGCCCAAGCATCAACAGGTAGCACCTTGATTAAATTCCATAATTTTGTGCATTCTTGACGTGATTATTTGCAAAATCAAATGCCCCATCTTATTGCATCAGTGTTTGTATAGAGGTCTGTGTTCTTAGATTTCTTTTGAGTCCTCAATCACCTAATTTGGAGAAAATTAGTGCCATTGATTGCAAATTTAATCGTGTGTGTGTGTGTGTGTGTGTGTGTGTGTGAAGCGGGAGAAGAAATCGTTTTGGAGGAACATGGCATAAAACCCCCAAGCTAGTGTGTGTGTGTGTGTGTGTGCGTGAAGCGGAAGAAGAAATCGTTTTGGAGGAACATGGCATAAAACCCCCAAGCTAGTCGAACTGCTCAGAAACTACTCAAATTGCTCGAACATGTCACCCCATTAAAAGGCACTATTCTTTGGTTGTAAAAACACTTTGCACGCCATATTTGAGCTCTTGCATTGCACTCCAAAATTTTTGTTGGCTTTCTGAAATCTTTCCAACATTTTCAACACAACTTTGATTAATTTAATCAAATAAATTTCGCAAAATGATTGATTGAATAATCACAATACACAAAGAGAGCAAGAATCAAAACACACAACACCATATAGAGTACCAACCATCCCCCTCAATCAATATGATTGGTATTTTCCTTTCGCCTCTTTATTCATCTCATGAAGCATCAAATGAATAAATTTATGAAGCATCCTTATTATAATTCATGAAGCATGAATTACAATAAGATAAATATATGGAAGATAAGAGAGCATGAGCTATGCAATTGCGAAAGTGTATGCAATGATTAAGAGAGAAAATTAGCAATAAAGAGGGCAAACATGTATCTTCTGTAGGTTTGCTATGATGAAAATTTTGATAGCTTTGTTAGCTTTGACAGCGGGATAAAACATTAGATCACCTCATCAGATGCTCTCGGAGCTCGTCTTCCTCTTGAAGAAAGAGTCAACAAGTTGATTCATGTTGAAAAATTACCGTGCATACAAAGACGTGATTTCATGATTCTCTTTCTCAATTATCTTGCATCAATACACCACCAATACTACAGCCATCAACATCAGTCGTAACAAAAAAGAAGGGGTCTTTTGAAATCAAAAATTCGTAAGACAAGGACGTGTGTGAGTGCATATTTGAGTGTCTCAAAAGATTTTTGATGTTGATCATTCCAAGCAAAAGATGTGTTCTTTTTCAAAAGGTTTGTAAATGGTAAATCCAAGTATGAAAAATTAGAATGATTTTTTTATAATAACTATACAACCCAAGAAAAGAGCAAGTTTCATGAAATCTCAGTCATTCCTTGATGCATTGAGTCTTCTTAGGATCCACATAGATTCCTTTGCCGGAGTTAATGTGATCTAAATATTTCATTCTCGATTTTGAAAAATAATCTTTTCTTATGATTCAAATAAATTTTGCTTTCATGCAACAATTAAACAACCAAATCTAGATGTACATAATGCTCTTTTTCATTCTTACTAAAAACCAAAATGACATCAAAGAAAACCACAATACAATCTTGATGCTTCAAAAAGATGAGATTTATCATGTGTAAAAATGTAGCAGGTGCATTTGTTAAACCAAAAGGAATTTCATAATGACCAAATTATGTTCGAAATACAGATTAATGCGCATCACTTTTCATCAAGTGCACTTGATGATATCCAGATTTAAGATCTATCTTACTAAAATTGGATGAACCACTTAGTTTATCAAGTGATTCATCAACACGAGGAATAGGAAAACGATTCTTTATCGTTATTTTATTGAGTTCTTTTTTACTAAGAGAACTGGTGTACCAAAAGGTGAACTACTTGGCTTAATTAAACCATGATTTGATAATTTCCCGTTTTGATATTGAATTTCTCTTTGTTCAATTTTATATTGACGATATGGTGCTTGAAAAGGTAGTGCACTCCCTAGAATCATGTCTATTGTTAAGTCTTTTAGTTTAGAAGAAGGTAATCTTGAAGGTAAATCTTCAACAAAAATTTCTTTAAATTTCTTAATATTTCATTGAAAATAACTCTTGAGAAGGAGACAATTAGTCTTTGTGTGTTTCAATTTCATTGATTAGAAAAAGAAATTATTCGTTATCTTTTTGAGCTAACGTTTTAACATGAGTGTGACTAAGAAGAGGTTGTAGTTCTAGCTTTTAGTTAACTTGTAATGTGAGATTTATTATTATGCGTTACAATGGGTGTATGCTTATCATAGTCAATCTTTGGATTACAATGATGTCTCCAAGGCATACCCAAAATTAAATCTGTGTTTAGCAATGGTGCTACTAAGAAATCTTGTGTATCAATGAAGTCTCCTAATTGGTATTGCAAAGCTTTTAACATATACACACAAATTATTTTGATTCCTTGGAAAGCTCCTTTTACTTTATAATTCATGGGACTCGTGTGCAATTTCAACATTTATGCAACACGTGTACAAATGAAATTATGTGTACTTTCATCATCGTGTAATAATTTAAAAGCATCATCCCCCATTTGAATCTACATACATAAAAGATTATGTAGCTGAGAAATAGAAGCATCTTTGTGATCTTGGTAGTCTGAGTTACTTGAGGTTCTTGATTGTCATCTTTAAAAGGGTTTGCAATGTTAACATCCATCTCCATGTTGTGCACTTGATGGTCACAATCTTCTTCAATCCCCTCATTAAAGTGTGAGGAAGGTGCTGACTTGCTTTTAGTAACAAGTGTAGCAAACAACAATCTTCACATCAACTTTTCCATTATTCTTGTTGCCATTATTATTGTTGTGACTATGTGGAGCCTTGTTTTGTGACTTCAAGAAAGAAAATATGAAGGTTTGAAAACATTACTTGAACCATTGATATTGACCTTCATTTGTCCAAAACCATTTTTATTGGATGTAATGTTGTGTTGCTCGTTGTCCATTGGTGTCGTTGACCCTTGATTGAGACATAGTAGGACTTATACATTGTGGTGGTGGAGGAAAAAGAATAACTCTTTTTTATTGGTTTATCTTTTCAAGTTGTTGGATCTTTACATTTCGGAGCTTCACCATCATGAGCTAAATAAATAGTTGTTTCCAATGTACGAGGAAGAAATTTATTGATCTCAGCATACAAAGTATAATCCAAGCTAACAATATATTTTCATTTGAAAGTAGATCGAGAAACTTTTTCTACATTTTAAAAAGCAAGTAGCGTAGAATTTACCAAAATCTATCTATATATTGTGTAACAATTTTAGATTGAAGAGTATCCCATGCATGTTTGCTTTCCTTTTATATTTAGAAGAGAAAAAGTACTTCATTACCATTCTTTGGAATTTAATCCAAATTTGTGATCATTGGTGTCGTTTACAAGTCACAGTACACCAAAGCAAATCGCATTCCCTCATTTGGTTTGTTGCACACTTGATTTTGTCTTGTTCACTAAACTTTTTTCCTTGAAAGCAGTCATCCAAGGATGATAATTAAGAGAGAATCATACGTGCATCCTTTCTTCCATCATACTTTATAAAGTAAATGTCTTTTTTTTATATCTTGTTTTATTTTTTCTTGGCTTGAGCATCCAAAGTATGCTTAATCACTCTGAAAAGTTGCTTGTTTTCGTTGTCATCTTTGTGATTGCACTTGTGGAAGCTTTTGTAACTTCTCAAGATTTTGTTGAAAGAGAGTATATGTAGCGTGTTCTTTTCAAGCCCTTTCAAAAGAATACCAATCTTTTGATCCATAACAAGAGAATCTTGGGTGGTCATAGTTGGCTAACTCAAGCAAAAAAAAAAAAAAAAAGTTAAAATATAAATAAATCCATAATATATGCAAGAATTAAATTGCAAAAAGAAACATAATTATAAGAAAACAAATAAGATGATATCATTGTATATTGAGCAAGCCAAAAACATTCCAAGAAGACCTCTAGTGAATATGCAACACCTTTGAACAATCCAAAATAGTGGATAGAAGCAATTGAGAAAGAATTTTCTCATTTTGTTGATGATTGTAGGCACTTTGATTTGACTTTTAGGCTGATTTTCAACACTTTGTGATTGTTACTTGAGAGTAAGTGATGCATAAATTGCCTTTGTTGCTTTTCTTCAATTGTTTACATCGTTTTTTTTTTTCAAAATAGGTCCCTCATAGTTGTGATTGAAACTATTAAGATGAAGAAGCCTATTGTTCTTGCATATTTAGCAAAGAGAAAGCCTTTCAAAGGCGATCTTCTTGAGAGAGTTCATGCCAAAATTTATATGATTTTTCCACAAGAAGCGCTCTTCTTTGCTTTTGCACACTATTTGGAGCATTTTCAAAGCTCTGATACCATTATTGGCTTCATGAAATCTTCCCAACACTTTCAGTACAACTCTAATTAATTAAAAATGAAATAAATTCAGCAAAATAATTGATTGAATAATCACAACACACAAAGAGAGCAACTTAAACAAAAATCAAACGCAGGACACCATACTAGCTACCAACCATCCCCCTCAATCAATATGATTGAGCATTTGCCTTTCACCTCTTTATTCATCTCATGGAGCATGAATTACAATAACATAAATACATAGAAGATAAGAGAGCATGAGATATACAATTGAGAAAGTGTATGCCATGATTAAGAAAGAACATTAGCATAAAACAGGACAAAAGTGTACCTTGTGTAGCTTTGCTCTAATGAAAATTCTGATGGCTCTGTTGGCTCGAAAGGGAAGTACACCAAGTTGTTTGGTGAAGATGCTCTGGGAGCGCTCGTCTTCCTCATGAAGAGGAGATGAAGAGACAAGAAGCAATGCACGTGAAGACGCGATTTCGGGATTCCCTCTCTCTCTGCATGCATGCACCCAAAAATAGAATTTGTTGCTTTCTACTTAAACTCTAAGAATACTAAGTAAAGAAAAGCTTTATTTACATTGCTTCTTTTGAATGGTCTTTAAGAATAGAATATATGCAAAATTGATAAAATATCCAAAAGTAGTAATAGTGATAACATTTGCCACAGGGTCAAGACACTACCAAGTTTTTTGTTAAGACCGCCCTAGAGACAATGTCCACCAAACACATCGACAAGTTCAATGGCATCAAATTTTACACTTGGCAGGAGACAAAAGTGAAGACGGTGCTCGTGTAAAAGAATTTGTGTAGCATTGTAAAACTGTCAGAGAAGCCTTGATGCGAAGCTTAAATTCTCAACAATAATCCAAAGATAAGCAAGCATTTGGAATTATCATCATGGCACTCAAAGATGACTTCATCCATAATGTTGATGATGCTACATTCACTCTTCATGTTGGAGTGCTTAGCTCGAGCACCAAGAAGATGCTCTAGGGTGAGAAGCCTTGATGCGAAGCTTAAATTCTCAACAATAATCCAAAGATAAGCAAGCATTTGGAATTATCATCATGGCACTCAAAGATGACTTCATCCATAATGTTGATGATGCTACATTCACTCTTCATGTTTGGAAAACCCTAGAGCATCTTCTTGGTGCTCGAGCTAAGCACTCCAACATGAACCTCAAAATTCAGTTACATGGTCTGACTATGCAAGATTAAGATGATATTACTAGCCTTTTTCACAAACTTAAAAGTATCTCAACCCAACTTGTTTATACCGAGGTACAAATTCCAAACGATAATAAAATAGCCATCCTTCTTAAAGCCCTATCAAGTAGCTTTGATAACATAGTGACCATGCACAAGGACAAAAATCACATTCCTACACTCGAAGATGTAATCAATTTACTTCTACAAAAAGAAAAAGTAATTAGCAATTACACAAGGTCTCAAAATAATACATTGATTGTAAAAGGTTAAGGTTGATCACATTGTCGCAAAACCAACTAGAAATAAAAAGATTGCGTCCGCATTAAGGTATGTCCTCATTGCAATAAGAAGGGACATACACCCAACTGGTGTTTCTTCAAAGATAATTCTAAGAACCAAAAGAATCCTAGAGCTTCCAAAGGCAAAGTACATGTTGTAGAGAAAGAAGAACAAGAAGGGAATTTCAACACTATCTACTATGAGGATGTGTTATGATGGGTTTATACATTTTCCCAAACCTAGAGTTTGGTGGTAAGGCTTATCCTCTTGCATTCAATTGATCTTATGAGCCATATGTAGCTACACTATGTAGTCCATATTAGACTCCTTGTTTAGAATCCATGTATTTTGTGTTAACTTTAGCTGACAGGGACATGAATTGGGGTAAGCCTTTAGGTTACACTCAATATATGACCAATCCCTAAAGCCAAGCATACTAGCATGCACCCCTATGTGCATGGATACAACCTCCTATATAGGAATCTCTAACACATGCTTCTCATGCCATGCACACATGTTACACTTTATGGCCACATGCTACATGTTGTAGCCCACATGCTACTTGCCCCTTTTCATTGTGGTGCATATCCCTCTTGCCTTAATTTCCACCTTCTATCATTGGAACCTATATAATGCAACTATGCTAAACTTGTACTCTCTCTCACTCTCTTATTCAAGCAAGTTCATTTCAGTGTATTGAATACACTATCTCTAATCTACGCAATCCTTATTGCTATCATTCTCTCACAATGATGAATGCCTCATTGGTCTATCCACCATATGCAATACAACAAGAAGCCCATCAACCACTAACAACTCCTTAGAAAGAAGATTTTTACACATAAGGCAACCGCCTTGTAGCTAGCCCTGTCTCTTGAACTTGATAGAGGTGGTGGCACACAACGAGGCAGCATGCTAGGGCCTCACACATAGAGGGTGAACACACGACACGAGGAGGGAAGGAGAGAAGTTGGAATAGAAGGCAAAAAAGAAAGTGAATAACCAAATAAATACATTATAATTTCTCTATTGTAAGGTGTAAACTGCATCAAATCTACCTTATAAATGAATTTCATTATTTTGAATGCGATAGAGGTAGCTACTAGCCGAAGTGTTTGTTATCATCAAGTGAAAACAAAACTAGATATGTAATTAAACCAAAATGCATCTATTGGAATGCATTAATGCCCGGAGGAAAAGGGTGAAACTGCTAGTAAAACCAAAAGAGACATTCAGAGTAACTTGGTGACAATAGCACGTCCCTTACATGAAATTGCAACCAATCACACTTCTATCCTTGGAGAAGGTGGAATCATTGTATCCGAGCACTCATTTCTCATTCGCTGCTTATTGCAAGTATAGACGGCTTTCTTGGTTCTTGAGGGTGGTTAGTCACTCTCCACCTTATTGGCACCTTGCACATCTATTTTAAGACGCAGTAGCAACTAGATAGGCTTGCAAGCATCATTTTGCATGGTCCCCAAAATGCCATTAAGGGCCCTATGCATATCTATCATTATGGTTATGCATCACAACTACCTAGAAGAGCAAACCATACTAACGAATAGTCAAATAATGTGATTATCTCAGCTACTCTAAGAGAGTTAACCTCAAAAGACCTTACATCTCCCTTACATGTAGTTCCCATGAAATCAATTAAGAGCTTCTTTGCCATACCTTTGTTGGGAATATAATGTAATAAGTGCATTCCAAAAGACATCATGGGTACTATAGGAAGGTTGCTAAAATTTTGTTGTACTTTGATTGAAAACTCATGCAACCCTTCTATACTTGGCCTCTTCTTGGAAAGATTAAATATGAATGTTCCATGACTCAAGTTAGCAAAGAATCCAAGAATGTTCCATGCCCATGGAATGCTCTATATGGCAAAGGCATCTAATGGAGAAATTTTTAGCACCTTTTATTAACTAATCTCCTAGAAATTTTCTCATTTTGTGTTTTCAGTTCTTCATGAGCGTGTACATTGAAAAAGTAGTCTTTGTTGGGAAACATGAGGCATGGCCTTAATTATATTATGATTGATGTGGTAGAAAGCTCGCCCATCCATATAATTGCTCCACATATCATTGATATTTATGGTTTTGCAATGGGTATTCCACGGTCACTTTCATAGTCAATCTATATTGACTTTAACACATATAGTAATATTGGTACTAATACTGATCGTAATACTAATGTTTTGATGCCAAGGATTATTCCGATGCTACAGCAATGATGGGTCATAAAATGCCGCATTTAAAAGTGTTATAATTTCTATCATTAGCCTGTAAAGCCTCTTGTAGTGCCATTTTCATTAACCTTAGCCTTTGTTAATGTTGGAAATAGGGTGGCAAGAAAACACACCCAGCTTGGAGATGACGAAGGAAGCTCAAGACACACAACAGACAGTAGTATTACTCAGTGTGCAATGGAAAGATAAGTTAACCCTAGAGTGACAGGCGTATATACAATGCATGGGTGGAAAAATCTCCTACTCAAGGAAAAAATGCCCCGACGATCCTAAGTGTGTTCAGATGCATCACTACCACATATGTATGGTAACAAGTCCCCCATGGGAGTGATGCGGTGAACGAGAGCTGGCACATAAGGTATAGGGAAGTGCCATGCCCTGAGAACACAAATCATTCCACAAAGCAGAGTAAGCCTAAATCTTTGCGGAAAGCTTTGAACTTCTCACGACATAATGCCTTTGTGAAAAGATATGCAAGGTGGTCTTGTGTTGGCACATAAGCCAAACTGATCTCTCATACTGAGTCTCTCTCTCAAATGATGATAATGAACCTTAATGTGCTTTGTGCCAGCATGGAAAATTGGGTTCCTTACAACTGCCAATACGCTCTGACTGTCAATGTAGATGATGTTGGCAATGTCCTATCCAACACCCAAATCAACCATAAAGTGTATGAGTCATGCACACACAACCATAACTGTGAAGATTGCCCTATACTCAACCTCACAAGTAGAAGTGGCCACAAAAGGTTTCTTCTTGCTCAACCATGAGCATGAAACAAAAACCACTCATGGACACTCGATGTCATAACAACCAACCCAATCTAAGTCGAAAAAAGCATGTAGATGTTGTGGCAATGATCCCCCCTTGAGATAAAACATTCCAAGATGTAAAGTGCCACTGAAGTAGCGAAAGATCCGCTTGACAATCTGCCAATGCTTACACCCTCGGTTGTATATAAATTTGTTGACCTGTGACAGAAAACTAAATATCTCGCCTTGAGTTGCATACATAAATAAGGCATCCACCATCATTTTGGTAAAGAGTGACATTAGCAGGATCGCCAACATCATGAAGACTCAATTTCAAACATGTTTTCATGGAAGAGGCAATAGATTTGCGATCTTTTAATCCAAACTTACATAGTATGTAACATGTCTGACACAAGGCAATACGACCATCACATTACTTAAACTGTATGCTCAAATAATGATTCAATATCCACAAATCTTTCAGCTTGAAAGTAGCAATCAAATCAGCCTTAAATTCAGCAATATGTGCCTCATTTCGACCAATGATCAACAAATCATCCACATGTATAACAACGATGAGAAATACACCACCCTCACATTTTACATACAAAGTGCTTTCTGTTGGATTGTTACTAAAGCCTCATTTAACCAAATGACTGTCGAACGTCTCATACCAAGCACGAGGAGATTGCTTCAACCCATCGAAAACTTTCTTACATTTGCACACTTTATCTGCCTGCCCTTTAATGAAAAAACCATGAGCCTGCTTTAAACAAACTTTCTCAAATATGTCATCATTTAAGAAAGTAGTAATAATATTTGATTGATGTCCATATCAACCAAAATCAACTGCCAGAAAATGCACAGTAATCATACAACAAGTGGGAGCAAAAGTCTCTTCATAATCTATGCCTTTCTGTTGTACATAACCTTTTGCACAAGTCGAGCATTATAGCGATCAATCTCACCATCCAGCTTGTGTTTCAACTTGCAAACCCACTTCGTACCAATGGCCTTTTTACCCGAAGGTGAATCACATAAAGTCAACGTGTCAGTTTTTGAAAGTGCATCATATTCTGATTGCATGGCAGCCATCCAATTTTCTGAATTATGTGCTTCATCAAAAGACAGTGGTTCCTCTACATCACAAATGCGAGAAATAGCCAAAGCATAACAATCTGAGGCATAAGATTCGTGGCGAGAACCTCAACAAGTACGACTAGAAAAAGATATATCCAATTTACTCTCACACAAAGTATGCACGAGCCATTTTGGCATACCTCTAACCTGCTCATTCTCAACCATAGCCGAAAATTGCTTAAAGTCCATAAATACTTCAGCCTTAGCTTTAAGCGGATACACCCATGCATGCCTCGAGTAATCATCAATAAAACAAAGTAAAGGAATTGACCAAGGACACAGTTTGCATCGACCCACAAATATCACTATACATAAGATGCAACTTGCATATAGCCCTTACTCAACCATCCTTTGGAAATTTTGAAAGTTGCATTTTGCCCAAAATACAACTTCCACAAACAAGCTTTACAAGTGCTTCAAGAAGCGGCAAAAAGAAACCATATCAACTTTAAGTAAACACAGCAAATTGACAAAATTTAACTCCCAAAACGTACATGCTAGAGTTTTGCATCTAAAATAGCCTTAGAATCCACAACTGCATTTGCAAAATTTTGTCCACACTTGTCATACCAAGTGAGCTTATATAGACCACCTCATAAAATGCATGATTCACCAATCTCATCACCGAAATCGAGATCATGAACTGTATCTGTCATCCTCAAATTTTACAAGACTCGAGTCTAGCGAGTGCAAATACAGACACAACATGTAATACATCAACAAGTGTAAAAGAACTATCATTTGATGGAGTCAACACAATCTTTCCAACTCCCTTTATTGGATAAGATACATTGTTGACACTACTGACTATATTCCCATGAGGGACATCCTCATGACAAATAAAGAAGTCAGGATGAGAGGTAGTGTGCTTTGTAGCACCACTGTCAATGTGCCACATGAGCATCTGCAACAATGGACATACATGCATCATGGATAGAAGGATCACGAGTGATCTCTGCTCGCTGGGATGTTTTCCTTGAATGAAAACCATTTTTAAAGCTACTCATTTAAGGTTCTCTTTAAGCTATTATCATCATCACCTAAAATACAATCCATTATCATTGATAAGCTATAAGTTGTAGCTTTTACCTCTTATGTCCTTGATTAAGCAGTTTTTTCATTTCTATCATATGCGGCACACTCATTAAGCTCAATTAGCCTTTATTTTCCCAGAAAACATTTTCTTCTTGTGAGTTTATCAATTTTATTATATTTGAGAAGATATATATAATGTGCTATTGAGATATATGATTTCATATATATTGGACCATTAGTGTGGCTCGTCTATATCAAATGAGCCTTGTAGAACACGTGGCTATAGCCCACAAAACACGAAAATTAATTTGTCTTAGCAACCTACAAGACCTTTCATCCCTTCCAAAAGGCTATTCTCTACATAGGAATAGATGAAGTGGCAACCATTTGTGTAGCCCTCCCAAAACGCTCACCACCATTACCTTTGTCATGCTCCCTGCACAAGCTAGCCTCACTAGCCCAAGACAACCATCACAATGCTTCGCTACCTTTTTATTGGCTTAATTGTCCACTACTAATCTCCTCCTATGTCAACAATCCCATTGATACAATAATCAAATAACCTTGCTTGCCCTTCTACATTTGCATCCAGTTTGCTTGCCTCAACACAAGTTGCACCTCGATCACCTCTTCAATTTCTATCAATGACTACTTGGCTCTCAAGTTGGACCCTTCTTGCTACCACATTGGCAACACCTCAATCGATTCTAGCTGGACATCTTTAGCGTTGCATTCTCAGACAACTACTCCTCTCCACAGTATTGATGAAGGCCAAATTCACACTCATTGCATGTCAATGTCTCATAGATATCAAACAAAACTTGAAACCTTTGTATGCTTGGTTGAGAACATTTCATGTGATGGAATGAGTACATACTCATGACCTATACTATAGTAAACAATAAAAAGTCTATATACAAGAACATAAATGAGTATTTGATTCATGAAACCAACTAGGCCATAATGTTGCAAAAAAAGACATAATTGATGTCTAGAAAGTGAGATTTTAAGAATGTGTACATCGAAGGCATGCCATCCAATGGAGTTAGCAGACACTATAGTCAACCGAGTATTACGTGATTTTCTACCACAATTGCGCTTGATGAAATCCTTTGTAGATTGAAAATATAGCATTGCTTAGGATTTGCTTTTTTGGAAAGCACACCCTTGGAACTATTACAAGTTGATCATTATGGGTATGCATTACTTCAATGGTTCTATTGCTTAATTCATAGACTATTTGATTGCATGACCAATAATGTGATTATTCTAGGATACGTAAAAACTACGTAATACTTGGTTGACTATAGTGTCTACTACCTCCATTGGATGGCATGCCTTCTATGTACACATTCTTAATACCTCACTTTCTAGACATCAATTATGTCTTTTTTTGGAACATTATGGCCATGTTGGTTTCATGAAGCAAATACTAATTTACGTTCTCATATAAACATCATAGTGGAAAAAATCTCAAAAATTATCAATGTCAGATGCCAAAAGAATTATTCTTGCAACTTACGGTTACCAAAGAGAGCAATTGGAGATAGCAAAAGCATACCCTAATAAAACATAGAAAGAATAGAACTGGTACTTTTATTCTGGCATATAGAAGGTGTTGAGAAACATGTAAATGTGCAACGAAGCATGGAGTCAATGAACATACCGTCCATTCCATAATCAAGTATCCAAAAACATGTAAAGACTCCATCACCATGTTTTGACGCCTTGCTGATCTCAAGAAGATGTGATTCAAATAAGGAAAATCTTTTAGTTATGCGTAACCCAGTACTTACATAGGGGTTTAACCTACAAATTTGTGCATGTTGTAACCAAGTAGGCTAGCAAAATAGAGTAAAGAACCTCGTAATGTTAAACATGTCATTTCTAGATAGTTCTAGTTAATAAATGAAGCAAAGATTATTCAAATGTTGCGCATATTCGATCCACAATAAGGGACTATTTAGGATGCATCGTAAGGGGGAGCCATAAAGCATCAAGGAATTACCAACGTAGAGTAAAAGGAAATATCAAATATGCCATCTAAACCGTGTTATGGGGATTGTAGGTATGGCAAGGGAATATCTTGCATCCAAGAGGACGGAAGACTCTGATTTGAGAGGAGATTTTACATCTAGTAACTACATGCCCACCTCATTCCCTGGATATGCTACATGATATAATTTGTCTTGCTAGTATTCAAAATTCAACCTCCTCACCATTTTTGTCGATTCCATTCAAAAGCTTCTCTTCCATTCCTTTCTTCTTAACATTCAAGGTTTGATTCCTTACTCTTTCCAAAGGAATCAATCTCCTCGAGCCTAGTTTCTCCCTTTTGTTGACACCCAAGGTGCCGAATATTCACAAGATTGTCTCGAGCCTAGTTTCTCCCTTTTGTTGACACCCAAGGTGCCGAATATACACAAGATCGCCTCTCAAAGGCCATTCATAATCCTGATTGAAAATGCTACCAAAAAACCCCCTTAACATCTATGGCTAGTGTGTGCCTAGCGTATGGTTTTCTTTGGAGAATGTTCACTACATGTTGCGTGGGCTCTTAGAGATGCACATTCCTCAGTCCAATTGTGGATTCCCTTCACAATTAGGAAGCTTCATCTCCTTCACCATTTAAGGAAAACAACAAGGAGCTGTAAACACTACCCTATACTTTTCTTCATGACCAACATCATCCCTAGCCACAAATCTGACCAAGAATTCAAGGGGATATCCGGCATTGATATATAAGTTTTAAAAGATGAAGTAAGAAGAAACTCCAAATGATCCATGGGAGCCAACCATTCGTAATGACCTATTTCAAAGGTGAAGGATTTTATCTAAGTGCACATTCTTCCATGATGGAAATTGATGAGACACTAGGTAAGAATAAAATTTGAGACCCTTTGGCAATGAAAAGACTTTTCACAATAAAAATATTTCATCAAGTAGTCTGTGGCTGTCATTTTTCACATGAACAAAGTTTATCAACGATTGCCAACACACTTTTGAGAATTGGACGATGTATGCTATGAGTTAATTGTTCCATTATGGCAAGAGTTAAGACACTCTCTAAGAATCAAGCCTGTAGAAGTTTGTCTTGAGTGGTGCCTAAGTTGCCTTTTAGATCTAAACATTACCTCCACCATGTGAAAACAACACACACAAGAACAACTGTTCACAACTCAAATCTGAATTCTCTCCCACAATAATGTCGAAGCAACTACTTTAAATACGCGACCTCTATTTCAAGAATAACATGCCGGATGAATTTCTAAATGACTGAATGTAATGTTCCACTCCTGCTTTTTCAACCTTTATATTTTTAAACTCTGCTTAAATAGAAAAAGAATCCACCTCATAGCAAACAAACCACATCTCGACACTTTTACGTCTAAATATCGTTATGCTTGCCACTACATGTGAATCACTTCTATAACAACTTACCCATGTTCTCAATTTGAAATTGAATTCTTTCCCAAGCTAATGCTCAAGCAACTGCTTAAAAAACAAGACCTCTAATTCAAGAGAATCTTGTTGCATGAATTTCTAAATTACTAAACATAAAGATCTACTCCTAGTTTTTCAACGTTTTAAGTTTTTTAACTCTTATTAGATAGAAAAAGAATGCATCTCGTACCACACAAACCAGCTCACTTTACCTCTCAATTTCATTGTGCTTACCACATGTCGAGCAACTGTATCTATATGTATTCTATAACAGCAATCCAAGTACACAACATCTGCGCGTTGAAAGCTAAATGTGAAGCACTGGATAAACAAGGGGAGTGAAGGGGAGAGAGAGAGAGAGAGAGAGAGAGAGAGAGAGAGAGACCAACCTCCAGCGGGCGGCCGTACTGGTAAGCACTAACAAACAATTCTCATTGCCTGGCAAGGCTCTCAATGCTCAACTATACAAGAAGCAGTCAATTGGGCTAAACCCCCCATGGGACTATCTAATTATTATTTATTTACTTATACGTTTGTTGATTTATATATGAAGAATTATTGACAGTCTTAAAGATGCGACATATCAAGATGGTATTTGAGTAAGGGGGCTTAGATTTGCATACTCCCACCATTAATGGCTTAAGAGAGTTTTGGAAAAGCTCTACCACATTCTTAGCAATACAATGTTTAGAACATTCCTCTTAACACAACACAACACCATATGAAATGTTTCAAATTCATTCGCACGGGGTAATCTTAGTGAATCCTCAAACCAACCATATACCATAGTCACTAATTGTCCTTCTAGCTCACTTGCTTCCAACCCGCAAATGGCAAACCTTACCTTTTTCCTATTAAATCAAGGTTTCCTAAGTCTAATTTTAAGTCCAAGAAAGATTTGTTGCACATGATTTTCAAAAATGAAATATATATCATCAGAAAGATGATTTACTTGATTAATTACATAAATCCTCTTAAAAGCTAACCATTATACCCCATACCCTTCCTTTGTTTAATTTTTTTGAAATAAAATCATAATCAACATAACACTACATCCAATGTCTATAGCCTTAGTTTTGACCAGCTTTCACAACATATGACCTTTAAAGTAGGCATTGACTATTCAAATTTATCAATAATAAGAAAGGGCTAGGTATGACAATAGGCATACACAGCAAATAAGTCAATTTGAGATGGTACCTTATAATGTCAATGTTAGTGATACTTGTTGGCCCAATCCTATTTATGGTACACAACATTTGGTTGTGTATAATGTGATTTCTACCGCTCGCTATTGCAGTTTGTTCTCTTTTTACAAAAGAAATGCCAAACCCCTGTAGATTTGTCAAGTCTCTCGCATTGATAAACTTATCATGAATAAGATTAACTTGATCAATAAGACAATTCCTCTGAAAAAATAACCAATATACCTCATACTCTCCTTTTACACAATTACTCTGCTTTTAGCTCCTATTAATCCAATGTTTAGAGCCTAATCTTTGCTCACATTTCAGTACCATATACGCTTTAAAGCAACATTAACATTAATTATTAAAATTTATTGATAATAACAAGATGGACTAGACATGACAAACATGATAGCAAAGGAGATACATAGCAACTAAGTTTGAGATGGTTTCTTCTATTGTGAAGTTCATAGATACTTCTTGACTCAATCCTCCTCTTCCACGATGCTATGTTTTGCGCATCAATAAGCTCTACGAGTTACACCGGTACAAAAATAAAATCTCCTCTGCGGTATAAATGAATAGACTTTGCAAAGATAAATGAAACAAACGAGGAGATAAAAGTTATAACCATACACCATTTCATATAATTTGGTCAACATCCATTTAAATCAACCAGCTATCCCTTCTTTTTGAGCTATACCAACTAGAAATCAAAATCCTCATTGTGTTCGTAAACATGCTAGAACGTGTTGGGGGTGCCAAACGAGAGTTTCTCAAATTTGGATTTGTTTAAAGTTCTTCAAACTAGCAAGACATTCAATGATGGAGAGAATGGATACCAATTGTGTAGCATTCATAGAAGCTAGTAATCATTTGTTCAAAGGCCCAAATAACAATTTTAAAGAGCAATTTGTGTATATTTCACCATACCCTCCCATACGTCAAATAGATAAATATGTCAAGCAAACGTTGCAGCATCCTAGAACAAGTAGCTTGAATGTGATATTCGAAGGGAATGACCACATCACTACGAGGGCACATATAATTGGCCATCTAGACCACACACTTCTAATGCATCATACCGCATAGGTGACCATCTAAAGGAAGTGTCCAACCACCGGGAAGGAGCATTTTCCATGAGAACATGGGTGACAAAGCATGCAAAGAAGATTGCTTCATAGATTCGATGTGAAAATGACAAAGTCATGAACATTTCTGGTGCATCGAAGGGTCGATGACAAAAGCACAAGTACGAGAATGTTTTATGGTCTTAAGGGATTCCCGAACTAAGTCACGCACATTTAGCACCAGCCACATGAATGAAGATAGATATGTTCCCATCAAACCTATCTTCCTTCCATCGACAGATCTTTCATGTTCTGACTTGTAAGACTTAAGTTACAAGTACTTAGTACTAAGTACTAAGGTCTATGTCATGACTTATATGATCTATCATGTTCCAACTTCTAAGTTTAAAAAATTCTTGGTTTAGTCTCTCTTGTAGTGTGTAAGACGTATGAATTTATTTTTGCATCGTACGTTACGTCAACGTACACCTAATTTCTTTAGTTCGATTAGAACCGCACGTTTTCGTACGTGTACCCGTCGTACGTGACCGTACGTGTCAACCATGGTGATATGCCAGTTGCGCATGAGAGACACAGAGAGAGAGAGAGAGAGAGAGAGAGAGAGAGAGAGAGAGAGAGAGAGAGAGAGAGAATTTTAACGTAGTGGGAAACTATCCCAAGAGACTAAAAAGAGAGAGAGAGAGAGAGAGAGAGAGAGAGAGAGAGAGATCTACATATTGAGTTTCAATCATAACTCTAGAGATGCAAAGCAATCCCTTCAGGAAGATTTTTTTTTGAAGTCTCAAGCAAACAAGCATCGACGCGGCTTGCAAACAAAGGAGCATGATTGGGTCTGAGAGAGCACATAATCATATGCATTTTCGAGAATTCTGTGTCATAAAGTCATACAGTAGAATACTAGTCAGCCCATTAGTAGCCCATTAGCATCTTTGAAACCCAAAGAGGACATCAATGACCTTATTCAAAATCGGGGTAATCTGTTGACAAAGGACAAGAGTAACTCTCCTCTTGTGCAAACCTACTACACTAGATTCACTCTCTCACTAAATTTGGGGTTCTATCAAAGTAGACTATGTAACCCGAATGCTAAAGATAAAGTTCCAAAAATCTGAAAAGTCTCTGCTTAGTCCTCCTCCATCTACTTCGCATCTAATGCACAATAGTTCTTGAATTTAACCAAGAACCGCCTAATCCCTTTATCTTTTATCCTTCTTTCCTTGTGTGCCAAAATCTGTTCTGGAACGAGTATCTCCTTGATTTTCTCTACTTCGGGTTGCTCATCAGGCTCCCCATCAACTCGCACATTGCCTTTAAAAGGCTTCAATAGACTCACATGGAATGCATTGTGAATCTTCCAAGTATTTAAGAGCTTGAGTCTAAAGGAGACAACATTTATCTTTTCTTTTATCTGGAAACGGCCAGTACCCACTCAGTTTTATTGTTTAATAGTTAGAATCGGGGAAGATCCCCTCTGGCAAAGCAAAGGGGTGCCGCACATTGCTTGCAGGCAAGTGGCGACCCATGACGGTAGAGGCAAAGGGGACGAAGCCAAGCGAAGGCTATGAGAGTGGAAGGCGGCAGCAAATGACCACAACACCGCAAGGAAGGGCAATGGAGTCGGCTGCCTTCAAATCATTTTGTTTTAGATATGCTTTTTTGGCATGCATGTCACAATCAAATGGATGGTGGCTATAACAAACTTGGACACCCCTAGTCAAGATTCTACCGCGACACAGCAAATATTCACTTTAAAACAGTTCAGAATTCACACTTGAGTCGGCACGGCCCGAGGTAGTTCCATGCCTAGAGATATTGGCCCCAAAGACTTGCGCCCCTTTCGATATTTCCTTTTGTATTAATTTGTGTTCAAAGTACAAGAGAGTGGGTAGGTGCTCACTATCAGACTCTTAGAAATGAGGCCATGCCCGCTTATTTATTGATACAAGGGATGCTTTTGCCATAAGCAAAGCCCCAAAAGCATTCGATTGAAAAGCTTCTCTTTCAAAAAAAATTATCCCCAAAAGCTGCCATAAAAACAACAAACATAAATCTAGGAAATCCGTACGCAATGCAACGTCAACTACTTTGCAAAATCCGAAAAATCCATATGAATGCCACGTCGATAACAGTCGACGTAAAAAGCGGGGGGTTCCATACTCTGCCACGTCACTATAAGCCCATTTTTCGAGGAGATCTCAACAGTGTGTGTCCAAGGTCTGTTGCCACGTCACCAATTTGTGACATACCTCTCTTGACAGCATTGTAATCGCCAGGCCATAAACTGTGTCACAAATTGCTTAACTTGTCAAAGCCCAAAAGAATGGAGCCAACTTGCAGATGCCAGCCAAGGGGCCTAAACCCTAAGAAGAACAAGTAACAAAAGAAGAAGTTCTACCAACTTATGGGGACCTCTTTCGATGGAGCCCAAAGTGACATAAAGAATAAAAATAAAGCAAGACTCGCAACTGATGACGTGGCAGTTTTCGAAAATCACACAAACAATGCTTACGTGGAAGGCCGTACGGATTTCCGCGTTTTGGACTTGCAATTGTACAAAATTCCGTGATTTACGCTGGCAGCTTTTTGGCATTGCTTTTGGACCAGAAACTTTTGAGTTTAAAGGATTTTCATGTAAACTGCTTTTCATAAGCCAAGGGCAATTAAATATGTGCTAAGGGCTCATTCTTTGGCATGCATCCTAGAGAAGGTGAAGAGTCTGTAATACCGACTTATACTCTGTTGATCAATATAAAGAAAAAAATCGGAAGGGGCGCCAAGGTTTGGGGTCAATACTCTCCTGGGTGGAATTCCGCCACTCCATGTCGCGTGTCGTCTCTCCCTCTCAGTTCAATTGTTATTGAAGTACCAAAAGTCTGTTCATTCTGTTCTTTTCTATTGGCACGTGGTGCCCGTCTTGTGACAATGGCGTACCTTCTCAAAACATAAGAGTACTCAAACATCTTTCTTTGATTTCAAATCGCGACGGTGTCGATCTGCTGGCTTCTTGTGTCTTTCTTGAGACTTTGCTAAAGCCTCCCGAACCTTGGCAAAAGCAATGTCCGTAGGGGGTACCAGCTAGAGGAATCAAAAAATGGTTGTATTAGTTGAATGGAAGAGTTAAGGGAAAGAGCACCCCTATTTCTATCTGGCTACCCCTTGTCTTACCTTTTCCCTCTTCCAGTTAACCCTTCCATTCAACTCATATGACCATTTTTTTTATTTTCCTCCAACTGCTACCCCCTACAAGTCCCTCGTGTATTGATCGGCTTCAAAAATCTTATCTTCCATGTTTAGAAAGGGTGGAACCCTTGTAACACCTTCAATAATCTCAAATGGGGCCTTCCCTGTCGCAGAGTGGATCATGTTATTGTAGGCAAATTCCACCAAAGGCAAAAACTTTTCTCATTGAATCTTCTATAATTCAATAAATCCAATACGATTGAATTTGCAATCTCAGATTGCCCATCTGTCTGCTAGTGAATAGATGACGAAAATTGCAGTCGTGTGCCAATGTTCTCCCAAATAGCCTTCCAAAACAAACTCGTGAAACGGGGATCTCTGTCAGAGACTATTGTCTCAAGCATGTATAGACACCCTTCACTAACAAAAGACCACAGAAATGAATATTTCAAAGCAGGAAAGTGTTTTGAATGTGGAGAACAAGGACATATCGCTACACGGTGTCCCAAAAGGGCACAAGAATCAGGATGATTGGTAGATTGAAAGGACAGTAGGACGAGACAACACTCATTTATGAAGAAATTTTTGAACTAGCAATTTATGAAACAAGACCTTTTTGAAAGATGTTTTAAATTTTGAATAAAACTAATCTTCTATGAAAGGATCTCTTAATTCTGGAAAAAGAGCAGAATTAAGAATAAAATGGAGCAATGACAGCTCCCGAATGAACTTGATAACGAATCATAAATCACATAATGATTGGACACTCTATTCAGTATGAACTTAATGATATATTGGGATCCTCAAAAATGATTCTCGTAGATGTTAATGCTTGAGGAGAACGATTCTAAGAGCTACAAAAGAAATTGTATTTAGAGATGTTTGCGACTTGTCTGAAAAAATAAATTAATAAATCTCTATAGGCATGATTGCAATATGAGATTAGTTAACCCGACATCAATGAGGTATAGAATAGATTTAGATGTGGTTACTAAATCCGTTGCTAGCAATCATTGTCTGAGATTTGAAATGAATGTTTCTGTGATTGCTTGTCATGTGATGTCATGTGCAATGATGTGATTGTCGTCTTTGTACAAGTGCTAGATGAGTCGTGTCTAGTCCGTCGATACTAACAGTCAGTGTCTACTAAGACAATATATGGTCTCTGTCTGTTTTGCAAGCGTAATTGAGGGCGATTGCAATTCTCTCAAGGGGGGATATGATGTCACAAACTGGTGACATGGTAGGCCCTCGGACAAACACACTACACACGTCGATTGCTGACGTGGTAGGTCAGAAATAACGATGATTGGCTGATGACGTGGCAAGTGTACAGACGTCCGCAATTTGCGCTAACATGTTCACGTGGCAGTTGTACAAAATTTCATAATAATTTCGTAATTTGTGCTCGCTGCTTTTTGCGAGTTTTTGAGGACTAGTTGCTTTTGGAACTTATTTGTTTTTAAGTTTGAAGCTTTTGAAACCTTTGCTTTTGAGTTTAACTGATTTTGGGGCTCTGCTTTTAGCATCCCTTGTAAGAATAAAAGAGCCCAAAGGGCCTCACTTCTCAAAGGAGTTTGGACGCAAAATCTAAGAGCGGAGGACCATGTGGGGGTTGTACTTTGCCAAAAGATTAATATAAAAGAAATACCGAAAGGGACGCAAGTCTTTGGGGCCAATCTCTCTGGGCACGGAATTACGTCGACTCGTGTCGGCTGAATTGAACAGTGATTTTAAAGTTGTGAAGTATTTTAAGTGAATCTCTCTCGTGTCGCAAGAGAATCTAGACTTGGAGTGCCCAAGTTTGTTACACATTGTGTGATCATAGATTAGGTATAAATGCCAAAAAGAGTGAATCTTTCTTACTGGACTTTTTGGGATACATCGTCTCAACAGTAGGAGTACAGATGGACCTAGCCAAGATTGACACTATACGTGACTAGCCAGATTGAAGAATCTTCATGAAGTTAAAAGCTTCCTAGTCTTGTGTTCTTGCTACCAACGGTTCATTCGAAATTTGCAGAGGTGGCTTCTCCTCTACACATATTGACTCAGAAAGGAGTCCCTCTCGTGGGAACCGACACACTACCTTTCAGACGCTTTAGAGAAAAACCGACTACTGACCAATGTTGACCTTGCTGGACTTGCAAGTGCCGAACTTGAAAAAGTCATTCGAAGTGTATTGTGATGCTTCTGGTAGTAGTCTGGGAGCGGAGCAGCATAATGCAAGAAGTCCATGTGATTCCCTATGAAAGGCGATTCTTTTCAAGGCCAAAATTGACATCACTTACTCTGTGGCGACATTACCTACTCGGAGCTGATTTCACGGTCTTTACTGATCTTTAGAGTTTACGCTACTTGTCATAGAACCAACTTTCGGAAAAGCAGATGAAGTGGACTAACATCTTGTCACAGTTTCAGTTCCAGATTGAGGGATATAAAAACTTGCTGGCAAATGTATTTGTCTCAGAAGCCCCTTGTCTTGGCTATACATCATAGAAGCTTCAAGGACATGGTTGATTAGTACGCCACAGATCCGGATTTTTCTGATGTATTCACTCGAATACAGAATGGGGAGGTAGTAGCAGGATATTCCATGCGTGATGGCTACTTGATAAAGAAAATGATGTGCCTCACACAATCGTTGAGGAAAAAGGTTTTACCTGAGTGCCATTGTCCACCTTTTACCGGCCACCTCGGCATCGACACCACTTTGAAAGGTGTGGAGCATTACTTCTTTTGGCGGAGAAGCAAGAAAGACGTGGACATATTTGTTCACAGTATGCTAGAAGGTCTTTGATAGGCATAAGACACAGGGATTTCTACAACCTCTACCCATTTTCACTCGCCCCTCGAAAAGTACTGCAAGAGATTTCTTTTTTGATCTCTCAAAGGCACAGAGTGGCATGATGCATTTGGACTGTCATTGACAGATTTAGCAAGCAAGCTCACTTCATTCCAATGAAGAAGACAGTCAAGCCAGATCATTTAGCGAGACTGTTCATTGCACACATTTTTCGACTAGATGGCATATGTCACTAGGAAGTGTATTTTTCATGTTGCCTTCTCTAAATATGTACTATATATTTTTCTTTATTTTATTTTTACTTGTTTTCCCGAAACCCTTGAAAAGGTGCAAGTGAACATAGTATGGCCAACGTGAAACGGTTGCGACCGAACATGATCGAGACTCTAGGTCGGGCCAGTTAGCTTTGAATTCTGAGGAGTATGGAAGCCTGTGCGTGCCAAATGAAATATGTTCCACTCGGAAAGTCACAACTTTATAAGTGAGTTGAACCTAGGGAATAAACTCAAAGGGGCAAACTGGACACTTGGCATAAGAAGAGAAACCTGCAAGACACCTCACCAAGAGGAGGCGTCCAAATTAGGCTGGGGCTGATTTGAACTTCATTAGTGACGTACTATGTGTGTGAGTAGTGGGTGCAAGTTGACAACTTTAATGGAAAGCTTGTCTTCTCCTCTATCTCGTGTAGCGCGATGATTTGCTCTCGTGCATCTCTCCCTCCCCTTTGGCACATATGGTAATGTCTCACTAGTTGGGCTACTCAAATAATAATGTAGAGTTTTGAGGGTTTATGTGCGTTTGCGAAGGCAAGAGCCTTTTGATTACAAATCGGATTAGCTAACTGCTAATCCCCCACAGGTACACACAGGTCCATCGCGGAAAATTGCGAGTTTGGAGAGTTTTCTCACATGACAACTCGTCCAATTCGCAAAGGAACTGTCCCATAGGGTACAGAGATGCCTGACAGCATGAGTAAGGGTCTCATTCCTAAGGAGGGTAGCTCCTTGGATGAGATTCGACAGTGGCGCCCCATCACCATCCTCGACTCAACCTACAAAATTCTTGCCAAGGCTCTGAGTTTGAGGATCCATCCACTTCTAGAGAGCCTTATACATGGGACTCAGACAGGTTTTGTCAAGGAGCGCACTATCCTTGACAACATCTTTACTTTTTGGGAGGCTTCTATCCTAGCGTAGCTCCGTGGTGATAATCTCGTGATTCTTCTTCTCGATTTTGAGAAGGCCTACGACAAAGTTAACTGGGACTTTCAAGAGGGCACTCTACGCAGGATGGGCTTCTCAGATGCTTGGATCAGAGGGGTGTCAGCTTTGTACAGATGAGCACACAATCAGGTACTTTTGTCAGGAGGTAGAGGTGATCGTTTCATGCTCACACATTCGGTCAGACAATGCTGCCCTCTTGCTCCATTCCTCTTTCTGTTCTATGCATAGGGGATGAGCAGGTTTTTGGTGTCGCACAAGGTTGGTCTACGGGGCTTAGCACTCCCTATTCAGAGAGATGAGCTACCTATTCGGGGAGATCAACTACTGGACGTTGAGTTTGCTGACGACTCAGCCTTGTACTTGGATGGCCAAGAGGCCAACCTTCACAGCTGTGAGCAGGCTCTTGAGACCTTCTGTTGTGCATCTGGCGCACTGATCAATTGGAGAAAGATAGTGGCTTTCTCGGTTGGTAGTGCTCCTGTACCCAATTGGATGTCAGGTTGAGGGTTTCAGGTGGATTCTCCCAAGGACTGCAGTTCGGTACTTGGGCTGTCATGTTGGTTTGGACTTGTCTCCCGAGCAGAAGATTGCTCCCCTCCTCCTGTCTATCAGGAGAAAGTTGTTACATTGGAGCTCCGCACGACTCTCTTTGGCTGGCAGAGTTGTAGTGGCCAACCAGGTGTTGTTGGCTACTATGTGGTACATCACTTCTTGCTAGATCTTCTTGAGTTCTTGTATCAGTCAGATAGAGAGGCTGATCAAGAACTTCCTTTGGTCAAGGCGTTACACTCAGACACCAAGGTCATCACTCTTCCTTGTTCACAGGGAGGGCTTGGGATCATAGACCCAACACAGCAGAGCAGAGCCCTTCTTGGGAAGTTCATCGTCCGAGGACTTCTTCCAGGTGAGGAGCCCTGAAAAAAGTTCTTTCCACATTCCCTTCGTGCTAGGGTGCCTCGGGTATGAGGCCCTTGGCAACCTTCGACCATATGGATCTTCACAGAGATACGCAAAGTTGGTTTGAGCAGGAGACTGGAGAACCGCTTCGCTGTGGGTTTGCTTCAATCTTGGGAGCACTTGCGACAAGGCCTGGAGGAGCGGCGAGGCTACCTGCGCGGAGGAGCGCCTGCGACAGCACCTTGTTTGGAACCCCATGGTTTGCACTCAGAGAGGCCACTTGGTTGGTAGTCATCCTCATGTTTCCTGGGGTCCCGTGGCAGCAGGTCCAGCACGCTCTTTAGATGACTGGTTACAGTTTTCAAGCTTGTCAGAGGAGCTGCAGGGCTCTCAGCTACAGGGCATGAGAGGGGTGCAGAGCATGTGCCAGAACATCTTAGAAGCAGTACCAACGAAGTGGCTCACACCTCTCGAGTCACCAGCGCCCAGATGGATGGGAGCCTTCACGCGACTGGAGGTTCTCATCTTAGTTCGGACTTGCTAAAAGACTATTCCCTCAATGTTTTTCGAGTTACAGGGTGAGGGAGGCTTACAACGAGTTGCAGTAGAGGCCCCGTAGGTGGCAAGAGTGGTGTTTTCACAGGATCCGATAAGTGGGCATCTGTGGAAGGACTTGTGTCATCGATCCTGACCCAACTGCTCTTGAGACTGGACATTGGAGACTGTGGGCTTGGGAGTGTTGTCCACTAGCGCGAGTACAGTGGGATCCTGGAGAGTGGCTTTGGAGGGACCCTTTCTCTTCTACAGACCACCCAGGTGTCCCTTTCTTTCAGTACACTGTTCGATTGGGACGTCACATATTGACAGCACAGAGAGAGGATTGCCCTGCTGCAGCATCTCATTGGCAAGATGACTCACAGTTGAGTTCTTGGCAGCTTTTCGGGAAAAGTTGTGGGACTCTAGACAACCGAGACAAGTCTCTTTGTTTGAGTGACTGGTCGCACACAAAGCTACAGCAGTTGGGAGCTGGCTTGTGCATAGTGGTCTCTCGGCCGCATGCGCTACTTGGGACCGTCTTGTGGAGAGTCAACGTCACTGTCTTTGGGATTGTCCCTGAGTTCTTCGATTGATGCCTACTCTCTCTACGGCTCGGCAGTACACTTGGGGGACAACTGCTTGGTCCACTCTCACGGGCCCGGCACTTCAGTTTGAGCTATCTTCCACCAACAAGATGATAGTGATGCACGGGGGGCGACCTACACACTCCAGCCTGCCACAGAGCTGACTCCACAGGAGTGTAGTGAGAAAGAGCAATGTTGGCAGCTCATCAGTGGCCTGACGCTCTGGTTCATCTGGCGGACCCATTGCTTCCGCATCTTTAGAGGCTCGCCCTGTACCACCAACAGAGACTTTTGCATATCTTTGGTTAGAGCTAATCCACTATAACCGGGCTGTACAACATAGAGGTCGGTACTATTTCAATTACCTGTTAAATTTACACAGAGCACTGAGAAGAAAAGAGAACACAGTTGCGTCCAGCGACCAGAATGTCACTGCGCACACGAGACCAACACCCTACAAGCCCCAAAGATTGGCGCCCCTTTCGGTATTTCGTTATTAAGTTAAGGTAGATGATCCGACCACTTAGTACAAGCTTTCACAAAGCTGTCCAAAACCTGGCGAGGGCTGAAAACGCAGGCTTTCGACCTGATTTCGATGCAATGACGACGCAAAAACCCCTGTAGGTCAAAAGAACCTATCTAGGGCGGATTCCCTCGCTGTCTGGAAGCTTTATGGTGAGCTCTCACAGAAATTCAGCGGGCTGTAATTCTCTATTTTTCATTGCCGGGAGCCCAAAAGCCTGTACTCGCATCACAAGGCTCTCACGAGGCTCCCCTAGTGTTCCCTTGCAGTTTAGGTTCGAAACCCTAAACCTACAGAAAAACACTTTTTTTTAATTCCCTGTTTCGGATCGTTTTTAGCGGAGCGAACACGCCTACCCATGTCCCAAGGGCTCCCGCACACCATGGGACAGTTCCCTTGTGAATTGGACAAGTTTTCACGCGAGAAAACTCTCCAAACTCGCAATCTTTCGCGATGAAACTGTGTACTTGTGGGGGATTAGCAATTAGCTAATCCGGTTCCTGTTCAGAAGGCTCTTGCCTTGGCAAACGTACATAAACCCCCAAAATTGTACATATTCATCTAAGTAGCCCAACTAGTGGGGCATTACCATATGTGCCAGATACTATACTGTGAGGCATGTGCTTCGATACAACACCCCATCCACCATGCCAAGCTCCTGCTCGTGGCACCGCAAGAACCAATGGGGGGGAGAGATGCACGAGAGCAAATCATCGCGCTACATGAGACAGAGGAGAAGGCAAGCTTTCCATGAAAGCTGTAGACCTGCACCCACTACTCACACACACATTGTAGGTCACTTATCATTAAAAAATCAGGCCCATCTCTATTGGGCGCCTCGCTTGCTGAGGTGTCTTGCAGGCAGCTCTCCTCCTGCCAAGTGACTAGTTTGCCCCTTTGCGCTAATTCTCTAGTTCCCACTGACTTGTAAAGTTGTAAGTGACTTGCAGAGTGGCCCAAATTCCTTCTGATGCACACAAGCTTCCATACTCATCAGAATTCAGTGCTACTTGGCCCCACGAGTGCTAGATTGACCGGCCTAAACTCCCGATGTGAGAAACCTGTTCGACCACAGCCATTTCACACTAACCATGCAATGTCCACTTGCACCTTTTCAAAGGTTCCGAGAGAAACAAGTAAAAATAAAAAAAAATAAAAATATCTAGTACTTATTTACGGAAGGCAGCAGGAAAAATACACCTCCTGGTGACACACCCACCCTTGAAATATTGCAAGCGACCTCGCTTGCAAGCCAATCATACATGTAGATATCTCAAGATATCACATATATTCTATGATAGGAATCCAAGATATACATGCTTCCGGAAATGTATCGTTGGACGATTAAACAATCCCACCAACTTGGCTATGACACATATATCAAGCATAGAAGTCTTCTAGTGTACTCTCAAGCACAAAGTTCTCTGGCTAAATTTAAATGGAAAGAGTAGTTACAATTGCTTAACTACTCTCTTAAGCATCATGAACCATGCTCTTGCCTTGCTCCAAAAAGGCTATATCAAGTCACTATGGGTTCCATCTGAAAGGCTTCAAGATACAATTGCAAAAGCTGAGGTGAATCAACCAATTCAGACTCTTGCCATCCACTTGGCATCCAGCGATGGGATAGTTCTTGAACTTCACCAAATAGCCTCTTGCAACCTTTCCTCTAACCTTTCTTTCCTTATGTGCCAATATCTGTTCAGGAATAAGAATCTCATCCAATTCTTCCACTTCGGGTTGTTCCTCATCAAGCATATTCTCTGGCACATTACCAACAAAGGGTCTTAGAAGGCTGACATGAAAAGTATTATGTATTTTCCAACCTTCTGGTGGCTTTAACCTGTAAGCTACATCGTTTATCTTTTCTGAAATCTAAAAAGGATCATAATATCGCATACTGAGCTTAGAAAACAAGCGTTCCTTGCCTTTGCTTTTCCTTAACCTGGCCTTTTCAAAGCGCAAAAGCACCCAATCACCAAGTGAAAATACAAGTTCACGACGGTGACAATCAGCAACTTTCTTTTGCTTAGCCTGAGTCTTCTCAAGAGCAATCTTTATCTTCCTATATGTTTCATCCACACCTTGCACATACTTGTCTGCCTCAAAAATCTTGTCCTTAGTATGCAAAATGGGCGAGACTTTCTTCCCTCCTTCCACTATCTCAAATGGTGTCTTACCTGTTGACATATGCACAGTGTTATTGTAAGCATATTCAACCAATGAAAGATGTTGTTCCCAAGTTGCCTTGTGCTCTAACACATAACATTTGAGCAAGTCCAGGACAGTAGAATTTGCCTCACAATAGAAACTGCTTCTTCTAACAGTCTGCGGATGGAGCGAAGAAGAGAACTTTAGCGTAGCGCCCATGTTCTCAAACAATGCCTTCCAGAAAAGACTCGTCATACGTGGATCCCTGTCACTGACAATTGACTATTGACTGAGGCATCCCGTGATATTTAAAGATATTGCTCATGAATATATTGACCATGTCTTCTGGCTTTATCTTCTTCCTCACAGGAATGAAATGGGCCTGCTTACTGAACCTACAAATGATAGTCTAAATCCCAGCATTGCTTGTTTGCGTTCTTGGAAGATCAAAGATAAAGTCCATTGCTATGCTTTCCCATGGCCTATCAGGAATCGGCAATGGCTCAACAATTCCAGTTGCTTTTGCTTGTCAAATTTGACTTTTTGGCAAACTAAGCATGATCTTACAAATGTGTCAACATCTTGACGTAAAGCTGGTCAATAGAAGAATGCCTCAACCAATTTCACTGTCGCATCAATTCCACGATGCCCAGCATAGGGTGGAGCGTGACTTTCCACCAAAATCTTTGGCCGTAACTGTTTAGTAACGCATAACTTTTCATGCATCATGAGAAAGTCATTCTTAAGCATGTAGTGCTCGTGATGTTGCCCATCAACAACCTGATCATAGATCCTTGCATGAATCTTCAGCATATTGCATCTTCATTTCGTCTAGTTCACAATGGTACGGAATTGACACTGCTGAAATTTGGGGCTTTCGTGACAACGCATCAGCCACCACATTCTTTTTCCCTTACACATGCACAATCTGAAAATGGAACATTGACAAGATGTTTGCCCATCGCATGTGCTTCTCAGACAACTTCCTTTGTGTAAGAAAATATCGTAAGGTTTGATGATCTATTTGGACAACAAAATCAACCCCTAGCAGATAGTGTTTCCAACTAGTGAGAACATGAATTACTGCCAGCAATTCTTTCTCATAGACTTGCAAGTTCCTTTCGATCTTCAAAAGAATTCTACTATCATATGCGACTACTAAGTCATTCTGCATTAGAACTGCACCAAGACTATGGCCCACGCATCACACTGAACCACAAAAGGTTTCGAAAGATCTGGCAAAATGATTACCGAATCTGAAGTGAGCTTCTCTTTCAAGTGTCTGAACGCTAAAATTTCCTTGGCTGTCCACTTGAAAGTAACTCCTTTTCCTTGTAGTGCATGGAGTGGAGAAGCAATTACAGCAAAATTTCGGATGAACCTCCTGTAGTAGGAACACAAGCCTAGAAAGCTTCGAATGTCATGTACAAACTTCAAGTCTGGCCATGACCTAATTGCTTCGACCTTCGCGGGATCCATGCGTACCCCATCCTTTGAAACAATGTGCCCAAGGAAGTGAATCTCTTCCAAAAAGAATTCACTCTTCTTCGCATTAATGAGTAGCATGTTCTTACGCAACTCATTGAAAACTGCGGTCAAGTGATGCCTATGCTCCTCTTCGGACTTTGAGTAGACAATCATGTCATCAAAGAAGGTACCCACGAAGTTTCTATGTGGTCTAAAAATTATGTCCATCATTCTATTAAACGTGGCAGGAGCATTTGTGAGACCCCAAATGTTGTCCTGAACGCAGTCTTATGGACATCTTCTAGCCTAATGCGTATCTGATGGTAACCACTCTTGAGGTCTATCCTTGTAAACAATGACGCTCCCTCAAGCTGATCAAGAATGTCATCTATCCTCGATGTGGGATCCTTGTTCCTGAACAGATTTTGGCACATAAGGATACGAAGAACAAAGGTAAATCCGAAGGCGGTTCTTGGTTAAGTTCAAGAACTATCCTGCATTGGATGCGAAGTGGATGGAGGAGAAAGGACCTAGCAAATACTACTCAGATTGTGAAACTTTACCTTGAAGCTTTTGGTTTAGCATAGTCTACTCCAATGGAACCCAGAATTCAGCTTGGTCAGAGGTCTCGTGCAGTGGGATACACAAGAGGGGAGTTACTCCGCTCCTTTGTCAACAGATGCCTCGATTTTGATACTAGAGTCACTGATGTCACTTTGAGCTTCAGGGATACTGAAAGCTGACAATATTCTGCTATATGACTTTATAAAATGGAATTCCTAAATATGAAATTGATTCGTTCTTGACTTGTTTTTAAGTGCAGGAACTGATAGACGAAATGACTGCAGCATTTTGGTCTACTTGATCTCGAATAAACATGGTTGCAATAGGGGTTGATCAATCGAACATGATGAGGTCTTGATTGGATCTAGATGCGATTACTAGCTACATTGCCGATAAATCATGGTCTAAGATCCAAATGAATGTTGAATGTCATGTGATGTCGTGTGATGTCTAGTGACGTCATGTGATGTCGTGTCAAGTGACTATCGATTTGTACATGTGCTACATGTGTGTTCCTAGTACGTAGGTGCTAACAGTCAGTGTCTGCTAAGACGGTTTACGGCCTCTGTCTGTTTTGCAAGCATAATCGAAGGCAATTACAATGCTTTCAAGAGGGGGGTATGTCACAAAGTGATGACATGGCTATCCAATTGTTAGGGTTTGTCACAAAGTGATCACGTGGCTATCCAATTGTTAGGGTTTTGATGACATGGATGTCTGACTGTTGAAACCCAAAATTCTGAAAACCCTAATTTCTGTCAAAAACCCTAACTATTGGTAACCCTAAATGCTGCCTGAAACCCTAACCCTAATTCTGGAATTGCTGACGTGGCTGGCTACAATACGGACTTGCCTCACTTTTTGGAAACACCCCTCGGGAAATCTAACTGCCCTGCATTGCATAGCTAGTGTGGAACTGTCCAGAGGGAGTCCAGGCCTGAGGGCAAGAGAGCACTAAGGTTGGACAAGGACTATGGTTAGCCAAGTGGGGTCATTGACTAGCCAAAGTGGAATCCTTTGCTACAGAGGCTACATTTCAGTTCTGGATGTGGCCGCAGTGTACAAAGAGGGTCGGATGACCTAGAAAGATACAATGGCAGTATCTCCTAAATTTTAGGGAACTGCTATTTTGGGACCTGAAAATGTGTTGACGTCATTACCTCCGGAATGACAAAGGGAACATTTTCTTACTCTGCCGTGAAGTCAACTGGGCAGCCGGTTGGGAGATTTTTAGGCAGCAACCCCGAAACGGGAAAATGCTTATAAATGTGCCAAGTGGCACCTTCTGGTGCACTTGCCTCATGCAACAAGAAGTGGCGCTGAATTTTAAGCTGGGAGGGCCTCATTTTCAGTTTTGTCACAGGTTAAGAACTATGGAGTGCTTGCTTTCCCTCTTATGCACAGTGCGGTGCCAGGAGTGATGCCCTGCACGCTACGCACTGCCCTCTCTCTCCCCTTTGGCAGTATGTTATGCCCCTCTAGTGGGCTCTTTATTTGACCAATGTACAGTTGTGTGGGTTCATGCGCGATTGCCGAGGCAAGAGCCTCTTGCACAGGTACTGGATTAGCTAGCGGCTAATCCCCCCGCAGGTACAGGTGAATTCGGAGAGGTTTCACGCTAGAAATCTCGTCCGATTCAAAGGGCAAGTAGCCCTACAGGTGCGGGAGCTCGAGGGCTTGCTACGGATGCGACCGGCACGAGAAACGGAGCCCGAAACAGCAAATTACAGCCTGCTGTGTATTTTTGCAGGTTTAGGGTTTTGGCCCTAAACGGACCCTAATACCCCCAGGAGGTTCGGGGACGCAAGGGGACCGCTGTACAGGTGATCTGGCGCGTTTTCAGGGCTGAAAACAGAGAATTCAGCGTGCTGCAGATTCTCGCCAGGTTTTGCAAAGTGCCCGTATGCGTCGGAAAAGTCAATCAATGCGTGGGAATACTGACTGTGAAGGGTTCTAGTACAATTATACTGCCGAAATCGCGCTGGAACAGTGGAAATTCAGCCGAGTTTGTGCGGGGCAGCTTGTAGGAACCACAGCGTTTATTACCTCTTTTGAACAATAAAGAAATACCGAAAGGGGCGCCTAAGTTAGGGGCCAATCTGGTGTCCGTCTACTCATACAAGTGCAATCTAGCAGCCTGTATCCCTCTCCCCTTTGTTGTGTCTTGAAAGTACAGGTAAAATAGACGACTAATAGTGGGTGAAAGCTAAATCAAGGTTTAAAGTAAAGTCTACCGCCCTTTTTGGATTGAACAGGCCGGTTTCATGGTTCCATCGACGGGATTAAATCACTTTTTCCCATAGAAGTGAGCCTTGGTCAATTTTGGGCTTGAAGACACAGGGGATCATAGACCAGACACAGGGAATTGCAATTATGGCTGACAGACCAGATGATGTGACTGAAGAGGTTTCCTCTTCACAGGGTCAACAGACACATGAAGTGGGTGAGTTCTCAAGACCACCACGGACAGATGACGATATATTCAAGACCCAGTTGGCTACTGCTGTGGCTATGTTCACACAAGTAATGCAGAATCCGAGGTTTTTAGCCTTTCTGCAACCTCTTGTCCCGTCTCAGCAAGTTGGGTCACTGGATCATATTCAAAAGCCTGTTAAGGCTCGAGCACAGGTGATTCATACCGCACAGTCAATGGAAACACTTGTACACTTGACGGAAAACATGCACTCTCCACAACCTGTGCCTAAGGTGGAAGAACAGGTGGCTGAGATGCCAGTATTTCAAGCTGTACCAGTTCAGCCCGCCACCTTTTAGCAGCCTATAGCTGGTTCTAATGGGCAGGGAAGCAACCTACAGGCTATGCAACAGGTCTTCCCACCACCTTCAGTACACCCACCACCTTCAGTACACCCTGGCTATTTTGGAGGTGGATCGGTATTCCAGAGCATGGCTGGTCATGCACCTGGAAATCAGTTTTACACGCGAGGAACAGTGTTTGGGGGTGCTCAAACGATGATGCCTAACCCCATGTACAGTGTCATGGGTATGCAACCAGGGTTTCAGAGCACTCAGGGCCAATTTGGGATGCTACAGGCAAATTTTGGTATGGCTGGAATTACAAATCAGCAGCCAAATATGGCATTTCCAGGTCAAGTTAATAGCGGCCAAGGAACACAGATGAACCCTAATAGTGTTCCCATGTTTCAATCACTTCCATATGACAATTTAACGCCGCTGGAGAGGCCAACTCCGTACAAAGAAGGTGGCAAAGGTGTGACATTCACGACCTTTACAGGGTTTGATGACAGGAAGAAGGCTCTTTCATTCCTCCAGCAGTTTGACAAGGCCTATGCAGGGGGAAACTTTACAGAGGCTTCAAAGGTCCGCAAGGCAGCCACTTTCTTGACAGGGAATGCAGGACAATGGTGGACAACTTTATTGCTTCAAGGGCAAGCTCCGTCCACATGGATTTACTTCAAGCAGATTTTTGCAGCAGCATGGTTATCTGATGATTTTGAAGCATATGTCATGACAGAATGGCACCAGCTTAATGCTGCTACTTGCAAGAATCTGGATGACTACAATCGAAAGTTTTGGAAAGCTCTACTTCCAATAACTTCCTATAGGTTTGTGCCATTGACAGAACAGATCGAAAAATACTCTTGTGGCCTACCCAAAGGATAGAGAAAATACTGCACGAAGACAAAAGTCACTACTTTGACGCAGCTCATCGAGGTAGCAAACACTGGCAATGGTTTGCTCAAGGGAGAAGATTGTGAATTTAATACTGGCGTCAAGGCAGGATCAGCCAAGAAAAATTCAGCGAAGAAGTATGTTTCCAAGGAGGTTCCTAAAGTGACTCAGGAGCCAGCCAATGCAGGGAAAGGCAAAGCTTCGGCTAAATCAAAAAAGGGACCAGCGAAGAAATGGAAAAGACGTTTTCCTCGCAAGTCTGAAGAGAAAAAGAAGGTCCCGAGGACAGAGAACAAATGCTTTATTTGTGAGCAGCCTGGCCACATTGCTTACAATTGTCCTACAAAGAAAAGGCCAGCTGATTCTGAAGACAAGGAGAACAGGAAAGGAAAGAAGTCCATGGCTAGTCTAGTGCCAGATATGGTGGGCGACAAGCCAAATTCACATGCAAGTGAGCTTTGCAGAGCATGGGGAAAGGTTAGGGATCAAACAGTGCTTATCTTCTTTGATCCAGGTGCCAAAGCCAACTTCATTTCCCCAGAATTGGCTTCAAAGTTGGGAATCAGACCTGAAAAGATGGGGTATACAGCAGAGGCAAGTTTGGCTTGTCCTGGCCATACAGAGACTTTGACACCCATCATTGGAAAGTTGCGTCTACATATCCAGTCCTATGTAGATGCTAAAGAATTTTACATCATGCCACTGGACAAATGTGATGTGTTGTTAGGTATTCCTTGGTTGTTTCGTGTACAGGGAATCATGGATGCCTACAACAAAAAGATCACTGTACAGAGCAAGGGAAAGACTCACATTCTGGATGTAAAGCTTAAAGGGGAGTCTATTCCCACTGTATCAGCTTATGCTATTACTTCTGTAATGAAAAAGCATCTTTCTGCGTAGTTGGTTTTTGCACGTGAAGTGTCAGATTGTCATGAATCAAATTTATATGTGCTAGATAAAGAAAGGTCAATGTTTTTACAACAGTATAGTGCCTGTTTTTCCGATTCATTACCGTCTCAATTACCGCCAGAGAGACCCGAGGACCATGCGATAGATTTGGTGCAAGGAAGTAGCCCACCAAATAAGCCTCCGTACAAGGTTAGTGCGGCTCAACAGAAAGAGATAATGGGCCAAGTACAGGAGCTGTTAGAAAAGGGGCTGATTCAGCCCAGTTCATCTCCATTCTGTTCTCCAGTGTTCTTGGTGCAGAAAAAGGAAACTCATGGCATATGTGCATCGACTACCGTGCACTGAACAAGAATACCATCAAGAATAGGTTCCCTATACCTAGAATTGATGATATTATGGACAAATTAGGAGCAGCAGCTATGTTTAGCAGGATAGATCTAAAGAGTGGGTACCATCAGATCCGCATTAGATCAGAGGATGTGCACAAGACTGCTTTTAGAACAACGTTTGGCCTTTACGAACTTTTAGTGATGCCCTTTGGTCTCACAAATGCTCCTGCTACGTTCAATAGGACGATGGACAGAATTTTCCGTCCACACCAGCAGTTTGTTGGTACATTCTTTGATGACCTGATAGTCTACTCAAAGAATGAAGAGGAGCATAGGCATCACTTGGCCATTGTGTTCAAAGAGCTACGCAGTCATAGGTTGCTCATCAATGCAAAGAAAAGTGAGTTTTTTCTGGAAGAGATTCACTTTCTTGGACACATTGTCTCAAAGGATGGTGTCAGAATGGATCCTGCAAAAGTTGAAGCGATCAAGTCATGGCCAAATTTGAAGACGGTGCATGATGTGCGAAGCTTTTTGGGACTATGCTCCTATTACAGAAGGTTTATCCGAAATTTCGCTGAGATTGCTTCACCTTTACATGCTCTTCAAAAGAAGGCAGTCACCTTCAGATGGACACAAAAAGAGATTTCAGCTTTTAATCTCTTAAAGGAAAAGATGACTTCAGATCCAGTCATTGTGTTGCCAGATCTTAGGAAGTCATTTGTGGTCCAGTGTGACGCCTGCGGTAGTAGCATTGGTGCAGTGCTAATGCAAGATGGCAGGGTAGTAGCCTATGAGAGCAGAATTTTGCAAGGGCTAGAGATGACCATGCAGGTCTATGAGAAAGAGTTACTGGCTGTGATTCATGCGCTCTTAAGTTGGAAACACTACCTGCTAGGTGCAGATTTCGTTGTCCAAACGGACCATCAGACCTTGCGATACTTCTTGACACAGACAAAGTTATCTGAGAAGCATATGCGATGGGCAAATATCTTGTCCATGTTCCATTTTCAGATTGTGCATGTGGAAGGCAAGAAGAACGTTGTGGTTGATGCCTTGTCAAGGAAGCCACAAATTTCAGCTGTGTCAATTCCTTATCATCATGAACTTGATGATATGAGAGAACAGTATGCAAATGATGAGAGAACAGTATGCAAATGATGAAGATTTTGCAAGGGTCTTCGAGCAACTAATGGATGGACAACGTCATGAACACTATCTTCTTAAAGACGGGTTCATGATGATGCATGGCAGATTGTGTGTCACAAAGCCATTGCGACGCAAAGTTATGGAAGAGAGTCATGTCCCACCGTATGCAGGGCATCGTGGTATTGATGCTACAGTTAAAGCGGTTGAGACATTCTTCTATTGGCCTACATTGAGAAGGGATGTGGATGCCTTTGTGTGAGAATGCCTAATATGCCAAAAGGTCAAGTTTGACAGGCAAAAGGCACCAGGGTTATTGCAACCACTACCTATTCCAAATAAACCATGGGAAAGTATTGCTATGGATTTTATCTTTGATCTTCCGGAACGCAGACAGGAAACGATGGTATTTGGACCATTATTTGCAGATTCAGCAAACAGGCCCATTTTATTCCTATCAGGAAGAAGATAAAGCCAGATCAGATGGCACGCTTGTTTATGAGCAATATTTTCAAGTATCATGGCATGCCACAGTCGATTGTTAGCGACCGTGATCCACGCATGACAAGTTTGTTCTGGAGAGGCTTGTTTGAGAATATGGGCACAACGCTCAAATTCTCTTCGTCATTTCATCTTCAAACAGATGGGCAGTCAGAAGAGGCAAGTTCTACTGTCCTAGATCTGCTGAAGTGCTATGTGTCAGGGCATAAAGGAAAGTGGGAGCAGTATTTGCCATTGGTGGAATATGCATACAATAATACAGTGCATTCATCAACTGGCAAGGCACCCTTTGAGATAGTTGAAGGTTGCAAGAAAGTTCCTCCCATACTTCATACAAAGGACAAGATATTTGAAGCAGATAAGTATGTTCAGGACATGGATGAAATGTACAAGAAGGTCAAAGTGGCCTTAGAAAGGACTCAGGCAAAGCAAAAGAAAGCAGTTGATCGTCACCGTCGTGAAGTGGTATATTCACTTGGTGATTGGGTGCTTTTACGCTTTGAAAAGGCAAGGTTAAAGAAGATGAAGAGCAAGGAAAGACTGTTTCCAAAGCTCAGCATGCGTTACTATGGGCCTTTTCAAGTATGCGACATAATCAGTAATGTTGCATATAGGCTGAAATTGCCTGACAGTTGGAAGATTCACAATGCATTTCATGTGAGTCTTCTCAGACCCTATGTGGGTGATGTGCCAGAAGATATGCCAACTGAAGATCAGTCGGAAGTCGAGGAACTTGACGAGACCTTGGTTCCCGATCAGATTTTGGCACACAAAGAAAGGAAAGAGAAAGGCAAGGTTGCTAGGCGTTACTTGGTAAAGTTCAGAAACTATCCACCAATGGATGCTAAGTGGATGGAAGAAGGTGAACTTACAGAGTCACCAACTATGTTATCACTTTACCTCGAAGCCTTCGATTTGCAACCTACCTTGACCCCTTGAGTTTCAAAGCTACATGGATTCTCAGTGTGACAATGGCTTCTGAAACAAATGATGTACAAGGTATTTAAAGTGAGCTCAAATGAAATACCTGTTACATGAATGTTAGAGCTGTACAAATTGTCAGTTTGGCAATTGCTCTTATGGAATGTCCAAAACTTTGGTTAGTGCTATAGAAGTGAGTATTTCTTGTCAGTTTGTCAAGGATACAGTGATTGCTTCTATTGAAGAGTACATGTGTAACTGCATTCTTAAACTGTCGGTTTGGGTATGCTCGAAAGTGTTACGGGATCCAACGTGTACTATAAGACAGTGGCAAAATGTGCAGCTACCGTTTTGTCATTGGAAAGTTAGTGACTCAAAGCAATGGCACAGTGCGAAGCTGCCACTATGTCATTGGGACAGGGTTCCCACGCAAGCAATACATGAGTCGACAAGGTGTTGAATACACCAGGGTTGACAATGACATGTATGTGTCGTATATGTGTCGACAGGTGTTGAATACATCAGTGTTGACAGTAAGCATGTACGACATAGATGCAAACGAGGACGTTTGAGATTTCAAGAGGGGGGTATGTTACCAGTGTGTGACTACTATCTATCCTTTTTGTTGATTTCTTTCTTATTATCTATTTACTTTCACTTTTTGGAAACACCCCTCGGGAAATCTAACTGCCCTGCATTGCATAGCTAGTGTGGAACTGTCCAGAGGGAGTCCAGGCCTGAGGGCAAGAGAGCACTAAGGTTGGACAAGGACTATGGTTAGCCAAGTGGGGTCATTGACTAGCCAAAGTGGAATCCTTTGCTACAGAGGCTACATTTCAGTTCTGGATGTGGCCGCAGTGTACAAAGAGGGTCGGATGACCTAGAAAGATACAATGGCAGTATCTCCTAAATTTTAGGGAACTGCTATTTTGGGACCTGAAAATGTGTTGACGTCATTACCTCCGGAATGACAAAGGGAACATTTTCTTACTCTGCCGTGAAGTCAACTGGGCAGCCGGTTGGGAGATTTTTAGGCGGCAACCCCGAAACGGGAAAATGCTTATAAATGTGCCAAGTGGCACCTTCTGGTGCACTTGCCTCATGCAACAAGAAGTGGCGCTGAATTTTAAGCTGGGAGGGCCTCATTTTCAGTTTTGTCACAGGTTAAGAGCTATGGAGTGCTTGCTTTCCCTCTTATGCACAGTGCGGTGCCAGGAGTGATGCCCTGCACGCTACGCACTGCCCTCTCTCCCCCCTTTGGCAGTATGTTATGCCCCTCTAGTGGGCTCTTCATTTGACCAATGTACAGTTGTGTGGGTTCATGTGCGATTGCCGAGGCAAGAGCCTCTTGCACAGGTACTGGATTAGCTAGCGGCTAATCCCCCCGCAGGTACAGGTGAATTCGGAGAGGTTTCACGCCAGAAATCTCGTCCGATTCAAAGGGCAAGTAGCCCTACAGGTGCGGGAGCTCGAGGGCTTGCTACGGATGCGACCGGCACGAGAAACGGAGCCCGAAACAGCAAATTACAGCCTGCTGTGTATTTTTGCAGGTTTAGGGTTTTGGCCCTAAACGGACCCTAATACCCCCAGGAGGTTCGGGGACGCAAGGGGACCGCTGTACAGGTGATCTGGCGCGTTTTCAGGGCTGAAAACAGAGAATTCAGCGTGCTGCAGATTCTCGCCAGGTTTTGCAAAGTGCCCGTATGCGTCGGGAAAGTCAATCAATGCGTGGGAATACTGACTGTGAAGGGTTCTAGTACAGTTATGCTGCCGAAATCGCGCTGGAACAGTGGAAATTCAGCCGAGTTTGTGCGGGGCAGCTTGTAGGAACCACAGCGTTTATTACCTCTTTTGAACAATAAAGAAATACCGAAGGGGCGCCTAAGTTAGGGGCCAATCTGGTGTCCGTCTACTCATACAGGTGCAATCTAGCAGCCTGTATCCCTCTCCCCTTTGTTGTCTTGAAAGTACAGGTAAAATAGACGACTAATAATGGGTGAAAGCTAAATCAAGGTTTAAAGTAAAGTCTACCGCCCTTTTTGGATTGAACAGGCCGGTTTCAACGGAACTCCGCTGGGCCTCTTTAAATCAAAATTGAACTGTGAACTGTTTTGAAGAGGTTATTTGGTGCGGTCGCGGTCGATTCTTGACTTGGAGTGTCCAAGACTGTTACAATAGTATCAGACCACTGCCGATTTCTCTTCTACGAGAAATCCAATCCCCATTTTTTTCCCACGACACCTATGGCTTCACGCAAGCGTGTTCAATTTGAAGAAGTACCTAGTTCTTCTTCTTCTTCTTCTGACAGTTCTTCTAGCTCTTTTGATTCGAGCGAAGAAGACCGAAAAGGCAAAAAGCGTAGCAAGAAAGAACGCTTCGGAAAGGGCAAGAAACAACGCTTAGAAGTCTAAATCTCGCCCAGTGAGTGACAGTTCTACAAAGGAGTCGTCTACATACAGTTTAGACTCTGATGACGGCAACTTTTATATAAACAAGAAGAATTTTATAAAGCCAACCAGTATGACTTTCTGGAAGACAAAAGCAAGAATGTCCGAGAGTTTAAGAAAGGTAGACAGTCAATTAAATTTGACACGTTTTCGAGATATAGAGATGCTTCGAAGGCTGTCTTTTATACAACAGTTTGACATCGCTTTCGCGGGAGGACGCTACTCAAAGCACTTAAGATTCGGAGAGTTGCCTCTTACTTTTAAGGGGCATGCTCGAACTTGCTGGTCCACGCTTCTTTTAAACAAGTCTGGACCAATTAAATGGCTGAAATTTAAGAAGCTTTTTATTTCTTCTTAGCTGACTCAAGAGTATGAACGCGATATACGAGCTGCTTGGAACCATCTTCAGATGACCAAGAAAGATACAATGGATGCTTATTGCGAGAGATTCTGGAGCTCTTTTCTACCCGCCTCTTCATTCAAGAAGAAATCGTTCAGAGAACAAATTGAGCGGTTTACCTTGGGTCTATCTTCTCATACAGGTGCATTCTAGCATCTGTATCCCAGTCCCCTCTCTTGTGTCATTATAGCACAGGTAGAATAGACGACTAATAATGGGTGAAAGCTAAATCAAGGTTTGAAGTAAAGTCTACCGCCCTTTTTGGATTGAAGAGGCCGGTTTCAACGATTGTCTCCTACAGAGACCACAGATTGACGAGTTTGTTTTGGAAGGCAATTTAGGAGAACATCGGTACACGGTTGCAATTCTCGTCATCGTTCCACCCGCAGACTGACGGGCAATCTGAGATTGCTAATTCAGTGGTTTTAGATTTATTGAAGTCTTATATCTAGGATCAAAAGACTCAATGGGAAAAGTATCTACCTTTGGTGAAATTTGCCTACAATAACACGATACACTCTTCGACGGGGAAGCCGCCATTTGAGATTGTTGAAGTTGTTGCGAAGGTTCCATGCTTCCTAAGCACGAAAGATAAGATTTTTGAAGAGTATACGCGCGACTTAGACAAGGCTTTTGCCGAGGTCCGCCAGGCTTTGCAGAAATCTCAAGAACAAGAGAAAAAGGCAGCAAATCGCCATCGTCACGATTGGAAATTGAAGGAGGATGATTGGGTGCTCTTACATTTTGAGAAGGCACGCCTAGAAAGAAGAAGGGAAAGAAGAGGCTTTTTCCAAAGCTTAGTATGCGATACTACGGACCTTTCCAGATCTCTGAAAAGATTAATGATCTCTCCTTCCGACTGAAACTGCCTGACACTTGGAGGATTCACAATGCATTCCATGTGGATCTCTTGAAACCTTTTAAAGGTGATGTGCTCGATGATGGGGAGCCTGATGAGCAACCCGAAGTGGAAGAAAAAGATTAATGATGTCTCCTTCCGACTGAAACTGCCTGACACTTGAGGATTCACAATGCATTCCATGTGAATCTCTTGAAACCTTTTAGAGGTGATGTGCTCGATGATGGGGAGCCTGATGAGCAACCCGGAGTGGAAGAAAACGAGGAGATCCTTGTTCCTGAACAAATTTTGGCACATAAGGATACGAAGAAAAAAGGTAAAGTCTGAAGGTGATTCTTGGTTAAGTTCAAGAACTATCCTGCATTGGATGCGAAGTAGATGGAGGAAAGGGACCTAGCAGATACTCCTCAGATTGTGAAACTTTACCTCGAAGCTTTTGGTTTAGCATAGTCTACTCCAATGGAACCCAAATTTCAGCTTGGCCGGAGATATGGTGCAGTGGGATGCACAAGAGGGGAGTTACTCCGCTCCTTTGTCAACAGATGCCTCGGTTTTGATACTAGAGTCACTGATGCCACTTTGAGCTTCAGGGACACTGAAAGCTAACAGTATTCTGTTGTATGACTTTATGAAATGGAATTCCTGAACAAGAAATTGATTTGTTCCGACTTGTTTTTAAGTGCAAGAACTGATAGACGAAATGACTGCGGCATTTTGATTTGTTCTTGACTTGTTTCTTGCAGCATTCTAATTTGTTCTTGACTTGTTTTTAAGTGCAAGAACTGATAGAAGAAATGACTGCAACATTTTGGTCTACTTGATCTCTAATAGACATGGTTGCAAAAGGAGTTAGTCAATCGGACATCGATGAGGTCTTGACTGATCTAGATGCGATTACTAGCTACATTGCCGATAGATCATGGTCTAAGATCCGAATGAATGTTGAATGTCATGTGATGTCCTTTGATGTCCTGTTATGTGACTGTCGATTGGTACATGTGCTACATGTGTGTTCCTAGTACGTACGTGCTAACAATCAGTGTCTGCTAAACCGGTTTATGGCCTCTGTCTGTTTTGCAGGCGTAATCGAGGGCGATTACAATGCTTTCAAGAGGGGGTATGTCACAAAGTGCTGACGTGGCTATCCAATTGTTAGGGTTTTGATGACATGGATGTCCAACTGCTGAAACCCGAAATTCTGAAAACCCTAATTCTTGTCAAAAACCCTAATCTGCAAAAACCCTAATTCCAAAAATCCTAACTGCCGGAAAACCTAAATGTTGCCACAAATCCTAACCCTAATTTTGGAATTGCCGACACGGCTGGCTACAATACGGACATGCCCGGAAATTGCGAAAATTGTGCCACGTGGCAAACTGTACGGACGCCCACGTTTTGCGGAGTAATTTGCGAAAGTTTTTTGGCTGCTTTATTGGCTACGCAATTTCAGACAAAGAGAGAGAGAGAGAGAGCTCTTTTGCTTTATTTTGGAAGCTCAAGAGAGCTTGTGAGAGAATATTTCTCTGCTTTCTTTTTGACAAGCTTTTAAGCTTTTGGGGCTCTGCTTTTGACATCCCTTCTAAACAAATAAATAAGTGGTTTGGGCTCCCACTCTGCAGAGCATCTGGACGCAGAGTTTGAGAGTGAGACCCAACCACTCTTGTACTTTGAACTCAGATTAATATAAAAAGAAAGACCGAAAGGGACGCCAGTCTTTGGGGCCAATATCTCTAGGCACGGAACTCCGTCGGGCCAGTGTAAATCAATTGTGAACTGTGACCTGTTTTCAAGTGGTTATTTGGTGCTGTCGCGGTCGATTCTTGACTTGGAGTGTCTAGTCTGTTACACGCCTCCTCTTGCTGAGGTGTCCTGCAAGTAGCTCTCCTCCTGCCAAGTGTCTAGTTTACCCCTTTGAGTTAATTCTCTAGTTCCCATTGACTTATAAAGTTGTAGGTGACTTGCCGAGTCGTCCAAATTCCTTTTGGTGCACACAGGCTTCCATACTCATGGAATTCAATGCTACTTGGCCCCACCAGTGCTAAACTGACCGGCCTAGACTCCCGATGTGAGAAACCTATTCGGTCACAGCCGTTTCACACAAACCATGCAATGTCCACTTGCACCTTTTCAAGGGTTCTGGGAAAAATAAGTAAAAATAAAATAAATAAAAATATCTAGTACTTACCTACAGAAGGCAATAGGAAAAATACACCTCCTGGTGACATCCACACACTCAGAGGACAGCTCGAGAGACTTCAGGGCAGCTCCGACAACATGAGGGAGCCCAGAGAGGCCTTCCTTCGACTTTGGCGTTCTCGGCCTTCCTTCGACTTTGGCGTTCTGGACTTTGTACTCAGATGGCACTACCGTCCACCTATGTGGCTTTTCCCTCCTCCCATTTCTTGATTTAGCCTCATTATACATATACTCTTTTTTCATTGGGAGAGTCTCCCCATCATGGTTGTTGTAGCACTCTCTCGAAGAGGTGGTTGTAGCCATATGGGCAGTTTCATTAACTAATAATAGGATCTTTTTCTTGAAAAAATTTGTAAAATTTTTGACTCGACAGTCCCCCGAAGAAGTGCACACCCAGTGGCAAAAGGCCACAGAGCCACCCATCAAACTGGCACTCAACAAACCTCTTTCTGCGAGGATATTTACAAAGCAAGAATTAGAAGTGGTGGTTCAGACACAGATCAACCGACTTTTGGACGCAAACAATAAAGCCAAAAAGCACGACAAAAGGTGCTACGAAGGTTCCATCCTAAGCAAGCCGACCAAAACACCGTTGGGATTTGAAATTAAAGGAAGATAAGTGGATGCCCTTACGTTATGAGAAGGCACGCATGAGAAAGAAAAAGGGAAAGAAGCAGATTTTCCAAGCTTAGCAGGAGATACTATGGACCTTTCCAAATAGCAGAAAAGATAAAGATGATGTCTCCTTTAGACTGAAGCTGACTGATACTTGGAGAATTCACAATGCTTTTCATGTGAGTCTCTTCAAGCCTTTTAAAGGCGATGTGCTTGATGATGGGGAGCCAGATAAGCAACCCGAGGTGGAGGAAAGCGAGGACATACTCGTTCCAGAACGAATACTGGCACATAAAGATAGAAATATTAAAGGTAAAGTGATTAGGCGCTGCAGAAAAAAGGGTAGAGCAAGATAATGCCTCTCAATAGCTCGCCCACATCGTCAAGCATTGAAATAGATAGTAGAGCTCCAGCTTTTCTATCACCCTAAGCGCCTCGTTGGCACCACCTGGCTGTAAGTGAGGGCACTTGAGTTTGGAGAGAATGTGAGTTTGTGTGTCCCCACGGGTATATATATATATATATATCCCTTCAAACTTGTAAACTTACACAAACCTGATATCCACAAGCCTCGATACCATTTGCACATAGCATACTCACACACATATATGGTGGCAAACAAACGAATACGCGAGCAAGAAAGAGATGGAGAATATTCACTAAAACACCAAAAATATAGAGAACATGATAACGCGATGAGGTTAACTTCATTTAGAGAGTGTACAATGATTACTTTTGGACAAAAATCTCCTCTGTTCATTGCTCTCGTGCCTTCTTGTATGCTCGTCAATGCAAAACCTCAAGCTTATATCCCTTCTCTACAGCCTCGAAGGGACCTCCTTACAAAACCGGTGGCCACCTCTCAAATGAAATCCTCCCAAACTGCCCCGCTCTCTTTCTTTCCTTTGTTTTGCTCAAGCCCAGCCCCCTTAATCCCTCTAGCATTCAACTCCCTCCTTACAAAATCGGAGGCCACCTCTCATATGAAATCCTCCCAAACTGCCCCGCTCTCTTTCTTTCCTTTGTTTTGCTCAAGCCCAGCCCCCTTAATCCCTCTAGCATTCAACTCCTTCCCTGTGCGCTATCAAATCGCCATTCCTTCCCCTGAATACTTGCCTGTCTACTGCTCTCTTCAAGCCTTATCAAGCTTGCCTCTGAACTACCCAAGAGCGTTCGTTACAGGCGTCCCTCAAGCTCGCGCTAATTTTACCTGATGGTGTAGCTTATAAGTGTGCGCTCTATTGAGAGGCGCTCCCTTTTCTTTGCTTAAAGTTGGCCTCCTCTGAAATTGGCATCCCTTGCAGCCTACGGACAGCTCGTCCAACTTTTCTCTCTCCTGGCGAGCTAGCTTCATATCAAAGCTCCCTTCTCTTACTTATACTTGCCACTCTCATTTCATCTTCTACGAGCGGCCTCCTCCTGCACCGCTACGAAGAACGTCCCTGCGACGACTCTCCTCTGGTGTCAAGCTCCAGTTTTTTATTCCCTAAATGTTCAACCTCCTCTTGATGGCCACCTCAATTTCAGCCCCCGCCTATGTGCTTACTGGAGAGCCTGGCTTTTGCAGCCCCTTCTCTGCTTGATCGCCCTGTAGCCCTCGCTTCATGGGCCGGCGCCCCCTTGCCGACTCTGGTTCTTGAACCTTCTTCTCTTACAGAGCTTTTTGAGTCGCCCACCTCTTCCCTAGGTATGTGCATCCCGACTCTGCTCTCCCTCTTTTTGTGCTGCCAATATCGAGTCCCCCCTTCCAATGGCTCCCTCTCCTCTCCTGGTGCTATGGCGCTCCTCCTTGATCACTTTCCCCCTGCTTGACCTCGCCACCCGTCCTCAGACAACACCCTTTTTTTATTTGTTCTCCCATGGGAGCTTTCTCAATAGCCTTTTTTTTCCACCACCGCAACCCCTCACTACGCACACACAATACCCTTGTTGTCACCAGCGTGTGACTACTATCTATCCTTTTTGTTGATTTCTTTCTTATTATCTATTTACTTTCACTTTTTGGAAACACCCCTCGGGAAATCTAACTGCCCTGCATTGCATAGCTAGTGTGGAACTGTCCAGAGGGAGTCCAGGCCTAAGGGCAAGAGAGCACTAAGGTTGGACAAGGACTATGGTTAGCCAAGTGGGGTCATTGACTAGCCAAAGTGGAATCCTTTGCTACAGAGGCTACATTTCAGTTCTGGATGTGGCCGCAGTGTACAAAGAGGGTCGGATGACCTAGAAAGATACAATGGCAGTATCTCCTAAATTTTAGGGAACTGCTATTTTGGGACCTGAAAATGTGTTGACGTCATTACCTCCGGAATGACAAAGGGAACATTTTCTTACTCTGCCGTGAAGTCAACTGGGCAGCCGGTTGGGAGATTTTTAGGCAGCAACCCCGAAACGGGAAAATGCTTATAAATGTGCCAAGTGGCACCTTCTGGTGCACTTGCCTCATGCAACAAGAAGTGGCGCTGAATTTTAAGCTGGGAGGGCCTCATTTTCAGTTTTGTCACAGGTTAAGAGCTATGGAGTGCTTGCTTTCCCTCTTATGCACAGTGCGGTGCCAGGAGTGATGCCCTGCACGCTACGCACTGCCCTCTCTCTCCCCTTTGGCAGTATGTTATGCCCCTCTAGTGGGCTCTTTATTTGACCAATGTACAGTTGTGTGGGTTCATGCGCGATTGCCGAGGCAAGAGCCTCTTGCACAGGTACTGGATTAGCTAGCGGCTAATCCCCCCGCAGGTACAGGTGAATTCGGAGAGGTTTCACGCCAGAAATCTCGTCCGATTCAAAGGGCAAGTAGCCCTACAGGTGCGGGAGCTCGAGGGCTTGCTACGGATGCGACCGGCACGAGAAACGGAGCCCGAAACAGCAAATTACAGCCTGCTGTGTATTTTTGCAGGTTTAGGGTTTTGGCCCTAAACGGACCCTAATACCCCCAGGAGGTTCGGGGACGCAAGGGGACCGCTGTACAGGTGATCTGGCGCGTTTTCAGGGCTGAAAACAGAGAATTCAGCGTGCTGCAGATTCTCGCCAGGTTTTGCAAAGTGCCCGTATGCGTCGGAAAAGTCAATCAATGCGTGGGAATACTGACTGTGAAGGGTTCTAGTACAATTATACTGCCGAAATCGCGCTGGAACAGTGGAAATTCAGCCGAGTTTGTGCGGGGCAGCTTGTAGGAACCACAGCGTTTATTACCTCTTTTGAACAATAAAGAAATACCGAAAGGGGCGCCTAAGTTAGGGGCCAATCTGGTGTCCGTCTACTCATACAAGTGCAATCTAGCAGCCTGTATCCCTCTCCCCTTTGTTGTGTCTTGAAAGTACAGGTAAAATAGACGACTAATAGTGGGTGAAAGCTAAATCAAGGTTTAAAGTAAAGTCTACCGCCCTTTTTGGATTGAACAGGCCGGTTTCATGGTTCCATCGACGGGATTAAATCACTTTTTCCCATAGAAGTGAGCCTTGGTCAATTTTGGGCTTGAAGACACAGGGGATCATAGACCAGACACAGGGAATTGCAATTATGGCTGACAGACCAGATGATGTGACTGAAGAGGTTTCCTCTTCACAGGGTCAACAGACACATGAAGTGGGTGAGTTCTCAAGACCACCACGGACAGATGACGATATATTCAAGACCCAGTTGGCTACTGCTGTGGCTATGTTCACACAAGTAATGCAGAATCCGAGGTTTTTAGCCTTTCTGCAACCTCTTGTCCCGTCTCAGCAAGTTGGGTCACTGGATCATATTCAAAAGCCTGTTAAGGCTCGAGCACAGGTGATTCATACCGCACAGTCAATGGAAACACTTGTACACTTGACGGAAAACATGCACTCTCCACAACTTGTGCCTAAGGTGGAAGAACAGGTGGCTGAGATGCCAGTATTTCAAGCTGTACCAGTTCAGCCCGCCACCTTTTAGCAGCCTATAGCTGGTTCTAATGGGCAGGGAAGCAACCTACAGGCTATGCAACAGGTCTTCCCACCACCTTCAGTACACCCACCACCTTCAGTACACCCTGGCTATTTTGGAGGTGGATCGGTATTCCAGAGCATGGCTGGTCATGCACCTGGAAATCAGTTTTACACGCGAGGAACAGTGTTTGGGGGTGCTCAAACGATGATGCCTAACCCCATGTACAGTGTCATGGGTATGCAACCAGGGTTTCAGAGCACTCAGGGCCAATTTGGGATGCTACAGGCAAATTTTGGTATGGCTGGAATTACAAATCAGCAGCCAAATATGGCATTTCCAGGTCAAGTTAATAGCGGCCAAGGAACACAGATGAACCCTAATAGTGTTCCCATGTTTCAATCACTTCCATATGACAATTTAACGCCGCTGGAGAGGCCAACTCCGTACAAAGAAGGTGGCAAAGGTGTGACATTCACGACCTTTACAGGGTTTGATGACAGGAAGAAGGCTCTTTCATTCCTCCAGCAGTTTGACAAGGCCTATGCAGGGGGAAACTTTACAGAGGCTTCAAAGGTCCGCAAGGCAGCCACTTTCTTGACAGGGAATGCAGGACAATGGTGGACAACTTTATTGCTTCAAGGGCAAGCTCCGTCCACATGGATTTACTTCAAGCAGATTTTTGCAGCAGCATGGTTATCTGATGATTTTGAAGCATATGTCATGACAGAATGGCACCAGCTTAATGCTGCTACTTGCAAGAATCTGGATGACTACAATCGAAAGTTTTGGAAAGCTCTACTTCCAATAACTTCCTATAGGTTTGTGCCATTGACAGAACAGATCGAAAAATACTCTTGTGGCCTACCCAAAGGATAGAGAAAATACTGCACGAAGACAAAAGTCACTACTTTGACGCAGCTCATCGAGGTAGCAAACACTGGCAATGGTTTGCTCAAGGGAGAAGATTGTGAATTTAATACTGGCGTCAAGGCAGGATCAGCCAAGAAAAATTCAGCGAAGAAGTATGTTTCCAAGGAGGTTCCTAAAGTGACTCAGGAGCCAGCCAATGCAGGGAAAGGCAAAGCTTCGGCTAAATCAAAAAAGGGACCAGCGAAGAAATGGAAAAGACGTTTTCCTCGCAAGTCTGAAGAGAAAAAGAAGGTCCCGAGGACAGAGAACAAATGCTTTATTTGTGAGCAGCCTGGCCACATTGCTTACAATTGTCCTACAAAGAAAAGGCCAGCTGATTCTGAAGACAAGGAGAACAGGAAAGGAAAGAAGTCCATGGCTAGTCTAGTGCCAGATATGGTGGGCGACAAGCCAAATTCACATGCAAGTGAGCTTTGCAGAGCATGGGGAAAGGTTAGGGATCAAACAGTGCTTATCTTCTTTGATCCAGGTGCCAAAGCCAACTTCATTTCCCCAGAATTGGCTTCAAAGTTGGGAATCAGACCTGAAAAGATGGGGTATACAGCAGAGGCAAGTTTGGCTTGTCCTGGCCATACAGAGACTTTGACACCCATCATTGGAAAGTTGCGTCTACATATCCAGTCCTATGTAGATGCTAAAGAATTTTACATCATGCCACTGGACAAATGTGATGTGTTGTTAGGTATTCCTTGGTTGTTTCGTGTACAGGGAATCATGGATGCCTACAACAAAAAGATCACTGTACAGAGCAAGGGAAAGACTCACATTCTGGATGTAAAGCTTAAAGGGGAGTCTATTCCCACTGTATCAGCTTATGCTATTACTTCTGTAATGAAAAAGCATCTTTCTGCGTAGTTGGTTTTTGCACGTGAAGTGTCAGATTGTCATGAATCAAATTTATATGTGCTAGATAAAGAAAGGTCAATGTTTTTACAACAGTATAGTGACTGTTTTTCCGATTCATTACCGTCTCAATTACCGCCAGAGAGACCCGAGGACCATGCGATAGATTTGGTGCAAGGAAGTAGCCCACCAAATAAGCCTCCGTACAAGGTTAGTGCGGCTCAACAGAAAGAGATAATGGGCCAAGTACAGGAGCTGTTAGAAAAGGGGCTGATTCAGCCCAGTTCATCTCCATTCTGTTCTCCAGTGTTCTTGGTGCAGAAAAAGGAAACTCATGGCATATGTGCATCGACTACCGTGCACTGAACAAGAATACCATCAAGAATAGGTTCCCTATACCTAGAATTGATGATATTATGGACAAATTAGGAGCAGCAGCTATGTTTAGCAGGATAGATCTAAAGAGTGGGTACCATCAGATCCGCATTAGATCAGAGGATGTGCACAAGACTGCTTTTAGAACAACGTTTGGCCTTTACGAATTTTTAGTGATGCCCTTTGGTCTCACAAATGCTCCTGCTACGTTCAATAGGACGATGGACAGAATTTTCCGTCCACACCAGCAGTTTGTTGGTACATTCTTTGATGACCTGATAGTCTACTCAAAGAATGAAGAGGAGCATAGGCATCACTTGGCCATTGTGTTCAAAGAGCTACGCAGTCATAGGTTGCTCATCAATGCAAAGAAAAGTGAGTTTTTTCTGGAAGAGATTCACTTTCTTGGACACATTGTCTCAAAGGATGGTGTCAGAATGGATCCTGCAAAAGTTGAAGCGATCAAGTCATGGCCAAATTTGAAGACGGTGCATGATGTGCGAAGCTTTTTGGGACTATGCTCCTATTACAGAAGGTTTATCCGAAATTTCGTTGAGATTGCTTCACCTTTACATGCTCTTCAAAATTAGGCAGTCACCTTCAGATGGACACAAAAAGAGATTTCAGCTTTTAATCTCTTAAAGGAAAAGATGACTTCAGATCCAGTCATTGTGTTGCCAGATCTTAGGAAGTCATTTGTGGTCCAGTGTGACGCCTGCGGTAGTAGCATTGGTGCAGTGCTAATGCAAGATGGCAGGGTAGTAGCCTATGAGAGCAGAATTTTGCAAGGGCTAGAGATGACCATGCAGGTCTATGAGAAAGAGTTACTGGCTGTGATTCATGCGCTCTTAAGTTGGAAACACTACCTGCTAGGTGCAGATTTCGTTGTCCAAACGGACCATCAGACCTTGCGATACTTCTTGACACAGACAAAGTTATCTGAGAAGCATATGCGATGGGCAAATATCTTGTCCATGTTCCATTTTCAGATTGTGCATGTGGAAGGCAAGAAGAACGTTGTGGCTGATGCCTTGTCAAGGAAGCCATAAATTTCAGCTGTGTCAATTCCTTATCATCATGAACTTGATGATATGAGAGAACAGTATGCAAATGATGAAGATTTTGCAAGGGTCTTCGAGCAGCTAATGGATGGACAACGTCATGAACACTATCTTCTCAAAGATGGGTTCATGATGATGCATGGCAGATTGTGTGTCACAAAGCCATTACGACGCAAAGTTATGGAAGAGAGTCATGTCCCACCGTATGCAGGGCATCGTGGTATTGATGCTACAGTTAAAGCGGTTGAGACATTCTTCTACTGGCCTACATTGAGAAGAGATGTAGATGCCTTTGTGCGAGAGTGCCTAATTTGTCAGAAGGTCAAGTTTGACAGGCAAAAGGCACCAGGGTTATTGCAACCACTACCTATTCCAGATAAACCATGGGAAAGTATTGTTATGGATTTTATCTTTGATCTTTCGAGAACGCAGACAGGAAACGATGGTATTTGGACCATTATTTGCAGATTCAACAAACAGGCTCATTTTATTCCTGTCAGGAAGAAGATAAAGCCAGATCATATGGCACGCTTGTTTATGAGCAATATTTTCAAGTATCATGGCATGCCATAGTCGATTGTTAGCGACCGTGATCCACGCATGACAAGTTTGTTCTGGAGAGGCTTGTTTGAGAATATGGGCACAACGCTCAAATTCTCTTCGTCGTTTCATCCTCAAACAGATGGGCAGTCAGAAGAGGCAAATTCTATTGTCCTACATCTGCTGAAGTGCTATGTGTCAGAGCATAAAGGAAAGTGGGAGCAGTATTTGCCATTGGTGGAGTATGCATAGAATAATACAGTGCATTTATCAACTGGCAAGGCACCTTTTGAGATAGTTGAAGATGGCAAGAAAGTCCTCCCATACTGCATACAAAGGACAAGATATTTGAAGCAGATAAGTATGTTCAAGACATGGATGAAATGTACAAGAAGGTCAAAGTGGCCTTACAAAAGACTCAGGCAAAGCAAAAGTAAGCAGCTGATCGTCACCGTCGTGAAGTGGTATATTCACTTGGTGATTGGGTGCTTTTGCGCTTTGAAAAGGCAAGGTTAAAGAAGATGAAGGGCAAGGAAAGACTGTTTCCAAAGCTCAGCATGCGTTACTATGGGCCTTTTCAAGTGTGCGACATAATCAGTGAGGTTGCATATAGACTGAAATTGCCTGACAATTGGAAGATTCACAATGCGTTTCATGTGAGTCTTCTCAGACCCTATGTGGGTGATGTGCCAGAAGATATGCCAACTGAAGATCAGCCGGAAGTCGACGAACTTGACGAGATCTTGGTTCCCGAACAGATTTTGGCACACAAAGAAAGGAAAGAGAAAGGCAAGGTTGCTAGGCGTTACTTGGTAAAGTTCAGAAACTATCCACCAATGGATGCTAAGTGGATGGAAGAAGGTGAACTTGCAGAGTCACCAACTGTGTTATCACTTTACCTGGAAGCCTTCGGTTTGCAACCTACCTTGACCCCTTGAGTTTCAAAGCTACATGGATTGTCAGTGTGACAATGGCTTCTGAAACAAATGATGTACATGGTATTTAAAGTGCGCTCAAATGAAATACCTGTTACATGAATGTTAGAGTTGTCCAGATTGTCAGTTTGGCAATTGCTCTTATGGAATGTCCAAAAGTTGGGTTAGTGCTATAGAAGTGAGTATTTCTTGTCAGTTTGTCAAGGATACAGTAATTGCTACTATTAAAGAGTACATGTGTAACTGCATTCTTAAACTGTCGGTTTCGGTATGCTCGAAAGTGTTACGGGATCCAACGTGTACTATAAGACAGTGGCAAAATGTGCAGCTACCATTTTGTCATTGGAAAGTTAGAGACTCAAAGCAATGGCACAGTGCAAAGCTATCACTATGTCATTGGGACAGGGTTCACACGCAGACAATGCATGAGTCGACGAGGTGTTAAATACACTAGCGTTGACAATGAGCATGTATGTGTCGTACGTGTGTCGACAAGTGTTGAATACATCAGTGTTGACTGGAAGCATGTACGACATAGATGCAAACAAGGACATTTGAGATTTCAAGAGGGGGATATGTCACCAATGTGTGACTACTATATATCCTTTTTATTGATTTCTTTCTTATTATCTATTTACTTTCACTTTTTGGAAACACCCCTCGGGAAATCTAACTGCCCTACATTGCATAGCTAGTGTGGAACTGTCCAGAGGGAGTCCAGGCCTGAGGGCAAGAGAGCACTAAGGTTGGACAAGGACTATGGTTAGCCAAAGTGGGGTCATTGACTAGCCAAAGTGGAATCCTTTGCTACAGAGGCTACAATTCAGTTCTAGATGTGGCCACAGTGTACAAAGAGGGTCGGATGACCTAGAAAGATACAATGGCAGTATCTCCTAAAATTTAGGGAATTGCTATTTTGGGACCTGAAAATGTGTTTGCGTCATTACCTCCGGAATGACTTCGAAATGACAAGGGGAACATTTTCTTACTCTGCCGTGAAGTCAATTGGGCAACCGGTTGGGAGATTTTTAGGCGGCAACCCCGAAACGGGAAAATGCTTTTAAATGTGCCAAGTGGCACATTCTGGTGCACTTTCCAATGCAAGAAGGAAGTGGCGCTGAATTTTAAGCTGAGAGAGGCTCATTTTCAGAATTTGTCACAGGTTAAGAGCTATGGAGTGCTTGCTTTCCCTCTTATGCACAGTGCGGTGCCAGGAGTGATGCCCTACACGCTACGCACTGCCCTCTCTCTCCCCTTTGGCAGTATGTTATGCCCCACTAGTGGGCTCTTCATTTGACCAATGTACAGTTGTGTGGGTTCATGCGCGATTGCCGAGGCAAGAGCCTCTTGCACAGGTACTGGATTAGCTAGCGGCTAATCCCCCGCAGGTACAGGTGAATTCGGAGAGGTTTCACGACAGAAATCTCGTCCGATTCAAAGGGCAAGTAGCCCTACAGGTGCGGGAGCTCGAGGACTTGCTAAGGATGTGACCGGCACGCGAAACAGAGCCCGAAACAGTAAATTACAGCCTGCTGTGTATTTTTGCAGGTTTAGGGTTTTGGCCCTAAACGGACCCTAATGCCCCCAGGAGGTTCGGGGACGCAAGGGGACCGCTGTACAGGTGATATGGCGCATTTTCGGGGCTGAAAACAGAGAATTCAGCGAGCTGCAGATTCTCGCCAGGTTTTGCAAAGTGCCCGTATGCGTCGGGAAAGTCAGTCAATGCGTGGGAATACTGACTGTGAAGGGTCCTAGTACAGTTACGCTGCCGAAATCGGGCCGGAACAGTTGAAATTCAGCCAAGTGTGTGCGGGGCAGCTTGTAGGGATCCACAACGTTTATTCCCTCTTTTGAACAATAAAGAAAGACCGAAAGGGGCGCCTAAGTTAGGGGCCAATCTGGTGTCGGTCTTCTCATACAGGTGCATTCTAGCATATCTGTATCCCATTCCCCTCTCTTGTGTCACTATAGCGCAGGTATAATAGACGACTAATAATGGGTGAAAGCTAAATCAAGGTTTGAAGTAAAGTCTACCGCCCTTCTTGGATTGAATAGGCCGGTTTCACTTGCTCACGTGCCTAATCATTCCGACGACTTCCATTTTTTGAGATTTCCTTAAACTTAATCAAGGGCAAGTTCCCACCAGGAATGGCCGGGAACATTATGGGCAACCAATGCATGGCCATCTTTTCCCTTGCATTTGCCTTCTCTAAGCGACCTGTCTGAGGCAACGCCCACTGTGCAGCACATGCTTGCCACAATCATAGTAGCTCAAACCCTCCTCTTAGCCTTCGAGCTTTAACTTTGCAGAGGAGACGACGGCTAGCACTTGATGATAGCACTACCGACTTCATGGCTTGCTCGAATGTCGGCCAAAAAAGTATATGTCCGATTGCCTGTAACAGACTTGGACACCCCAAGTCTAGATTCTGTCGCAACACGTGAGAGAATCACTTAAAAATACTTCACAACTTTAAAATCACAGTTCAATTTGATCGGCATGGCCCAACGTAGTTCCGTGCCTAGATAGATTGGCCCCAAAGACTTGACGCCCCTTTCAATATTTCTTTTATATTAATCTTTGAGCAAAGTACAACTTCCACAAGAACCTCTGCTCTTGGACTCTGTGTGTAGATGCTCTGAAGAGTGAGGCCCCTAGGGCTCTTTTGTCCTTACAAGGGATGCCAAAAGCAGTTAAACTCAACAACGCTTTCAAACTTTGAAAGCTTTTAAAATAAAGCAATTTTTTCAAAAGCAACTAATCCCAAAATCTTCCAAAAAAAAGCAACAGCGTGATTTGTGGAAATACGTACAGTAGCCATCATAATTTCCGGCCCTGTCACCTCAACATCGTACGAAATCTTCCACGTCAACATGTAAACGGAATTTCCGAGATTCTGCCACGTCATCCTGCTACCTGTGTGTGTGTGTCCGCGCATGCCACGTCACCAGTTTGTGACATTGCCACCTTTAGAGTTCAGAGAACCATCCTCACCGATCTTAACCTTGGAAGCTTTTGCTTATACACACTCCAACGTGCTTCAAAACTTGCGAATACATCCCCTAGGTGGTTGACCATAGGACTATTCCACCTTGAGATGCATCGACTCGGAGCAATTTAGAATCCATCATCTTTGCCCAACCCTCTAGTTGAGCATTCATGCTCAACTTCAACACTACTGAACACTTGCAAAGCTGGTCAAATGGTGAGCTGTAGACCATAGCCAAGAGCATACATCAAAGATTGGCATTGCCCAGCAATATACAAGCAACCATAGCACACTCAAAAATGGAAAAAACGAGTGGGGTGGTAAACTTCAAACTAAAAAACTCCAATCAACGGTTCTTGGTTAAATTCAAGAACTATCTTGCATTGGATGCGAAGCGGATGGAGAAGAAGGAACTAGCAGATACTCCTCAGATTGTGGAACTTTACCTTGAAGCATTCGGTTTACCATAGTCTACTCTGATAGAACCCCGATTTCAACATGGGTGAATCTAGTGTAGTGGCCATGCACAAGAGGGGAGTCACTCTACTTCTTTGTCAACATATTACCCCGATTTTTGATATAGTCACTGATGTCTCTTTGGGTTTCAGGGATACTGCTGCACTGACAATATTCTGCCATATGACTTTATGAACTCGAATTTTGGATAATGAAAATGATACTAATTGATTTGTACTTGACTTTTTTGAGTGCAGGAATTGATAAACGAAATGAATGCATCATTTCGGTCTCATAAATCTCTATAGGCATGATTGCAATATGGATTAGTTAATCGGACATCTGTGAGGTCCGGATTGGATCTAGATGCGATTGCTAAATACGTTGCCGTTTAATCATGGTCTGAGGTTTAGAACGATTTTGAATGTGATTTGTCATGTTGTCATGTGTTCTGTGATGTGATTGTCGATTGGTACATGTGCTAGATGTGTTGTTCCTAGTGCGTCGATACTAACAGTCAATGTCTACGAAGACAGTTTATGGCCTCTATCTGTTTTGCAAGCGTGATCGAGGGCGATTACAATGCTTTCAAGAGGGGGGTATGCCACAAACTGGTGACGTGGCACTGTCCCAAATACACGCAGCAGACCCGGACACTTACTATACGGCGCACATGGCAGCCCGGATTTTCTGACGCAAAATCCGTTGCCGAGTTGCACGAAAATCTGTTTTTTCAGTGCTAGCTGATATCTGGATACTTTTTGAGACAGTTGCTTTATTTTTTAAAGCTTTTAAAAGTTGAATGCATGTGGCTCTGCTTTTGGGCATCCCTTGTAACAACATATAAGTAGGCAAGGCCTCACTTCTTAGAGCATCTGGACGCAGAGTCTGAGAGTGAGCACCTACCCACTCTCTTGTACTTTGAACACAGATTAATACAAAAAGAAATACCAAAAGGGGCGGCGCTAGTCTTTGGGGCCAATACCTCTAGGCATGGAACTACTCTGGGCTGTGTCGACTCAAGTGTGAATTGTGAACTATTTTGAAGTGAATCTCTGTTGTGTCGCGGTTGAATCTTGAGTTGGGGTGTCCAAGTTTTCTACAACAACTAGTCCTCAAAAACTGGTAAAAAGCAATCAACACAAATTACGGAATTATGTACAGCTGCCACGTCAACATGTCAACGCCAATTACGACAGTCCGTACAACTGCCATGTCATCAACCAGTCAACGCAATTTCTACCCTGCCACATCAACAATCAGCGTGTGTGTTTGTCCGAGGGCCTTCCATGTCACCAGTTTGTGACACAATGCGTGAAAGACCTGTAGCAGATAGTCTCAATGTTCCGCTTCATCCTTGGACAAGACTATAATTTCACCAAAGGAAGTCCCTACAAAAGATTAATACTCTCGGAAAATCCTATCCATCATCCGATTGAAAGTCGTTGGAGCATTGGTAAGGCCAAAAGGCATCATTAGAAATTCATATAAACCAAAACTTGTTTGAAAGGCCGTCTTGTAGACAACTCCCGCAACGATTTTGATCTGATGATATCCGCTTTTCAAATCAATCCTACTGAAACAAGAGGATTCCTGTAGTCGGTCAAGAATATCATCGATGCTTGAAATCCGAAATCTATTGTTGATAGTGATTCTATAGAGAGCTCTGTAATCAATGCACATTCTCTAAGATCTGTATTTCTTTAATACCAACAATACCAAAGAGCAGTAGGTCCCAGAGAGTAGTAGGGTGAAGTACTCGATTGGATGAGAGCCTTTTCAAGAAAGTCTTTTAGTTCCTTCACGATCTCTTCATTCTAGGCTCGGCTAACACGGTAAGGTGGTAGGTTCGGTGGTGTGCTTCCACGAATCAGATCAATGGTGTGATCCTCAAGACGAGATGGGGCAAACTCGCCTAGCAAGCCCTAAGAGAAGCAATCGACATGAGTGTGGAGAAAATCTTGGCGTTTCCTATCAAGTTCAGATATGTTCGTTCTGTGTTCATGATTTAACTCTTTCAAAGTAGATCGAGTAAACAAAGAGACTGGATTTCATTAATTTAGAAATGGCCGAAGTAGATACAATAGGGACGGACTCGCCCTTCAGTTTTACATCAAGTAGAACTTTTCAGCTCTTTCCATTCGTCAAAGTCGCTTTCTTTGGCTGATAGTCGACCACGACGTTGTTCTTATGGTACCAAGGGACTCCTACGAGGACGTCACAACCTTCCAAGGGCATTATGCAAAAGTCCTTGTGTCCTATATACCCCTGACAATGCAACCGAAGTTTGCCAATGACAGGTGTAATGGCTATGACCCGTCCGGGTGTCAACTGGTTCCATTTCGTCGAGTATACTCTCGAGTTGAGTCGCCAATTCAGGTGAAATGAAGTTGACCTTGGCTCCTCCATCGAGGAAAATCAGGGCTTCTTAATCTTTCACTTCGCCCCAAGCTAGACAATGTTCTATACTCTCATCAATCAGGTCAATACCCATGCAATTTGGTCACAATACTGCTTTCATCTTGCCTTTTTTGCTCCGTTTCTCTTCTGCTCTAGAACTCTCTGGCTTGTCTTCAATCTATCCTTGATGTACCTTTTTGGGGCACTTTGCAAAGATGTGCCTTTGTTTCCCGCAAACAAAACACTTTCCCTCTTTGAGATAGTTAGCCCTTTCTCGAAGGGTCGATCGGGGTCGTATATCCTTCTTTCTTGGGAAGTCTTCTCCTTTCTACTTTCATTGTTGAAGGTCTGTATGATCCTCTAAGTCAAGATCTCATCAGTGGGATAAGTCAAATTCCCCGAATGTATCAAGAAACCCTGTTTCGCATGACCCACTAATTCCTGTATAAAATTCGACTTTTATTCAAGGCAGTAATCTCGGATCTCTGTAGGAGTCCACAGCAACCGCTCAATGTGTTCCTTAAAGGTAACCTTCTTAAATGAAGAGGTTGGTAGAAAAGAGTCCCAAAATCTCCCGCAATAAGCGTCCAAAGAATCTCCCTTGGTCATCCGAAGATAGACCAAGCGGTTCTTACATCCCGTTCGTACTCCCAGGTCAGCCAAGAAGAAATAAAGAGCCTTTGGAATTTCAACCACTTGACTGGAGCTTCTTTCCTCAAAAGAAAAGTGGACCACCATATTCAAGCATTTCCTTTGAGAAAAGATGCAACCCTCTTAATCTTGGAGTGCTCTAAGTAGTGCCCTCCAGAGAAGGCTATATCAAACTATTGGATGAAGGCCAAAGCTTTCAGAGCATCTCGGAATCCAAAAAAGGATTCAAATTTTATCGATTGTCCACTATCTTTAAATTCTTTTGTTTTCTTGCTCATCTTTGAGGAAGTCATATTGGTTGGCTCTGTAGAAGTGCTTCTTTGCAAGTTTGCATAAAACATGTGGTCATCAGAGTTCGAACTGTCAAAGGATGACTCCTCCGTAGAGCTATCAAAAATTGGTCGAAATATGAGTACCTTTGCCTTTTTCTTGCTCTTTTCGAAGCTTTGCTTTTTGCCCTTTCTGTCCTCCTTGCTCGAGTCAAAAGAGCAAGAAGAGGAGGAGGAAGAACTAGGTAGCCTTCAAAGCGTACACGCTTCTTCTTCTCTCTTGCAGATGCAAAAGAAGATTTTACGGCCCAAATAACCAGGGTAGTCAGTCCCCTACTTGCGCTTTTTTTTAATTGCTTTTTGAATTGATTCTTCATGTTCAAAAGCTGACTGATCTGAGTCTGAACCACCTTGAAGTTCTTGTTCTGTAAACATCCTTGAAGAAGGAGGTTTCTTGATCGCCAGTTTAATTGGTGGTCAAATTCTCGCCAACAAAGAACAAATTCTCGAGTCTCATGAAAGTCAACCACAAAGGCCTCGTTTGACACCTCAACAACGAGACACCTTACTACAAGAAGGCGGATGTTTTGGATGCTTTCATATAGGACATAACTATTTTGGTTGTCCCCAACGCACTGCCAGACTCGCGGAGCCGACTCCCACGTCAACGATCGACAGAAACCAAGGACCATCTTTATCCAAACAAGCTAAACCGGCTATTGGATTAGTACCTGACATCTATGGCATGCGCCTTGAAAGTACAAATGAATTATGTCGAGCATAGATGGCAAAGTCAATGGCTTCAAAGCCCTTATTTTCTCGAGCCCCGAAGCTTCAGAGAACTTCATCCATCCAAGATTCTTAAAGCAGATGTACTTTGATTATGATGCAGAGAGTGGAGAAATTGAAGTCCATCTAGACACGGGGCAAACTCAGAAAGTGGTACCGCTCATTGGTGCTCTTCCAGTAACTATTCAAGATTATCATGGATGATTTCCACATCATGAAGTTGAGCAATTGTGACGTTCCAGGCATGCCTTAGCATTGACAAGAATGATGCAGCTCTGAAGGTTCGAAACCGAACCAAACCATCACCATGATGCAGAAGGACAAGCCAGTCGTCCTCAAAGTTCGGTTGTCCGAACAAAACTCTAAATTAACTCTCTAGTTGTTTTATAGTTAGATACTTTTGAACTTTGTTTAAGAAAGTATTGTTTGAAATTTTGTTTGAAATGGATGCTATCTGCTTTAAACCAGTTTGGTGCCGATTTGAAATGTTTCTGGTTTTAATACTAGTTTCAATGATCGGTGATTTTACTCTTAGGTGGAGGGTGAGAAATGATGTTTGAGAATGCTTGTTCATACTCATGGCCCGAATCCTTGTGGTTATTTGCGAGGGGGGGGGGGGGGGGGGGGGGGGGGGGAGGGGGTAATTGAATGAAAAGTGTTGTTACTCATGGCTAGGATCCTTGTCGTTATTTACGGGGAAGTATATTAAGAAGTCTGAGTAGTGGTTACTCTCAACACCTCCATGTGCAATCTGAGGGGCGTTTGGTTGTAAAAGGCCTCTATATCTCATCGCCCGGACCTTTTTTAGGTTATTTGCGAAAGGAGTGATGGTTAATTGCGAGGTAGTGTTCATCAGCGGCTTTATGTTTCTATGTCTTGTAACATGCATATATGAGCATTTGTGTTGCATTGTGATGTGCCAACCACTGAATATTCCTAATTGGATGAGATTGCCTGGGTATGTAATTTTAGTGCATTAAGACACCCGTGGAAGATCAATATGGTCTAGGTGTGATAGCTAATTTTACTATGCCGGAATCAAGAGTTTCGATCTGGACGAAAGGAGAAGCTAACTCCTTGATCAAAAGAGCCGAGAGGAGAAGCTAACTCCTTAACAAAAAGAGCAAACTAAAAGTCCCTCGAAATGACCCTCGGAAAAAAAATTAGAGCTAACTTGAGTTGTTTTGCAAATATGTTGTAATTGCAAACGATTACTCTCTTTCAAGAAGGAGAGATGTCACAAACTGCTGACGTGTCAAAGCCCTAAAGAATGGAGCCAACTTGCAGATGCCGGCCGATGGGCCTAAACCCTAAGAAGAACAAGTAACAGAAGAAGAAGTCCTACCAACTTATGGTGACCCCATCCGATGGAGCCCCAAGTGAAAGGAAATAAAGCATGACCCACAAACACACAAGAAATTGCGTAGCTACTGATGACGTGGCAGATTTCCAAAAATTACGTTGGATGATGACGTGGCAGGCTGTATGGATTTTCGCGTTTTGCGTTGGCTGATGACGTGGCTGGTTGTAGGAATTTTCATAAATTACGCTGGCAGCTTTTTGGCATTGCTTTTGGGACCAGAAGCTTTTGAACTTGAAGGCTTTTTACTGTAAACTGCTTTTGGGACCTAGGGCCTTTAAATATGAGATTAGGGCTCATTCTCTAGCATGCTTCTTAAAGAAAGTGCAGAGTTTGGAGTACCGGCTTGTACAGTGTTGATGCAATATAAAGAAATACCAAAAGGGACGCCAAGGTTTACGACCAATACTCTCTGGGGTGATTTTGCAACTCTGTGTCGCCTGTCATCTCTCTCTCAGTTCAATTGTTATTGAAGTGCTAAAAGTCTGTTTCAGTCTGTTCTTTTATATTGGCACATGGTGCCCATCTTGTGACATTCAGTCCTGTACTCAAACAAGTCAAGTGAGTACAAATGAATCGTATTCATTTTCGAAAATTCCATTTCATAAAGTTATACAACAGAATATTGGTTAGCCCATTAGTATCCCTGAAACCAAAGGGTACACCAATGACCTTATTCCAAAATCGAGGTATTCTATTGACAAAGCAACAGAGAGACTCCCCTCTTATGCAAACTTGCTGCACCATATTCACCCTTGCTGAGTTCGGGGTTCTATCAAAGTAGACTATGCTAAACCGAATGCTTCCAGGTAACGTTCAAAAATTTGAGGAGTATCTACTAAGTCCTCCTCCTCCATCCACTTTGCACACTTCGCATCCAATGCGAGATAGTTCTTGAATTTAACCAAAAACCGTCATATCACTTTTACCTTTCATCTTTCTTTCCTTGTGTGCCAAAATTTATTCTGAAACGAGTATCTCCGCAGTTTCTTTCACTTCGGGTTGATCCTCGACCTCCGCATCAACTAGCACATCACCTATGAAAGGTTTCAAGAGACACATGTAAATCTTCCAAGTATCGGACAGCTTGAGTTGAAATGAGTCATCATTTTATCTTTTCTTTAATCTAAAAAGGGTCATAATACCTCATCCTAAGCTTTTGAAAAAACTGCTCCTTTTCATTTCGTTTGCTTAGACGTGCCTTCTCAAAACGTAAGAGCACCCAATCGTCTTTCTTTAATTTCAAATCTCGGCAATCTCGATCTCCTGCCTTCTTATGTCGTTCTTGAGATTTTGCTAGTCTCCCGGACCTTGGTGTCCAAGTCGCTCGAGTACTGGTCGGCTTCAAAAATATTGTCTTTAGGACTTAAGAAGGGTGAAACCTTCGGAGCACCTTGAAGGATCTCAAATGGCGCCTTCCTTGTCAAAGAGTAAACCGTGTTATTATAGGCAAATTCCACAAGGGCCAAAAAATTTCCCATTGAGTCTTCTATTTAGAGATGTAAAACTTCAATAAATCTAGAACAGCTAAATTTGCAATCTCAGATTGCCCATTTGTCTGCGGGTGGACTAAAAACAAGAACTGCAACCGTGTCAATGTTCTCCCAAATAGCCCTCCAAAACAAACTCGTGAATCGGAGATCTCGATTGAAAAATGTTGTCTCAGACATACCATGTAATCGAAATATCTGTGCAATGAACAATCTCGCTAAATGATCCGGCTTTGTTTTCTTCATTGGAACAAAGTGAGCTTCCTTGCTTGATCAGTCTAAATGCCATCGTTTTCACTGTCTTTGGGAGATCAAAGATAAAATCCACTGCAATACTTTCCCACATTGACGAATGAGAATGGGTGAAGGCTATAGTAATCCCTGTGCCTTATACCTGTCAAACTTGACCTTCTGGCATACCAAACAACTGCGAACAAAGTCGTCCACATCCTTCCAAAACAAATAACGCTCGACACCTTTCAAGGTGGTGTCAATGCCGCGGTGACCCGTAAAAGGTAGACAATGGCACTCAATCAAAACCTTTTCCTCAACGGTTGTGTAACTCACGTCGTTTTCTTCATCAAGTAACCATCCCATCCCGTATGAAATATCCTGCTACAATCTCTTCATTCTATATCCGAGTGAATACATCAAAAAATCCGGATTGGTGGCATACTGATCAACCATATCCTCAAAGCTTCTATGATGAATCGCGGAAATAGCGAAGACTAGGGGCTTTCAAGACAATGCATCTGCCACCAAGTTGTTTTGTCCCTACACATGGACAATCAAGAAGTGAAACTGTAACAAGATGTTAGCCCACCGCATCTGCTTTTCCAAAAGCTGCTTCTGTGACAAGTAGCGTAAACTCTGATAATCAGTTAAAACCGTGTAGTTGCAATTGTCAGCAGCTATAACAAAGCAACACCCAATAATTGCAACAACAGGTGTGCTATAAAGCAAAGAAGACAAGCTGGGCAAAGAAATATATGGGAACGGAAAGTAGTAGGACTAGGCACTTTGTATCGAGTGGACTGCGCAGGCCAGAAGAACAATGACACTACATTAAGCAGTGCGCAAGGGCCACACACTCTCCCACGCATCAAGCATGCACGATGCTTAAGAGACCACCTCAAAAAAGGGCACTCCTACAACCGATTGACCATGATCATAAGCTGCATTGATGACGTCGTAGTGCATATATACGCAGCACGGACAGAAGATTCAACCACTGTGGTTCAACTCTTTGGAAAAGGAGAGGATGTTGTCACACGTACCCAAGTCCATGATTTTTTGGATCTCCTCTATGCATATATTAAGTGTGTATTATCTCTATCCCTCACCCCTTTGGGGCATGCCAAAAAGCACCACCACTTAACAAGAAAGAAGAAACCAAATAGAGAATCTACTTGACCCCTCATCTACGGGGAAAAAATAGCAATAGTCAAAACAAGAAAGTGAGGACCAAACAGAGAATCTACTTGCCACCTCTACATCTGGCATATAAAAAGTTGAAACTCATCATCCAATATAATATGGTAACACAAACATGTGTGCATGCACACAAACTCCTCTATTAAAAATCCTAGACACCGTGCTATTTCAAGTTAAGTGACTCCACTCACATTTACTCTTCGAAGTATAAAATATGCCAACCCTCCATAGATTAACCCACACCCACCAGAGGACAAAGGGATCTACAGTGAAGAGCCCATGTCCCAAATTCCAATCTTGAGGACCCAAATTCCAATCTTGAGGTTGACTTAACATGGACAAATGGTGATTTCTCCCATGCAAACCCCGCGCCTTAACCCACGACCTCTTGAGGTTTTGGTAGCCTAACCAACCCATCGTTGGGAACACGTGTTCATATCCCCTCCATTGAAGGTAAACACAAGCAGCCCCTTGTTTAATTCGCGGCCGAGATTTGTCTTACAATAGCGGACCCACAGAGCTTCAAGATCCACACATAACTTACACATCATAGATCCCATTGCACCTTCTCTATGATTCATAAGGGTAAACCTCCGACACTGCAACAAAACTAGAGCTAAAACGATAGTTCCTATTCACGCAAAAACCAAACTAGAGCTAAAACGATAGTTCCTATTTACGCAAACAATGATAGTCAATGGCATAAACAGTACGACCTTGAGATCTACGACTTTGGACTTGTTTCAGTCAAAGCTTTTGGGAAGGGGCAGAATGCTTAAGCTCAATCCCTAGAATTAATTTAGCAGAAACTGAAACACCACAAAATCCAAATGAAAACACGTTCTTACTCCAGAGCCCTGGAGGGACACAGCAAACAAGCAGAACAAAATGCCAAATGAAAAGATATACATGGCAACGATCAGATTATTTGGGAGCTAATAGCGAAAGTATACAACCATCAATCCAAAAAACTGCAGCTCATGGGCTAGAACTTAACAGTGAGGAGATACTGCCACCTGAAGAAAGAAATGAATGAAACGCTTGAAATACACAAGTATTAGATCCCTAGCTCTTGCAAGTTTGAAACCCCTATCCTTCCAAATAGATAAGATCTCTAGAATTGACGCCAAAGAACACCAAAAGCTTGAAGTGCTTAAACCCAAGCATGTACAAGGGCAAGTGTAAGATCATACCTGACACCCCAAGCTTGACAGACAACAAATGACTGCTAAAAGAACCTGTAAATACCAAAAAAAAAGCATGTTAAATCACAAACATGACTAATGCAAATTCCGAAAAAGACACATCATTTCAATATCCTTTTAGAGAAGGTATAAGAGCAACATGGCTTCAATAGTCAGTCCCTAACAGCTTATCGAAGAGGTTAGGCACAATTTTAGTACCTGCACTCTGCAAATTGTCAGCGTCAGTATCAAAGCACATGTCAGTAGCTGCTGCTTCGATGTGGGGTCAGATTAAGTATGCTGCGAGCTACACAAGAAAATGGCAATCTACCAATCCTGTTAGTGACACACAGCCATCCAGAAATAACTAGCCATAGCGTTAGTATTCTTTACTATCTTAATGCCTGGCGATGCTACTAGCAACACTCGGACCGCTTCACGAATATTAAATTGGTTAGTAGAAGATAATCACGAAGCCCAAAGCTACACCTCAAGCCGCACGATGTAAGTTAAGATAAGAAGCTCCTAGGGATCCCATTGAGGCTTCCCAAACTACATAACCAAAAGTAACCACCATTTCTATAAGCAAAAACAAAAGACATACGGCGTGATATCCATATAACCAAAGTTCATAATGAGCTCCGCACTGACGTTTAAAAAAAGGCTCAGAATCACGACATTCCATTAGAATAGGTTTTGTACAGCATCTCAAACCTACCACACACAAAAACATGTACTGACACTACAAAATTTTCCTCTCCAGAGTGAACAAAAATGACATCTGCTCAGAAAGCCACTTATTTGGATTCATAGCTGGGGAGACTGATCAATGCTAGGAAACCCTCTCAGGAAAAAAAGAACTCTTTGCACTACAACAAGCGTTGAGAGTCTTACTAAGTGGAAAATGAGTGCACCTGCTTCGAAACAGGACCTGCTGAAGGGAGCATATCTACATGACCAAACACTTTGCTACACCCTCGAATTCCAAACCATGAACATCAGCAGCAGCATTCTCTACTTATTGCAACATCTTGATGCTACAGGTGGGGACAAACGCTGACAAGCCACCACAACTATCCTCTTGTTTTAGCTCGCTTCATTCCAGAACTGCCAAATGGAGAGAGACTTCCATTCCAGTAAGGTGTGTCCTCCCTCAAAGTACCATTCAGCATTGCAAGTTCTCTAAGTTGCTGTTTCTTGAAGTAATCATGTGATTCTTCCTGAAAATATTCTCAACTTTCAGTGGGTTCATATACACCATCATTATTAAAAAATGCATCCAATAAACACCATAAACATAACACGTACCACAGGCCTTAACAAGTCTTCTATTATCTCACGTGCACGGTTAAGCTGAATGTCAATGACATTGGCAGGAAGTTCTGCCTCGATTAAAATATGAAGAGGTTCATTGAGATGCTCATATCCAGGCTTATCTCTTAGACTTTCCTCCTGTAAAAAATAAAATAGCAAGAACTTATTAAAAGCTGAAATCTATGGAAAGCCATTGGCTTCCTTGAACAGGCAACCCATGTGTTTTCCCAGTCAAGTTCAGACAATTTCCGAGTACTTTTTCTCCTCGTGTGGTCAAATTTTCATCCAGGGTTTGTGGCTTTGTAATGTGTCAAGAAGTCAAAACAAAGAACCATAACTCCTTTATTGCCCTGTTTCTTGGAAAACCATACATGAGAGAGGGAAAAAGGAATCGTAATTAAGAAGGGAACCACCCTAAATATAGGGATCACAATCAACAAAAGTCCATTTTTCGATCAATTTCAACAAAGGAAGAGAGTATGAAAAGCAACAAATCAGAATGATTTTAAATACACATCATCATCATGGTAAGGCGGGAGGAGGAGGAACACTTTTCAGAGTGCTTTCAAAATCAGGAACACCCTTGAGAAGTTTGCAAGTTGGAAAAACAAGAGAAGCATCTGGAAAGCCTATAGGAAGGCGACTTAAGTCTGAAAAAAATCAAAACATCATTATTCATTGAACTGACACCTAAAAAGGCTGATACCAATAAGAAACGACAGAAACAACCCAGACACCTAGCCAATAGTCTATTAGATCCTTAAACATGTCAATGTAATCATCTCTCGACCATGTTTCTTCACACAATAGGAAAGCGTAAGGGAAAACCTAGGGAAAAACGAAGTGCTATTCTCAAGCGTTTGCTCCAAAGAGAACACCACATGGCATCGCTTCACAATAAGGAAAGAAATGTCATTCCCTTAGCATACCTGTTTCCCCATGCCTTGGAGCCAGTATCAGGCCATTTCCGAATACTATAAATTAAAATAGATGCCAATTTCAGATTGATGTTAGCACTTAGACCAGGCCTATTCCAGTCTCCCTTAGAACTAACACCATAACGCTAAAACTGTGCCATATAGCAAAGATTTCTCAAAATCCCTACCTTATCGACATCTCGAACGGAACCCCTTCCTCTGATGAAGACGCGGCAGCCAGTGTTATTTTCCACTCGCTTAAGCGAGTTGCCTCTTGGTCCCAATAGGCGCCCCACAAAATTGAACTGAAAATTTTCAAATGCAATGTTACGAATCCAGAATTAAGCAACAGATCACTGAAAGGCACAGAAACTTCATCAAACGAAATTGAAGACAACCAGAAAATCATCAAGCAGAATCTCTATGTATAACCAGAAAGTAGCTCAGCTTGCAAAAGCAATTCCATGCATCATTCATGATCACACCCAACCTCACTATCGTATACTTACATTAGGGTAAGTATCTACAGGAACGTCAATTCTAAGAAGCTTTTTTGGAATATGGCCAGGAGAACTCATAGGAACACCACCCATGCCCGGTAGTCCACGCCAACCCATTGCAGAAGCTTGCTGCACCAGCCTCTGTAACCAACATGAGACTATATAAGCAAATTTCACATCGAGGAATTCTGAGCTGATCCCTGATACTTCACCTCAGACTGAAAAGCAGACCAGCCATTTAACTCCACACCACGCCCACTTGACATTGTCGAAAGTGGACTGCCATGCTCTAAGATATCATGGTCTACAAAAGAACTAGTCCCTATCAAACTGGTTAATCGCATGATCTCTGCAAAGCAAAACCAAACATGCTCTGCTTTAATGATTGCCCAGAATGGTGAAAATTCATTACATGAAAGTGCAAGAAACAGATCTTGAGTTGTGTGCGTGTGTCCATATTGGAGTATAAAGACTTCTTGATATTGGCCAAGCTTAAGAAATTGCAATAGGGTTTTGCAAACAACAAGATAATTACATGATTACTAATACTCGTGAGATTATCTTGGAGCATATGGCCATTGACTAGCAATTAACTGTTTGTTTCCTACCTGTTTGTAAGTTGATTTTTATGCTTCAAACGAGTTTTTTTGTCCTCTCATAGTTTGAAGCACTTTTCACTGTCTTCTATAACTGTGTTGGAGTAGCATGAAAAATTATACAATTGGACTTTCATGTGAAACACATGTTACAAAGACTGCCATAAATAAAGTAAAAACTCTTGCATTTGGTTTCATACTGAGCCATCTTTTTTAAAACTTTTTTAAATGTGTATTACAGAATTCAAATTAAATAATGACGGCTTATATGCAAAACAAGGCACAACGTTTCAATTCCTTAAGTACAAAAACACCACTGTCATAGCCAGCAAAAGTTTCATCTTCATTTTGAAATGGCAATGTATGTGGCATGTATGCCATGGTGATCATGCCCTTCTTAGGCACAAAATACTGTCCAATTAAAAAGCACAAAAGATGTCGAAGAGAATCCTCTACAGAAACTCTTCCCTCTTAAGTTGCCAACCACAAACAAATTAAGTAGCCATCTGCTTCAAGTCGGTATGGCTCTAACAATTGCTCCCATCTCTTTGATCCCAATAAAACTTTAAAAAACATCTCCTTGTGAAATCTTTTACCTGCACTAAAAACTCTTCCACAATGGTCTCGAACACTAGAAAACACCCTAAAAACAAGCATGCACAAAAGCATCCTCGTGATCCAGTTGGGAAGAAGGAAAGCACTTAAACAAAAGAACTTGACACATTTGCAACCGTCATCTGACAATCAACAATATTTAAGGGAAAAAACACAGTGCATTAAGACACTCAGATAAGGGCAAAGAGATGACCTTGATTAAGTAGCCTGCTGCAGTTAGGAAGGACCTGCATAAATGGACCCAACTTCTGGCGTTCTATGAGTAATTCTGACAGGAACCTTCAGGAGACATGAAAACCCTGTTAAACTTGCCAGAAACGGTCAAACCTGAATAGAAATGGTGAAGCAAACCAAACGAATGACAAGTATGCACAAAACGCTTTTGCAAAAGCAGGAAGGTTTACTTTTCCAGCTCTGAGGCAGCTGATTGTGAGCGATGATGTGGAGATGGCCCTCCACTGGAGGAATACTGCATGTATGGTGAAAGGGAATTCATGGGGCTCATGGGCTTGGGAGATTGTCGCGTCGGAATCATCTTTAGCAAATATAGACAAATGACACTAAAAAGTGCGCACTGATGCTTGCGATTCTCTGAAGAACGGTGAAGCTCCGGCTTCTGTAGAGGATGGAAATCAAGGATTAATATTAAGGGTCTTTAAAGATGAAGTCTCCGTTTCCTGCAAAAATAAGAATTGGGTTGTTGCAGACTAAGATAAACGCGAAGCGAGTTTAGCTCGCAGGAGCTAGGATTAGGGTTCCCTGTCGGAATCACGGCAAAATGAGGACGAGGAAGATGCACAAAAGAAAACTTGGGTTTTCCCGCAGTGACAAAAATGGAAAGGGGTGGCCTTCCCTTTTGGGTTTTCTCTGTGATGGGTTTCTCTGTGTTTCTCTCTTTCGTCCTCCTGCTCCTCCTCCTCCCCCCGCCCCTTCCCTCTCTCCCACAGAGAGAGTCTCTCTTTGTATGAGGTTCGCCCTATCTTCCCTTCTAAATTCACCACCTGGCACCGTAATAATTTACACCGACTCGCTCATAAGACTCTGTTCACGCCTTGAAGCGTTCGTTTGTTCTACTTGAACTCTTCCTACCTCCATACGTCGTCTTAGCTTCGCACGTGCGGTGTGATGTTACTCTTCGAGCTGAGCTCATACCTCATTCTCCTCGAAAAACAATTTTCTCTCTTTTGCTGGTGTGCTCCTCAAAAAAATAAAATCATTGCTACCGCGGAATACTCCCTTCTCCTCTACGTGATCTCCTCCCCCCCTCGTGCAGCCTACCTCCCCTCTTCCCCTGCTTTCCCCTCCCTCGCCTTTGTTCCCCTTCTCTCACTCTCGCACGTCAACCACACAGGCCCGTTGCTAACCCTTCCCTTATCTCCCTAACCAAGTAGGTTGCAAAACACCACCCCTAACTTTCTCATCAGAGCGACGCAAATCTAGGATAATGCATGTGATTCTTCGAGCTCTCTCTATTTTTGTTTGCCTTCGAGCTATGGTTGAAGCTGTCTGCAAGGGTGAGAACATGGAACGTGAAAGTTGTGTTGGACTGAACGTGCCGAGCAGTGGTGATCCACCTTCCCCCATCTTCCTACCATGCACGAGAGAGAGAGAGAGAGAGAGACCTCCTGTACACATGATTAGTTGTGATGTCCTCCTCCACCCTTCTAGAGGGTCCTGTTCATGCGCTCCCTCCAGTGCCAAATGGCATCTTACCTTTCTTGTTGGATTCTTTCTAAATTTGCAAGTGAGATTACACTGAACCTAGGTGTTTTTTTAGCATCGGCATCATCAGTTGTCAACTTGTCTTTGTTTGTTGTTGCATGACATAGAGCAACACCTCTACTAACTCGCAAAGGAGGACGATGGACCTCGTCTTGTGCTTGGAATGTACAAATCCTTCCTCGAGTGGTAAAACCCTCAAAACTAGCACACAAAGGGCGACCTTTGTATGTAATTGGTGAATGTATACAAAAGAGGAACTATTTCTATGCTTGGAATGTACCACTTGTCTTGGGACTTAAGTTCTAAAGCTTACTTGAAGTGAGCCATTACATTTCCTACATTTCCTAGGAGGACTTAGGCAATGATCCGACCATGTTAAAGTTATTGCTATTTTGTGATAATAAAATGTGGTGGAGGAGATAAGATATGTCCACTTTCTCCTCCAAAGAGTTGTCCGCCTTGAAGGCTCAAGATGTTTTATGTAAGAGAACCTAATTCTTACTTTTAGATTCAACGGAATTTAACTATGAAAGGAGCGAGTTTTCCTTAAGAAAAAGATAACAATGAGATTATAGGTTGTGCTGGGCTGATTTCTTTGCACACAAAAATACAGTACAATCATGCACATAATTCAAAGAGCATACCCAATTAAAATTGACAGCTTGATAAGAATCGAATTTGCTTGGAGTCGGTCCCCTCTTCAAAAGGACTTTTATTATAATTTTATTACAATACATGTTTGTGCTCTTGCAGAGTCTTTCTTGAATCAAAAATATTGAGTTATTCAAGATTCCATGGTCTAACCCTCCTTTCCGAACCCTGAACACCCCAATGGAGAGAAAGGAACTACGGGGAAAGAGGCAGATGGGGGTGAAAAGAAGCATTTTGCAAGCAAGAGAATTGTACAATGTATACGCTTACCCCATTGGTAAGCTCTTAGCACGACTTATTATAATAGAGTAGTAGGAGATGATGAAGAAGAAGATGAAGCTTTCACTTGGCGAGATTTGCATCCATAGCCAAGATTCTCGAGCATGGAGACCATCTCTTAAGTTCCCATGAGAGAGAGTTTGCTTTCCTTTGCCAACTTCAAAAGTTGCAAAAATGAAGAGTGTGACAAAGGAAAAACCCAACGAGCCCTTCGTGCTATTTTCTTCCCCCAACTTGCTCTAAATTAAAGAAGGAATGCTTACCATGTGGTCAAATGAGAAAGTAAACACTTAAAGATGAAACTTAGAATTGGGTCGTGCCCAGTGTTAGCAGGGGTAGGATGTTGTGGAATCTCCCAAAAATAGGTCTCTTTGTATCTTCTCGTAGCCCTGTTATCAGCTATCCCCTTGTGTTTTCGAAGGATTACGTTATTTCTCAACTAAGAATCACGCTTTTCAATACGTGCTACTTTGGACATGTGGCCTAGTCAAACATGGAATAGAAGGTCTAAGGTCAACTTGCTAATTAAGGATGGGCTGATCTAACCTTAGACTTTAGCTTTTCTCTTTCATTTATTAAAACCCATAAACTTACTCCTTTTTAGATTAGCTCAGGTACAAGACCTTTGCGCAAACCTTAGAGGCTTAAAAAGTTGACATGGGACTACAGCTTACCAGCTAACTTGGGACCTGCTAAATTATGATAATCTTCGGTAAAAATAAAACTCACCTTTGTGCTTTATAACTTTTACCTCCCATGTGAAACATTAGCACAATGCTTTAAAGGCCCACCTAGCTACTCTCAAAACCTGCTAAATTTAGACAATTTGTGGCAAGTTAGAATTTCACCCTACGACTTTCTAGACTTCATACTTGGAGTCTAAAGAGTTTTCTAATGACTTGAGCTTAGCACAATTACTTTCTATTTTTAGACTCCTATAATTGCTCCCAATCGTCTCCTTTGTCATGTACCTTTGATTAAAGCTACCCAAGATACATTTATCATTTCTTGACCTATAGCTATGACTAAGGTAACTAGTTAGCAATTACCCTTGATCTTTTATGCACTTTTTTCCTTTTGGTCCCAAACCTTGACCAGGTTAGTCTATCAGCGGTACTTAATCAACTTCACTTGTTCCCTTTTTATTTTTTCATGACTCAAGTGGCCAAATTAAGATGGAAAATACTTTTAGAAGGTTAAAATTTAATATTCATGACATTACCTTTCCCTTGAAATCATAGTCATCCTCAATTAGGGGGTAGGGAAAATAAAGTCATAACTAGTTCTGTTGCTTTTGGTAGAGGATCCCTTATTCCTTGTCAACATTCTTCCACAATGGTGACTAACTCCAGTCGGTGCTTAAAAGGCTTAACTACTATCGTAACTATGTCTTTACTTAGTCCTAATCATCTTTCATAGTAGAATGACAAGGTCTACTAGATGCTCGAGAGACTAAACTGTCGTAAGCTTTATTCATACTATGCATACACTTAAAACTTATGAGCATTTAAAAGAAATCTTAGAGTCAAAACAAGACAAAGTTCTTTATAAACAATACTTATTCATACATGATTCTTACCTTTGACAGGAATCATTGTAAGTATTTATAAGGTTTACATTATCCACATTGCATTTTTAAAAGGATAATTCTTAAATTTGTCAAGATATCGTCAAGAGTCTTACCACTTCTTAAAACCTCGTCTTCATGTTGTAGGATGCTCTTTGACTACAAAATTTCTTCTCGACCCTCGAACTCAAGTAGTTCTTCAATTACTGGTTCTTTGGGTGGTTCACCCTTATAAGGTTTCAAGAGGCTCACGTGAAGGGCATTATGAATGAGCCAAGTACTTGGTAACCTTAACTTATAAGTTGGTTCATTGTTGATAAGCTTAAGAATTTGAAATGGGTCATAATATCTTTTTGCTAACTTAACAAAATTTCTTCTCGACCCTCGAACTCAAGTAGTTCTTCAATTACTGGTTCTTTGGGTGGTTCACCCTTATAAGGTTTCAAGAGGCTCACGTGAAGGGCATTATGAATGAGCCAAGTACTTGGTAACCTTAACTTATAAGTTGGTTCATTGTTGATAAGCTTAAGAATTTGAAATGGGTCATAATATCTTTTTGCTAACTTAACGTAATATTCTTGGTGACCCTTTGGACGTCCTTGTATGCCTTTGTCCGTAGCGTGGCTTAGGCATGCTTTTGGAAACTTGAGCAGTTCCTAATCATTTTTCATGAAGATCATGGCTCATCTATGCTTATCAACAATAGCCTTATGCTTCTATTGCATGATGGATATAGTTTCTTTGATCTTTTGAAAATATTCTTTAAGACCTCTATTATACTCATAATCAACAAATACGTTCCTAAGTGTCTTGACTATCAGTGGGAGCTTGGGTCTTCCTTCAATTACCTTGAAGGGTGTCTTTCTTGTAGAAGTATGGATAGTGTTATTGTACGTATACTCTACTAAGGGTGAATACTTTTTCCATTGATCTCTTTGATCTACTTCCATAACATAGGATTTAAGTAGATCGATGATAGTTGAATTTGCTATCTCACTTTGGCCATCCGTTTGTGGGTGACAGGCCGAAGAGAAATTCAACTTAGTACCGAGATTTTCAAAGGGACCCTTTCAAAAATTATTGGTCATTCTTGGATCTCAATCAGATAATATAATGTTGGTAAGCCACGATACTTAAAACCCTATGAGATAAAGAGGGTTTCCATATGGTGTGCTTTAATACTCTTTTTGATCGGTATGGCATGCGCTTCCTTGCTAAACCAATCTACTATCGTCCATATTCTTGTATATTGCTTACCTCTCAACCCGTGCTAATATTATCAGACCTTTCAAAGCCTTTTGAAGTCCAGTGTGATGCTTGTGGACAATGCCTTGAAGCTGTTTTGCTTCAAGGAAGGCATGCCATAGCATACAAAAGTACGAGATTGGATGACCGAGAAAAGAATCCAGGCATATATGAAAAAGAACTGCTAGCTATCTTACATGCCCTAGATGCATGGAAGCATTATCTTCTAGGCACTCCATTTATTTTGCTTACTTATTGATACAAACTAAATTATGTGATAAGCAAATGAGATAGGCAAATACTCTTTCACAATTTAATTTTCACATAGTTCGTAAGCACAACCAAGTGGCCGATGCACTTTCACAAAGGCCAAGGATAAATGTTGCTAGGGACGAAAGAGGAACCATATAATGTGCATAATGTTTATTTTCTCTGTAATGGAAATGACCTAAGAACTTTGAGAATAGCAGAATTAAGAAAATTAGAGTGAGCATTTTCACGAGACTACTTTGAGAACATAGAGGGTGAACTTAATTAGCGGTAGCAGCATAGTCATTATACTTAATGAACTTGGCATGAAAAATACTTTTTCAAGAGAGAGAGAATTAGAGGACATGACAACAGTTGAGGACCAAATTTATGTGGAGTTGGTCTCCTCTCCAATAGGCTTTTGTATTATAGATTCTCCCATACTGCAAGACTTGGTACAATACAATCTTTGTGTTCCTTGTGACCTAGGTGATGCAATTAAGATGGAAAGCTTCATGTATCACAAGCATACCATAAACTTTGTAAAAACATTAACCATCCCCGGCCTCAGTCCCAAGCCCTCAAACACCTTCGAAGGTGGAGAGAGCTAGCGGGGAATGAGGGTAGGGAAGAGGAAGAAGAAGTAACATACGAGAAAGAGATAGTTCCTCACTTATCATCACTCTTCTTTCTTAGCATAGCATAATAGCATAGTAATGAAGATGAAGAAGATGGCAAGCTTAAGCATTGAAGCATGGCTCTTGGTTGGATTTGCATTCCATAGCCAAGAGTGTTGGTGTAAGCTATCAACTTCTCAACAAGCTTGGAGAAGGAGATGGAGCTCTTGCACTTTGCACTTCACACAATGAGAGAGTGTGTTGTAGCCTAGCCAATCACACGCAAGAGTGCAGATCAAGGAAGCATGTTATCCTTGGGACAAGTGTCTCCCTTTCCCCTTTGAGAGAGAGGACTTGATAAATGCATAATCAATTAAATAAACTAGCTAAATTATCATTGGACCCCTTGAGAGGCCAACCAATAGGCTTTAGGCACACCATGAGGGCAACACGAAGAGGAACTTGACAAGTGTCCTAGTTGCTTCTTTAGAACTTGACTTGTGTGAGGGTATATGTGTTCTCTCTCTAGCTCCTACTCGGCTCCCCTTGAGTAGGGATCATGTTGACTTTTGGAAACACCTTGAACCCTTCAAGCTTGGGGGAGGTTCTCACTTCAAGCTCAACTCTATCAATCCTGGAGAAGGTTCCCACATCAAGCTCAGCCGTAGCACCTCAAGCACCTTAGTGATCAAGCACGACAAGTGTAATGGAATTAGCCTATTCAACTTGAGAATAGCGGAAATTAATGAGAATACTTTCGAGAAATAACTTTGTGAGCATAGCGGGTAGACATAATTGAAGATAGCAACATAATCATAGCAATTAGTTAACTTGGCATGAACAATACTTTTGCAAGAGAGAGAATTTAGAGAACATGACAACAGTTGAGGACCGGATTTATGTGGAGCCGGTCCCCCCTCCAATAGGCATTTGTATTATGATTTCTCCCATCAAGAGAGACTTGTTACAATACATTCTTTGTGTTCCTTGTGACCTAGGTGATGCAATGAAGATGGAAAGCTTCATGCATCACAATCATAGCATAACATGAACTTGAAGAAAGCTTTAATTGTCCCAAGCCTCAGTCCCAAGACCTCAAACACCTTCGAAGGTGGAGAGAGCTAGCAGGGAATGAGGGTAGGGAAGAGGAAGAAGAAACATTTCATAGGAGAAAGAACTAGTTCCTCACTTATCATACTCTTGTTGCTAGCATACATAATAGCATAGTAATGAAGAAGAAGGAGATGACAAGCTCAAGCATTGAAGCATGGCTCTTGGTTGGATTTTCACTCCATAGCCAAGAGTGTTGGTGTAGGCTCTCAACCTCTACTTGCTTGGAGAGGGAGCACTTGCACTTTGCATAGCACACAATGAGAGTGATTGTGAGTGTGTGTGGGTGAGTATACCCCTCAAGCAAGCCCCTAGCTAGCTTGGGTCGACCCCCCTTGTAGCTCATGCTTGAAGCTCATTGGACCCTCCCAGGCCTCGCCAATCATGAGCAGGAGGCATTACAAGCAGTAGGGGTAGCCTTGAGACAAGTGTCCCCCTTTCCTTTTTGAGAGAGAGGGCTAGATAAATGCTAAAACAATTAGATAATTCATGTAATTTATCATTGGACCCCTTTGAAGCTTAGCCAATAGGTTTCAAGCAACACATGAAGGTAACATGGGTAGGGGCCTGACATGTGTCCTTGCTGCCTCTTCAAGTTGGGGCTTCCCTTGTGTGTGTGAGTGGGTGTTCTCTCTCTAGCCCCTAGGAAAAGGGCTCGCCCCCCCTCTTGTAGGAATGCTTTCGACTTTAGGTGATCAAGCACCTTACTCACCAAGCATGACAAAGCACTTGAACTAGGGGGTGTTCCCACAAGCATCTCAGGCAAGTTTCTCAAGGCACCTCAAGTACCTTAATCATGCAGCAAGTCAAGCACCTCAAGCATGGAGCAAGTCAAGCACCTCAAGCATCTTAATCAAGCACCTCAAGCATGACAAACACCTCAAGCACGACAAGCACCTCAAGCAGGACAAGCACCTCGAGCTTGGGCCGGGTTCCCACCTCAAGCTCAGCCCTAGCTTACCTAAGGTCAAAGGACTTTTACACACATTTATTGGAGGTCTTCAATGAAGCTAACCCTAAGGTCTTATGCTCCATTGGTTAGCCTTGCTCTTTGATAGACCATCTCCCTTTTGGGCCCCTTTACCATTGGCCCCGTGTTGAGATAGATCTATAAGCACATATCTATATCTTAACACTTGTTCCCGTTTATTCTCCCACATTAAGTGATCAATTTAATATGAGAAAATCATTTGGGTTGGTTAGATATTAGATTTTATGACAACAAGCACCTTAGTCCGCAAGCATGACAAGCACCTCAAGCTTGGGCCGGGTTCCCACCTCAAGCACATCCCTAGCTTTCCTAAGGTCAAAGCACTTTTTGACACTAACCTTTTGAGGTCTTTAATGAAGCTAACCCGAAGGTCTTTAAGCTCCAATAGGTAGCATTTCTCTTTGACAGACCATCTCTCATTTGGACCCTTTTACTTGGCCCCATATTAAGATAGATCCATAAGCGCATGTCTATATCCTAACCCTTATTCTCCCACATTAAATGATCAGTTTAATATGAAAAAATCATTTGGGCTGCTTAGATATTATGTTGTATGACATTACCTCTCTCTTGAGATCATAGTCGTCCTCGACTATGAGGTAAAAGAGATAAAGTTTTAGTCATTAGTCTATGTTTCTTAGCGGGTAGAGGATCCCTTTTTACCCACGACATCATTCCAAGATGGATGACTAATCCATTTGGTGCTTGGGAGACGTAGTTTCCGCAAGCATGTCTGTTCTTTACTCTATTTCATTCTCCCAAAGTAGAGTGACAAATTCTACTTGGTGTTTGAGAGACATCGTCATCACAAACATGATTCTAAGCATGCATACTATTTAAATTTGTGCACAATAAAGAGAGAACTAGCCTTATAAGACAAAAACATTGCTCATTTAAAAGAAACATGTACATTTTCTTACTCTAATGTAGCATTATAAGCATTGACAAGGTTCATACTATCCTTAAGCTGTATTCCTTGCCTCCATCTAACATCTTCAAAACGATAATTTTTGAACTTAATAAGATATCATCGGATAATCTTATCATGTGGTAGTACCTTGTCTTCATGCCGAAGGATAGCTTCGGGTTGTAGCACCTCTTCTTGGTCTTCGATTTTTGGAGGGTCTTCAATAATTGGTTTTCTTGGTGGCTCTCCTTTGTAGGACTTAAGTAGGCTCACATGAAAAGCATTGAGTATGAGCCAACAGTTGAGCAACTCGAGTTGATAAGCCACGTCATTGATTGGCTTCAAGATTTGAAAAGGACCATAGTATCTTTTTGCTAGTTTAGCATAATACTTTTGATGGTCCATAGGATTTTGACATGTCGTTTGCCTCAATCAAGCCTTGGGAAACTTAAGTAAGATCCAATCATTTTCTTTGAATGTTAAGGCCCTTTTATGCTTATAAGAAAGAGCTTTTTGCCTTTGTTGAGAGATGGATATAGCCTCCTTAATCTTTTGGAAAGATTTTTGTAGGTCACCGCTATACTCATCACCAAAACGAAGATCTTCCCATGTACTTTAAGTAGCAAGGGACTTTTAGGTCTTCCCTCTATGATCTCAAAAAGTGCCTTTCCTGTAGTAGTATGGACATTATTATTGTACGCATACTCTACAAGGGGTAAGTACTTCTCCCATTGTGAGCGTTGATCTACTTTGGTAACATAAGTCTTTAGTAGATCGAGAATAGTAAGATTGGCTATCTCACTTTGGCCATCTGTTTGTGGGTGGTAGGCCAAAGAGAAGTTCAATCTTGGACCTAGATTTTCAAAGAGACCTTTCCAAAAATTATTGGTCATTCTAAGATCTCTATCTGACACGATGGATGTTGGCAATCCATGTGTTTGAAAATCTAAGATATGAAGAGAGTTGCCATCTGGTTTGCTTTAATAGTCTTTTTGACAGGAATAAAGTGTGTTTGCTCGCTAAACTTGTCGACTATTGTCCATATTCATGTATTCCCATGGATAGACATTGGTAATCCAAAGATAAAATCCATAGATATACTCTCCATGGTGAATTAGGCATTGACAATGATTGGAGTAATGTAGGTTGCTTTCCTCTATCATACTTGGTCTTTTGGTATACCACATATTTTGAAACATACTCTTGTATGTCTACTTTCATGATAGGCCAATAGAAGTACATCTCTACTCCTCAAAGAGTAGGTTGAATGCCTCTATGCTCCTCATAGGGAGGAGCATGGGATTCATACATAACTTTCTCACCAAGGGAGTGGGTAACACATAGCCTATTGCCATGGAGAAGATAACCATCCTGCAAGGTGAATGGTTCTTCTTTCTTCCCCCCAATGCAAGGGCTGACATTATGTCTCTAAAGTCGGGGTCAATAGCATACTCATCTATCATAGAAGATAGATCATTGTGAGTTGCTATCGACACCGCATTAACTCTTTGTAGTCGTGAAAGTGCATCGGCTACTTGATTATGCTTACCAGCAATGTGAGCAATATGAAAATAAAATTGCAAAAAAAAAATTGTCCACGTCATTTGTTTGTTGGAGAGCTTGGTTTGCGTCACGAAGTATTTGAGACTTTGCAAAGGGACCACCAAAGTCTCCCCAACAGATAGTGCTTCCATGTGTCTAGGGCATTTAGAACAGCTAAAAGATTTTTTTCGCATATGACCAAGACCCATTCATCGGCATCAAGCCTTCGGCTCTCATATGCTATGACATTCCCTTTTTTAAGGAAAACTGCTCCAAGGCAATCACCACAAGCATCACGTTGGACCTCAAATGTCTTTGAGAGATCCAAAAGCATAAGGACTGGTTGGGAGGTAAGCTTCTCTTTGAGCTTGTCAAAAGCATTTTGCTATTTAGCAGTCTATGAGTACTTAGCGTTCTTCTTTGTTAAGTCATACAATGGTCCTGCTATTTGAGAGAATTTTGCTATGAAGCGTCTATAGTATGCACACATAGCAATAAAGCTTCTCAGCTCATGTAGATTCCTTTGATTAGGCCATGCTTTATTACCTCCAACTTTGATGGATCCATACGAATACCATCTTGAGAGATAATGTGACCTAAGTATTGAATCTCTTGAAGAAAAAATTTGCTCTTCTTTTGATTGATAAAAAGCTTGTTCTCCCTCACATGTTGCTTGTGCTCCTCCAAGGGCTTGGAGTAGATGATGATATCATCAGAACACTCCAGTGAACTTGCGGTAGGGTCTAAATATTTTCTCCATCAAACGATTGAATGTGGTCGGTGCATTAATCAAGCCAAAAGGCATGAATAGATATTCATAAAGACCAAACATTGTACGAAACACAGTCTTTAGGATATCTTCATTCACTATCCTTATTTGATGATAGCCACTTTTAAGGTCAATTGTACTGAAGTAGATCGAACCTGGTAGCTTATCAAACAGACCTTCTACCCGTGGTACGAGGAATCTATCTTTGATAGTGATATGGTTTAGCGCTTGATAGTCGACACACGTGCAGTATATACCATCTTTCTTTTGCACTAAAAAGATTGGAGAACAAAAGGGATATCATCGATAAACACATCTTGGAATACATTTAGAAAATTAGACAAGTCTAATTCTTCTTGATTCTTCTTGCTTTGTTAAAACATTAGCATCATTTAGAGACTCTTTAACAAAAATGATGTATGCAAAAACTGAGCTTTTCATTGACTTATCAAAAGCAGGTGAATTTACAAGTGTTATAGTGCGACCGGACTCACTAACTTTGACCTTTGCATCGCTTGCAAGGAATTGCTTCATGATGGAAACTCGTAGAGTTTTCCATGTCTTTGGGGCTTCACTGTTGCCACGAAGGCTAGCCCACCATTGACGAGCAGATTTCTGGAAGTGCATAGCTACATGGCATAGCTTGGAGGACTCCGTGAAGCCCTCATCTCCAAAGGCCACATCAAATTGTTGGATGAAGGCCAATACTTTATCGGTAGCACCAAAGGTGCCATCATAGGTGAGAAAAGAGATACTCTTTCCTCCCTCTTTAAACTTCTTGAGCTTTTGGGACCTTTCCCATGCAGGGTAAGATTTACGATGTCCTCTCCTCTTGTATTCTCTAGGAGAATAGCTATTGCTTTCGTCGGAAGAGGAGGAAGGTGAAGAAGAAGGAGAAGAGGGTGACCTCTTTCTTGCCTTTTTCTTCCTTTGTGTCCTCTCTTTCCTTTTGTAGTGACGAGGAGGAGGACTATGGGTTGACCATTTCCTCTTGGGAGGAGTTGGCGACCGTCTTCATGGAGCCACACCTTCAAAGGAACTTAGGGATTCACTTCTTTCTCTTTCTTTGGATTCCTCCTCTCTTATGGGAGCGAGTCTTCTTTTGGGAGTCTCATCAAGAGGCCTCCTAAGCTCTCTCTCCTCTTGGAGAGGAAGGGAAATCCCATAAGCACGAAGTTGTTGGGTAACTATGGCTTGCAAAGCAGGGTTGCCCATAGCTTGATGCAACCTAGTAAGAAGATAATTAACAAACATGGAGGCATCATCATTAGCACCTTCATGTGCAAAATCAAAGTTATTAATGTTCATGCTACTCTCTTGGTTATTGTCAATCATGCTAATTAAACTATAGAATTACTTTGTGCTTTGGTACCCTCAAAAACCTTAGTTGCTACTCTTCTTTACCTTTGAAAATTAGTTCTCAAGCAGCCACACCCGTGGTTTAGACACTATTGATTGCAAACACTAGTGGAGAGGGTCTAACATTGCTCGGTTGATTATGGTTCCTGTTGAGCTTGCTCGTAGCTCAATAATGGTTAAGCCAAAGGCAAGCCCCGAGAGACTCCGTTATTGATTTTGCACATGAAGGTGCTAATGATGATGCCCCCATGTTTGTTAATTATCTTCTTAGTAGGTTGCATCAAGTTATGGGCAACCCTGCTTTGCAAGTCGAAGTTACCTAACAACTTCGTGCTTTTGGTAACATAAGTTTTGAGTAGATTGGCTATCTCACTTTGGCCATCCGTTTGTGGGTGATAGGCCGAAGAGAAATTCGATCTTGTTCCTAGATTTTTAAAGAGACCTTTCCAGAAATTACTGGTCATTCTAGGATCTCTATCTGACACGATGGATGTTGGTAATCCATGGTGTTTGAAAATCTGTGATATGAAGAGAGTTGCCATTTGGTGTGTCTTAATAGTCTTTTTGACAGGAATAAAGTGTGCTTGCTTGCTAAACCCATCGACTATTGTCCATATTCCCGTATTCCCATGGATAGACTTGGGTAATCCAAAGATGAACTCCATGGATATACTCTCCCATGGTGAATTTGGAATAGACAATGGCTAGAGTAATCCAAGTTGCTTCCCTCTATCACACTTGGTCTTTTGGCATACTACGCATTTTGAAACATACTCTTGTATGTCCACTTTCATGGTAGGCCAATAGAAATATGTCTCTACTCCTTGAAGAGTAGGTTGAATACCTCTATGCCCCGCATAGGCAGGAGCATGGGATTCATACATAACTTTCTGATGAAGAGAATGGGTAACACATAGCCTATTACCATGGAGAAGATAACCACCCTGCAATGTGAATGGTTCCTCTTTCTTCCCCAAAGCAAGGGATGATGTTATGTCTCTAAAGTCAAGGTCAGTAGCATACTCATCTACCATAGAGGATAGATCATTGTGAGTAGTTATAGACACCACATTAACTTTTGGTCGTCGTGAAAGTGCATTGGCCACTTGATCGTGCTTACCAACAATGTGAGCAATATGAAAATTAAATTGCGAAAGAAAATTTGCCCACCTCATTTGTTTGTCGAAAAGTTTGATTTGCGTCATGAAATACTTGAGACTTTTGTGTTCGGTGAGTAGAATGAATGGAGTCCCTAAGAGGTAGTGCTTCCATATGTCTAGGGCATGTAGAGCAACTAAAAGCTCTTTCTCATACTGAAGCAAAACTGCTCCAAGGCAATCACCACAAGCATCACATTGGACCTTAAATGGCTTTGAGAGATCCGAAAGCATGAGGACTGGTTGTAATGTAAGCTTATCCTTGAGCTTATCAAAAGCATTTTGCTCCTTAGCAGTCCATACATACTTAACATTCTTCTTAGTTAAGTCATGTAGTGGTCCTGCTATTTAAGAGAATTTTGCTATGAAACGTCTATAGTATGCGCACATACCAATAAATCTTCTTAGCTCATGTAGATTCCTTGGATTAGGCCATGCTTTTATTACCTCTAACTTTGATGGATCTATACGGATACCATCTTGAGAGATAATATGACCTAGGTATTGAATCTCTTGAAGGAAAAATCCGCTTTTCTTTTGGTTGAGAAAAAGCTTGTTTTCCCTCAATGCTTGAAAAATCACTTGGAGATGTTGCTTATGTTCCTCCAAAGACTTGGAGTAGATGATGACCTCATCAAAGAACACTCCAATGAATTTGCAATAAGGTCTAAAAATTTTCTCCATTAGAAGATTGAAAGTAGCTGGTGCATTAGTCAATCCAAAAGGCGTGACTAGATATTCATAAAGACCAAACATTGTGCGAAACGCGGTCTTTGGGATATCTTCATCCACTATCCTTATTTGATGATAGCTACTTTTAAGGTCAATCCTAATGAAGTAGGTAGAGCCTTATAGCTTATTAAACAGACCTTCTATCCGAGGCCTGGAAAATCTGTTTTTGATAGTGATATGGTTTAGTGTTCAATAGTCCACACACATATGGTATGGTTATATTTCTTTTGCACTAAAAGAACTGGAGAACAAAAGGGAGAGGAACTAGGCCTCACCATCCCTTTGTCTACCAATTCCTATACTTGCCTCATGATCTCCTCTTGTTGAGCTTGTGAGACTCGATAAGGAGGCTTGTTATGCGGTGAGCTTCTCGGAAGGAGCTCAATGCGATGGTCATCATCCCCTCATTTTGGAGGTAAGTCCATAGGGATATCATTGATGAACACATCTTGGAATCCTTTTAGAAAATTAGACAAGTCTAACTCTTCTTGATTCCTACCATTTACATTTGATGAAACATTAGGATCTTTTAGAGACTCTTTGACAAAAATCATGTACGTAGAAACTGAGCTCTTCATTGACTTATCAAAAGCAGGAGGATTTACAAGTGGAATAGTGCAACCACACTCGCTAGCATCTATATACATGTTCTTTCCCATGTAGGTGAAGTAGATTTTTCTTTTAGGGAACTTCATATTGGCAGCCATGTGATCAAACCATGGAGCCCCTAGGATACCATCCTCATGTTGGAGAGGAGAGATGAAAAAGTCTCCGTTGTCGACATAGCTTTGGACATGAAGCCTCAACTTCCCAATTAAGGAAGTAACGGAGGCTTGTTGTCCCTTGAAAGCTGTGTCAGCCACCATTACTATATCTCCCATCTCGAAATCTTGAATGCCCAACTTGGTGGCCAACTCCGTTGATACGAAGTCGTGAGTAGTCTCAAGGTCAAACAAGATGAAGGCATCATGCTTTCTTACCTTTCCCCAAGTACAGGAAAGTGACGATCCTTTGCAATGAACATCCTCTTTTGGAGCTTCGATGGTGGAAGCCCTAGGAGTCTCATTGCGAGCATTCTTTTTGGGGCAAGAACGATAGCCATGTCCTTGCTCCCCACACTTGAAACACTTATGGTCCTTGCGAAAAGCTTCAAGCTCTTCAGGAGAGAGTTTTTTTTGCCTTTGTAAACTCCCTTCTCCTTGGACCGATTGTTGTTGGAAGTGCCTTGGGAAGAATTTTGAGCATTGGTTTTTCCCTGTGCATCATTTTTATCTTTGTTTTCCATGGGCTTGACATTCCGTCTAGCCCCTTGATGAAAATTGATGCGTGAAGCAACCATGCTGCGACGAATTACTTTGATAATAGAGCCAGGCTGTTGAGAGTTGATGTATTCGGCCATCTCTTCAGGTAATCCCGCACAGAATTGTTGCCTTTGTTTGGTAAATTCTATCTTTTGAAAGACAGTATCCTTAAGATGTAAATCCCAAAACTTGTCTACATACTTGTGGATAGACTCATGAGAGAGAAGCTTCAAGCTGCACCATTCGGTAAGCACTTTGTCCTTTGCATTGCTTGCAAGGAATTGCTTCATGATGGAAACTCATAGAGTTTTCCATGTCTTTGCTTCACCATTGCCACAAAGGCTAGCCCACCATTGATGAGCTGATTTTTGAAAGTGCATAGGTACATGGTATACCTTGGAGGACTCTATGAAGCCCTCGTCTCCAAAGGCCGCATCAAATTGCTGGATGAAGGCCAACACTTTGTCGGTAGCACCAAAGGTGCCATCACAGGTGAGAAAAAAAATACTCTTTTCTCCCTCCTTGAACTTCTTTAGCTTTTGTGACCTTCGCCATGCAGGGTATGATTTGCGATGTCCTCCCCTCCTGTATTCTCTAGGAGAATAGCCATAGCTTTCATTGGAAGAGGAGGAAGGTGAAGAAGAAGGAGAAGAGGATGACCTCTTTCTAGCCCTTTTCTTCCTTTGTTTCCTCTCTTCTCTTTTGGAATGACGAGGAGAGAGACCGTGTGCTGATCTTTTCCTCTTGGGAGGAGTGGGCGATATTCTAGACCGCTGTCTTTGTGGAGCCACATCTTCAGAGGAACCTAAAGTTTCATTGCTTTCTTGCTCTTTGGATTCCTCCTCTCGTATGGGAGAGAGTCTTCTCTTGGGGGTCTCTTCAAGAGGCCTCCTAAGATCTCTCTCCTCTTGGAGAGGAATGGAAATCCCATAAGCATGAAGTTGTTGTGTAACTTCAATTTGCAAAGGAGGGTTGCCCATAGCTTGCTGCAACCTAGCAACGAGATAATTCACGAACATGGGGGACATCATCATTAGCACCTTCATGTGCAAAATCAAAGCTATCATTGTTCATTCTACTCTCTTGATTATTGTCAGTCATGTTAACAAGATTTATGTATGCACTTAGTGTATGCTTTGGCAGTTCAAAAACCTTAATTGCCACTCCTCTTAGCGTTTGAAAATTGGCTCTTAAGTATCTACACCCACGGCTCGAAGTAGTTAATTATAGAGAGTCGTGGAGTAGGTCTAACATAGCAGAGTTTTCAAGGGCTAGCTCCTTTCGGACTTCTTATGGCTCAATAATGGTAAAGCCATAGGCAAGTCTAAAAAGAATCCATTATTAAGTCCAAAGCTCCCAAGGTGTACACCATATCCCACATAGTGGGCTCAACAAAATCAATAATAGATCCCAGTTCCACTTACCCTAATATAATTAACAAAATCAACCATTTATAGTCTACTTAAGGACCTCTTTTCTTAAGCAAGAAAAGAGAAACCAAATGCTCTGATACCAATGTAATGAAGATTGGCCTATTAACTTGAGAGTAGCGGAAATTAATGAGAGTACTTTTGAGAAATTACTTTGTGAGCATAGCAGGTGAACATAGTTGAAGATAACAACATAAACATAGCAATTAGTTAACTTGGAATGAACAATACTTTTGCAAGAGATAAAATTTAGAGAACATGACAACAGTTGAGGATCGGATTTATGTGGAGCCGGTCCCCCCTCCAATAGGCATTTGTATTATCATTTCTCCCATTAAGAGAGACTTGTTACAATACAATCTTTGTGTTCCTTGTGACCTAGGTGATGCAATGAAGATGGAAAGCTTCATGCATCACAAGCATAACATAAACTTTGAAGAAAGCGTTAACTATCCTGAGCCTCAATCCCAAGACCTCAAACACCTTCGAAGGTGGAGAGAGCTAGCAGGAAATGGGGTAGGGAAGAGGAAGAAGAAACATTTCATAGGAGAAAGAATTAGTTCCTCACTTATCATAACTCTTCTTGCTAGCATACATAATAGCATAGTAATGAAGATGGAGAAGATGGCAAGCTTAAGCATTGAAGCATGGCTCTTGGTTGGATTTGCACTCCATATCCAAGAGTGTTGGTGTAGGATCTCAACCTCTACTTGCTTGAAGAAGGAGAGGGAGCTCTTGCACTTTGCACAATGCATAATGAGAGTGTGTGTGAGTGTGTGTGGGAGAGTATACCCCCTAAGCAACCCCCTAGCTTGCTTTGGTCGACCCCCCTTGTAGCTCAAGCTTAAAGCTCATTGGACCCCTCTAGGCCTAGCCAATCACAAGGAGGAGGCATTACAAGCAACAAGGATAGCCTTGGGACAAGTGTCCCCCTTTCCCCTTTAAGAGAGAGAGAGGACTTGATAAATGCAAAGACAATTAATTAAATATCCCTAATTATCATTGGACCCCTTGGGTGGCCAACCAATAGGCTTCAGGCACACCATGAGGGTAACATGAGGAGGATCTTGACAAGTGTCCCTTATGCTTTCTCTGTACCAAGTATGCCTTGTGTGAGTGTGTGGATGTTCTCTCTCGTCCCCCCTCATGTAGGGCTCGCCCCCTCCTTGTAGGGATTGGCATTGACCTTTTGCACACCTCAATCCACTCAACTTGGGCTTTGTTCCCACCAGAAGCTTGGCCCTTAAGCCCCTCAAGCTTGGGCCGGGTTCCCACCTCAAGTACAACCCTAACATATCAAGCATGACAAGCACCTCAAGCATCCCAATCATCAAGCACCTCAAGTATCTCAATCATCAAGCACCTCAAGCATCTCGATCATCAAGCACCTTAGTCATCAAGCACGACAAGCACCTCAAGCACCTCAAGCTTGGGCCGGGTTCCCACCTCAAGCACAACCCTAGCTTACCTAAGGTCAAAGGACTTTTACACTCATTATTGGAGGTCTTTAATGAAGTTAACCCTAAGGTCTTATGCTCCATTGGTTAGCCTTGCTCTTTGATAGACCATCTCTCATTTGCGCCCCTTTACCATTGGCCCCGTGTTTAGATAGATCTATAAGCACATGTCTATATCTTAACCCTTGTTCCCATTTATTCTCCCATATTAAATGATCAATTTAATATGAGAAAATCATTTGGGTTGGTTAGATATTAGATTTTATGACAATGTTGTTTGAAGATTGGATGTCAGATGTGGAGTTTTGGATGTTGTCGATGCGGATGGTGATTGAGAAAGCTAAGTCAAGGGCTGTGCTGCTGGCGATGCGAGGGAAGGCCAAAGCTTGGTTCGAGGGGTTGGCAGTTCCCTATCTATCCAGGTGGGCCGAAGCCAAAGCTGTTAAGCATATCACAGTAAAGATGTTTTCTTATTTATATATGAAGATATTTGCTGCAAATTTGGCATGCCATTGGAGTTACTTTCTGACAAGGGTCCAGGTTTCAGGGGAGAGTTGGTGGATTATCTATGTGAGAAGCTTCATGTGCATCGAAGGTTTACTACTCCATATTATCCCCAATGCAATGGCATGAATGAAAGGTTTAATGGAGAGCTCATAAGGATGCTTACAAAGATGACAAGAAACAATGTGAAGACTTCGGATTTAGAGCTGCCTTGTGCTCTATGGGCTTATAGGACTGCCATCAAATCAGGTACTGGTTTTTCTCCCTTCCATCTAGTTTTTGGCAAAGAGGCTTTACTTCCTATTGAGGTGGAGATACAATCCTTGAAGATGATGCTAAAGCTTGAAGAAGAGCCCAAGGATGCATTCAAGGAAAGACTTTTATATTTGCAATGTGTACAATTGGATAGGGTGTTAGCTTTTGAGCATTATGAACAGGTCTTGAAGAAGAATCAAGCAAAGGCAAATGAGAAGGTAAAGAACAAGGACATCAAGAAGGGTGACATGGTGCTTCGTTACAATAGTAAGCTTGATAGCACTTTTCAAAAGAAATTTCAAATCAAGTGACAAGGTCCTTTCTTGGTCTTAAACAGGTTTCCGAATGGCACATATCAGCTTGCTGACTTGGATGGTACCTCGCATAAAGCACGTGTGAATGGCTACAGGTTGAAGAAATATATTGCAAGGTTAATGACTGTGATTGAGGATGAGCCTTCTTTTGAAGAATTTGCTGATCATGTGGTTAATGATGAAGATGAGGTGAAGACTCCCTCATGTGGTTTACAGGATCTCTTTCGTGCTGCTGATCATGAATGATCTAGCAGGCTGGGGTGTGGCAAACTATGTTGGGCGCATTTCTGACACCCCGTTTTTTGTAAATTTGTACATACGGACATGACGCCCGATGTCAAAAGGACGTGTGGGCTTTCTTTTTGTGTTTTTTTTAGCTTGCTTTAGCAAGCACATGTACATGCACTGCAAGTCGCTAGTCTAGTGACAACTGTCGGGCTACTGTAAGTGTCTGTGAGTGAGTTTTTTGAAGTGAGACTTGTATATAACTTAAACTCATGTACAAACTAAAAAAAGTTCAGCCAAAGATCAGAAATTTGCAGGTTTTAGCTCGTTCTGTCTCCTTGGTGCTCTTGGATGCAGTTTTTTGCCCCGACTAGCCTTCTCTACGTGTAGTCGTGCTGGGACAGCTCTCTGTTCGCGTCAATTTTGCTCATGGGGGCGTATGAAATCAATTTTAGTCATCTTCAACTTTCTCGCGAGTCATTTTTCAAGCTTTCTCTCAAGCTTTAAAGTGCCCCAATTGGAGTTGTGCTCATCAGGTTACGACTAGTTCTCTGCAGGGTTATGGCTATGGCAGCCTAGTGGCAAATTGTGTGTAGACAGATTCGGAGGGCATGTACCTATGAATTGTGGAACTGATGTTGAAGTTGTGGGTTTGTGATGTTTGATTTTGAAAGGAGAGGCTCTTGTCTTCATATGTATTGGTCGGCGTGTGCTGTAAATCCATGCTTTGGCAGGGTTTTGCTCCTATGTGACATAGTCTCGTGGGTGGGCGACGGCTAGTAAATTCCCAAGGGTCTACTCCTATTGGACTTGTGGTGTTTCAAAAGGATTTTTCGAAGCTTTTGGTGTCTTGTAGTTCTCTTTCAACGCTCTTGGGTGACATCACTATAGAGGTGTTTCAGTTTGTTTGTTTCCCAATAGTGTTTTGGTGCCCGCCACCGAGGAATCGCTTCAAGTTACCTTCAGTTTACAGGTTTTGAAGACATGGCATTTAATTTTCTGGAGTTTAGTGGAAAATTAAATGAAAGTTCCAAAGCTTTCATTGAGAGAATGGAGTTTGCTTGCCTTGTTGCTGACAAGCAAGACCCAACGTTGGTGCTACGAATCTTCTACTTCTGTTTGAAGGGAGATGCTAGGGAATGGTTGGAAGGCTACGAAAAGGATCTACAATCAGCCCAACCTCCTCAAGTTATGACTTGTGAAATGGTAAGGCATGCTTTTCTTACACACTTTCAACAGGTGGAAGACCCACAAAAGGTATGGCAGTCTATTCAAGGCTTAGTACAAGATGAAGGCCAAACCATAGAAGACTTTGTCAAGGCATTCAATGCGTTATGGGCAAAGTGGTGTACATCTTTGGGGGCTGAAATTCCTCCAGCCATGTTGAAGAAGGACAGGTTTCTTGCAAGCTTGAGAAGTAACCTACGCTTGAAGGTAGAGCTTAAGCAGCCAAGGACCTTTGAGGAGGCAGTTGAAATTGCAAAGAATAAAGAGTGGAAAGCAGAGCATCTTCATCAACTTGGAATCAATGTGGAGCCAAAGCTTGGAGTGAAAGCGGTAGAGCAACCAAGGGTCCTCATCAAGGAGCCAGGTTATGATCAACAAGCTTCTCATGATGTGAATGCCTTTCGCAAGGAGATGCAAGAGGTGGTAGGTCTTATGAAGAATCTTAGTGTGCATATGATGGGAGGTGGAAGAGGTCAAAGTTATGGATATGGACGTGGTTATGGAAGCAATGAGGGTTATACAGGTGGTAGAGGAAGAGGCATGGCTGGAAGAGGGGATATGTTTCAATGCTACAATTGTGGTGAATGGGGTCATAAAAGCCCTCAATGTGACAAGCCAAAGAGAATGGGTGGCGACATGTTTCCTCTTCCTCCACAAATTCCTTCTCGAGCTCAAGATTATGGTATTGAGATTAAAGGGGAAGTAGGACCAAGTGGATTGACAACAGAAGAGAAGGGCAAAACAAAAGTGGTAAGCATAATCTGTTTGGAGAAGAAAGAGGATGATTTGGGAGCTATGGTCATGCCTGTAGGTAAGAGGGTTACAAGAGATCATGACATGAGTGATGCAAGTCCCAGCCATAAAAGAGGGAAACAGGTTGAAACAGGTACAGGTAAAGAGAAGAAGAAGAGAAAGCCCAAGAAACATTACAATGCATCTGACTTTCCTTTGGGGGAAGGGCAACCAAATTATAGTTTAAGGGCTGATTTGGTGGGTAGAAAGGCTGATGTTACCTTTGTGCAAATCATGGAGATGTGTCCCAAGTTAAAGAGGCAATGGAAGCACGTAGTCAACCCCATGAAGAAGGAGCCTGTAAGGGGGTCAGTGAGAGTCCTATCTTTGAATGAGCTACCTGATATATGCCCTACTATGGATGCATGGCATAAGAGGAAGTGCATTGGAGAGACTTATATTGATGGAGGTGCACAGGTATGTGTTATTACTCAAGCTTGTGTATCAAAGTTGGGACTCAACATGGTGAAGAATTCAGGTTTTCGCATAAAGCTTGCCAACCAATCAAGGGTGAGGTGCTTGGGAGTTGTAAAGGACTTGGAGGTGGATGTATTTGATGTTAAAGTGCTGGTCAATTGCCATGTTATGCCCGCGGGTATTGGTACTTTCCCTCTCATCCTTGGAAGACCATGGTTACAGGCAACCAAAGCTATACAGGATTGGGGACATGGTACCATCACTCTCTACAATAGAAGGGGTGATAAGAAGAGGTTTGACATGGCTAGCAAGCAATCTTTGGATGCTAATTTTGATGAGAAAAGTGATGAAGAAGAGTACTCAAGTGAAGAAGAAGACAATGGGGATGAGGGCAGTGAAGTGGAAGATAGCAGCGATAGTGATCTAGATGTTTCCTCCTTGTTTCTTGAAGAAGAGCATGATGAGAAACAAAGATTTCTTGGCCTTATGGAGAATGAGGATATCTCTGGTCCTTATGAGCAAATTGAAGAGCTGATGCAACCTAAAGTTCAACCTAATGTCAAACAGGAGCTGATACAAGGTATGTTGTCTTCCGACTTGACTAGTCACGAGAAGGGTGAGTACCTACATATGATACAACAATTTCCCCATTTATTCATCACTTCTTATGAGGAAATTAGAGGCTTTAAGGGAGAGGAAATCCACATTCCAATCAAGGAAGGAGCTCACCCTGTACGCCAAAAGCTAAGGAGAATGGGACAGGTACAACTTAATGCTTTAAAGGAAGAGGTAGACAAGCTTCTTGAAGCAGGTTTCATATGTCTTGTGAGCACTGCAGAATGGGTGAGTCCTGTTGTGGTCACACCCAAGACGGATGGAAAGTGGAGGATATGTGTTGATTTTAAGCCTCTAAACGCAGCCATGAAGAGGGATCCATACCCTCTTCCTTTCATAGATGACATACTTGATTCTATTGCAGGGCATGAGAGGTATAGCGTATGTGATGGATTCTCTGGATATTTTCAGCTCATCTTGGCTTTGGAAGATCGAAAGAAGACCACATTTATCACGCCATGGGGATGCTTTTGTTATTGTGTACTTCCTTTTGGTCTTATGAATGGCTGTGCGTGGTATCAAAAGCGCGTCAACAAGGTGTTCTCTCCCTTTCTTGGCAAGTTTGTGAAGGATCTTATTGATGACTTTTGTGTTTATAGCTCTACAAAGGATCATTGTGCAAAGCTTGGGATGGCATTGAAGCAATATGATGAAAGTGGAGGTCAACTCAACCCAAAGAAATGTCATCTTGCTCAACCAAGAGTGAAGTTTTTGGGACATATGATCTCAGAGAATGGGATTGAAGCGGATCCTGACAAAGTGAAGGCTTTGGTGCTCCTCCCATCACCTAAAGATACAAAGCAACTTTCTACTTTTATTCAAAAGGTGAAGTATATGGCAAGGTTCATTCCTTTGTCCTCTCAACTTCTTTATCCTTTACAACAAGTAGCAAGGTTGGATCCTCTACAATGGACAAATGAATGTGAAGAGGTTTTTCAAGGTATCAAAGAGGTTCTTGGTTCTCTTCCTGCTATGCAAGCTCCTAATTGGGATAAGGAGTTTTATGTGAATCCATCAGTAGGTGAGGATGCTATTGGAGCTATGCTTCTTCAACGAGGTAACAATTCCCACCACATGAAGCCTATCTATTGTGCTAGCAGGGTGAAGCTAGAGGTGGAGAGAGGCTATATTGAGGTGGAGCTCATTATGGTGAGTGTGATTTATGCATGTAGAAGGTTTAGGCACTACCTTCTCCCTAAACCATTCACATTCCTCACTAGCTACACTCTTCTACCTCAATTGGTGAATAGCCCTACTTTGTCAAAGAGGCTCATGAAGTGGATTGTGGAGCTACAGGAATTCCAATTCTCTTTTCTTGTTGAGGAGAGTACAAGGGCTACATTGGCTGATTTGCTTACCTATAAGGAAAGCCCTCTTCTTCTTAAAGAGGATGCAGTGAAGAAGCAACACATGGAAGCTCCTGACATAGACAATGCCTATCTATTGTTTTTTGATGGCTCTTACAGGAAAGCGCATGGTGAAGCTTCAGGAGGTGTGGTAGTTTATGATCCTCAAGGTGCTTTGGTAACTAAAAGGAGTTTGAAGCTTACAGCACAAAGCAACAATGAAGCTGAGTATGCTACTTTGGAGAAAGGTCTCAACCTTTGCCTTGAGCTTGGCATTCGTCGTGTGAGGGTAAGAGGTGATGCTCTTTTGGTGGTGAAGCAAGTACTTGGGGTGTGGCAAAGTAAGAATCCAAAGCTGAAAAATATGTGTTTTCAAGTGAAGAATCTACTTAAGCATTTTGAATCTTGGAGTTTAAGGCATGTGGACAGGTCTCAAAATGAAGAAGCACATGGTGCAGCGCAAGCTTCAATTGGGCAATTGTATGTGATAAGGGCTGATTCTCCTCTTTATTTGGGAAGGGAAGCTTTAGAGAGGGAGGAAGAGTTTCTACAAACAGGTATGCTTCCATCAGAGTTGGAAAAGCCAAAAAAGTACGCCTTCCTACGTCGTGCCAAAGGGTATGTTCTACTTGGTGATGCCTTGTATATGAAGGGGGTTGATCTTGTGATGAGAAAAGTGCCTTGGAAAGAGGAAATTTACAAAATTTTAGAGGAGAATCATGAGGGTTCTTGTGGTGGTCACTTTGCATAAAGTCTTGCAGGAGGGTTATGTGTGGCCAAGTGTTCAACGTGATGTTCATCATTGGTGCAAGTCTTGTAAAGAGTGTCAAAGCATGGCAAATAGGGTTCTCAAATCAAAAATTAGAGGCACCATTGTGGCTTATGATGTGTTTGAGAAGTGGGGTATTGATGCAATAGGTCCTCTACCTATGACAGCTAGAGGCAAATGTTACATACTTACTGCTGTTGACTATCTATCCAGGTAGGCCGAAGCCAAAGCTGTTAAGCACATCACGAGTAAAGATGTTTCCTTATTTATATATGAAGATATTTGCTGCAAAGTTGGCATGCCATTGGAGTTACTTTCTGACAAGGGTCTAGGTTTCAGGGGAGAGTTGGTGGATTATCTATGTGAGAAGCTTCATGTGCATCGCAGGTTTACTACTCCATATTATCCCCAATGCAATGGCATGAATGAAAGGTTTAATGGAGAGCTCATAAGGATGCTTACAAAGATGACAAGAAATAATGTGAAGACTTGGGATTTAGAGCTACCTTGTGCTCTATGGGCTTATAGGACTGCCATCAAATCAGGTACTGGTTTTTCTCCCTTCCATCTAGTTTTTGGCAAAGAGGCTTTACTTCCTATTGAGGTGGAGATACCATCCTTGAAGATGATGCTAAAGCTTGAAGAAGAGCCCAAGGATGCATTCAAGGAAAGACTTTTATATTTGCAATGTGTACAATTGGATAGGGTGTTATCTTTTGAGCATTATGAGCAGGTCTTGAAGAAGAATCAAGCAAAGGCAAATGAGAAGGTAAAGAACAAGGACATCAAGAAGGGTGACATGGTGCTTCGTTACAATAGTAAGCTTGATAGCACTTTTCAAAAGAAATTTCAAATCAAGTGGAAAGTTCCTTTCTTGGTCTTAAACAGGTTTCCGAATGGCACATATCAGCTTGCTAACTTGGATGGTACCCCGCATAAAGCACGTGTGAATGGCTACAGGTTGAAGAAATATATTGCAAGGTTAATGACTGTGATTGAGTATGAGCCTTCTTTTGAAGAATTTGCTGATCATGTGGTTAACGATGAAGATGAGGTGAAGACTCCCTCATGTGGTTTACAGGATCTCTTTCGTGCTGCTGATCATGAATGATCTAGCAGGCTGTGGTGTGGCAAACTATGTTGGGCGCATTTCTGACACCCTGTTTTTTGTAAATTTGTACATACGGACATGACGCCCTATGTCAAAAGGGCGTGTGGGCTTTCTTTTTGTGGGTTTTTTAGCTTGATTTAGCAAGCACATGTATATGCACTGCAAGTCGCTAGTCTAGTGACAACTGTCGGGCTACTGTAAGTGCCCGTGAGTGAGTTTTTTGAAGTGAGCCTTGTATATAACTTAAACTCATGTACAACTAAAAAAAGTTCATCCAAAGATCAGAATTTGCAGGTTTTAGCTCGTTCTGTCTCCTTGGTGCTCTTGGATGCAGTTTTTTGCCCCGACTAGCCTTCTACGTGTAGTCGTGCTGGGACAGCTCTATGTTCGCGTCAATTTTGCTCATGGGGGCGTATGAAATCAATTTTAGTCATCTTCAACTTTCTCGCCAGTCATTTTTCAAGCTTTCTCTCAAGCTTTAAAGTGCCCCAATTGGAGTTGTGCTCATCAGGTTACGACTAGTTCTCTGTAGGGTTATGGCTATGGCAGCCTAGTGGCAAATTGTGTGTAGACAGATTCGGAGGGCATGTATCTATGAATTGTGGAATTGATGTTGAAGTTGTGGGTTTGTGATGTTTGATTTTGAAAGGAGAGGCTCTTGTCTTCATATGCATTGGTCGGCGTGTGCTGTAAATCCATGCTTTGGCAGGGTTTTGCTCCTATGTGACATAGTCTCTTGGGTGGGCGACGGCTAGTAAATTCCCAAGGGTCTACTCCTATTGGAATTGTGGTGTTTCAAAAGGATTTTGCAAAGCTTTTGGTGTCTTGTAGTTCTCTTTCAACGCTCTTGGGTGACATCACTATAGAGGTGTTTCAGTTTGTTTGTTTCCCAACAACGGTTCTCTCCTACTTGATGAGGAGGTATGTGATGAGTTCCACTCTCCCTTATCTGATGATTTGATAGTAGAGGCCATACATGAAGAGCACGATGGAGGAATGTGCATGTGGGAAGCATTGACTGGGCAATTTATCTCAACATCTACAACTAAATCCATCAAAGAAGGCAACTCTATGGACTTGGGGTTGATGGTAGCAGGTGACCAGGTTGGATATGCTATGCAAAGTATGATATGCAAGGAGGTTTGCATGTGCCAGTTGATGTTTATGCTTGTGCAAGCTGCTTTGCAGCAGGTTATGTGGCAAGTACATTGCTATTTGACAAAGTGCTCGGAGATGCAGAGCTTTTTGAAGAAATATGGTATGGCTGCATGGGATACATGGGTCCCTCTTATGGACGGGCCCATCTATGATGTGCATGAAGATTGTTGGATACAGGCTGAAGCGAAGGAATCTTGCGGAGAGCTTTTATCATGCTCTATGTGTAGGTTTACATATGCATGACACATAGAGGTTACGTATGCTTTACAGATGCATGGCTTCGACCAATGGTTTCTTTTTTATCCGGGTGGAGTTCCAATCATGCTTGGGAGAGCTTATGGCTTTCCTTTTGATCGTGGAGGGTTGTGCATATGAATTCTTCTTTATATAGCTACTATATATCATTTTTTTTCTCTTGCCATCTCATTATATAGCTATCATTTATACCCTTTTATCTTACACAATCATATTTTACTTAAATAATGGTATGGTTGAGCATAAATGGGGATGGCCAATGATGGTGCATCCAAACAATGTTGACCCAGGAAAAAGCTAGTAGGATGTGTGTGGAAGTCAACAAGATGATGGCGGTAAGCTTGAGCATGTGCTAGATACAGGATGGAGGAGGCAGACATGGGATATGTATGCCAAATTAGGCATTTTGTAGGTCAAGTTGTGGATTTCGAGATTTATTGGTCTGAGAGCTTAAAGGCGATCAAGGTCGATGGATATTCACACATATGGAGGTGACATGGTATGAATGCAAAATGAATGCTCAAGTTTGCTAAGTTCAAAACATTTTCATACCAGAAGGCACGATATTCAAACATATATCCAATTGTGGTTGGATATATGTGGTTATGGTAGCATAAGTGGTTGATGGTCGTCTCAATCGTCACCTCTCCTGGCAAAGATCTTGTCATCTGAGAACCATTTTTGTGGAGCGGGTTATGTTTATTCGTGGCCGTAGGGCCTTGAGTTTTGTAGTGGTGATGCTAATACCAACTAATTGAATTTATTTGGCATCGGTGGTTCTTACATGAGGTGGATAATTGGCAATGTGGTGGCCGCTTCCTCAATTTATGGGGGAACGGATGTAAGAAGACTCTAAGGGAAGCTTTTTGAACTTGGAGGGTATGCAAGAGAGAAGTGGTGTGGGATCAAAAGCATGGGAATGGATGTAAGAGGACTCTGAGGGAAGTTTTTTGAACATGGAGGGAATGCAAAAGAGAAGTGGTCAGAGGAGATGTTTTTTTAAAGCAAGTTTGCAGGTGATTGGTGTGAAGGATGACTAATGTGGAGTTAAGGAAAAAAAATTGCATGAAAATAACAGGGTTGACATGCAGGTAATCGAGGAGCAGGGGTAGGCGACCACTAGTGATAGTGCTAGTGGCCGAGAGGAGTACAAAAAGAAGTTTTGCAGAGGGTGCTGAAGGGGACTGCATGCTACTTCAGAACAAATGGGTGCTCGTCGCGCTGATAGCGACAAGAAGATGGGCGAGTAGGCCCGCGGGCCTCCAACTTTCTAGAAGGAGAAGCAACTAGGTATGTTGAAGGGGGGACTCAAACTTGCAGGTTGGAGCTGCTAAGGCTTGAGTACGTGAGCTTGCAGGGGAGTTTGCCATGGTCGAGAGTGGATGGCAAGAGAGCATGGAGAAAGGTTGAAGGCAGTGCTGGGAAAGCTGAGCAGAGGTATATGAAGGGAATTTATTGCTACAAACAGAGAACGTGGTGGCCCTACAAAATACTCAAAATAACACAATACACATCATAAAACAACAAATGTGCATACTGACAAATCGCATAGCACATAATCGAGACTGCACGTGAACATAGCTAGAGAGACAGAGAGCGGGAGAAAGCATGTGTAGGGGCACCTCCTAGAGTGAAGTGCTATACCGGCATGACGAGAGAGAAGAGAGGAGAGAAGAGAACAACAACACAAACACTAGATGCAATCTCCCCCCGTGCAAGTGACCATTTACCTCTTGCACGTATTTACTTTATAGATTTCTTGAATGGTAAAAGTGAGTACAAACTGGTTGACCGATCATAAATGGCCAAAGCTCATAAAGAGCACTTGAATAATAAAGTGTATATCTTTTCACATAGGCCTTTGCTCGATTAATCCTTTTCCACCTGTCAGCTATACTAGATAATAAAATATCAAGTCCATTACATTGACAATCAAGGGCTCTCAACAGCATGAGGGGGGTGCCTGCGAGGCTGTAGAGGGAGAGTTGTGGGCCATGGTAAGACTGCATGGGGAGAAAAAAAGGAGCTTAGAGGGCAACAGGTTTGTGAGGACGACTGTGGAGGAGGTTGGGAAGTCGGAAAGGGTGTTGATATCTACAAGTTGAGCAAGCCGTGAGCAGTTGGTCGCCAAGAGGTTTTGAGCACTACAGGGAAGGCAAAGAAAATAGCTTGAAGGGGTGCGCTACTGGGCATGAAGGGGATGCATGAGGACTACAAGGCTTCAATGGGATAAAAAGAAGACTGCAACAGAGGACTAGGGACTGTTGCGGGTTGGAGGTCATGAGCACGATGTGTTGAACGGCCACCAGGGCATGGTGCACGGCCGTTGGAGGGCTCATGTATTGAGCGCCAATTGAAGGCGGAGGCCTGGAAAAGCTGCAAAAGGGGAGGTTTTAAGTTTTCTAGCTCTATGTCAAGCTCTATGCTATGAGAGCTTGGAGAAGTGTTGCATCAAGGGGTCTACAACCTGAAAGAAGCAACACTACATAAAGCAAAAGGGAGCGCATAAGGAGGGGAGAAGTTAGCCGGGGCCAAAAGCTACAACAAGAAGCGATTGCCAAAATTCGAGGAGAAAGGACCGCCAAAGTCAAGAGGAGTGCAAGTAACAACATAGGTCAGAGTAAAAGCATGTTTCTTTTTGGGAGACAATGATCAACGAAATGAAAGCTCCATCATTGTACTCTTGTTTTATACCATGATTTTTGTATACTGTTCTCAAATTTGTGTCAATTTTCTCCATGTTCTTGTACTATACTATGCATTGAACATATGTGTGCCTTTGATATGTGTTGAGTGGGTGCTCCCTCTATGGGTGTGGTGAATGCCAGAGATTTGGGTAGGGGTTTGAGTATTGGTCAATCTTGAGGTGCTTATATGTAAACATGCAATGCAAGGATTATAGATGAGGGTCAAGAATGCTTGCTTTGTGGCCGGGTGTCTACAGTTTGGGTTGGTTGAGTAAGAGCATGGGCAATAGTTGTTTGCAGATCACGTGTCTAGGTGTGTGTGTTAATTAGGGGATAGGGGTCTAGTGGAATCACTGGGCTATAGAGAGGCAATCATATTGTCTGTTGGGTGTTTTCCCATTTCCCCCTTTCAAACTTGTGGTGCCCCCATTGAGGATCACACTGATTGATTGATGGATGGCGTGGTTCAATAACATGGTCCTGATTGGCAGGCATGGAAGGTGGTTTGAGTTCGGTTTATCCAAGACTTCAAGCAGAGAATTTCGTCTGCGAAATTGAGCATAGCATAGTAATGGAGATGAAGAAGATGACAAGCATTGCTTTGAAGCATGAATCTTGGTTGGATTTGCATTCCATTGCCAAAAGGTGTTGTTGTGTGCTCTCAACTTCTTAAGCTTGGAGAAGGAGATCAAGTTCTTGTTCATCACACAACAAGAGTGTCTGTGTGTGAGGGAGAGTCTATGCCAAGCAAGCCCCCTCCTAGATTTGGTCTACCCCTCTTCCTAGCTCCTCTTTGAGAGAGAGGTTGAATAATGCTTGAATAATTAATTAATTTAACTTAATTATTAGTGGAGCTCTCTCAAGGCCATCCAATAGGCTTTAGGCACACTATAAGGGTAACCTTGCTAGGGGCTTGAAATGTGTCCTATATGCCTCTTGTGAAAAGGCTTGCCTTGTGTGTGTGTGTGTGTGTGTTCTCTCTCATGCCCCTAGCTTTAGGGCCCACCCCCTTGTTTGTAGGGATCATGGTTGACTTGCACATCTCAAGCACCTTGCCCTTCAACCACATGACAAGCACCTCAAGAACCTTAGTCATTAAACATGACAAGCACCTCAAGCACCTTGGTCATCAAGTACGACAAGCACCTTAGTCATCTCAAGCACGACAAGCACCTCAAGCACCTTAGTCAACTTAACGATGACAAGCACCTCAAGCATAGGTCTAGCTTACCCTAAGGTCCAAAGAATTTTAACACTAACCTTTGGAGGTCTTTAATGAAGCTAACCCTAAGGTCTTTTAAGCTCCATTATTTACACAATGTTCTTCAGTAGACCATCTCCTTTTGAGTCCTTGTCGAGATATAACCATCTCTCATTTTGGCCCCATGCCGAGCTAGGTCTAACAACACATATCTATGTTCTAGCTCTTGTTTCCCTTTTACGGCCTGCCCATAGTAAATGATTAGTTTAACATGAGAAAATCATTCTGCTGAAGCTAGATATTAGATTTTATGACATCACCTCTGCCTTGAAATCATAGTCATCCTCGAGAAGGAAAAAGTATTAATCATTATTCTATGTTTCTTAGCGGGTAGAGGATCCCTTTTTACCCTACAACTTCTAGAATGGATGACTAATCCATATGGTGCTTAAGAGTCTCGAGTGCCACAAGTATATCTGCTCTTTAGTCTCTATCATAGTTCCAAAGTCGAGTGACAAATTCTACTCGGTGTTTGAGAGACTTCATCAGCACAAACATGATTCTAAGCATGCATACTACTTAAATTTGTGCACAATAAAAAGAAAAGAAGTAGTCTTATAAGACAGAAACATTGTTCATTCAAAACTCATTTACATTTGCTTACTTTAATGTAGCATTGTAAGTATTGACAAGGTTCATACTATATTTAAGCTATATTCCTTGCATCCATTTAGCATCTTTAAAAGGATAGTTTTTGAACTTAATAAGATACCGTCGGATAATCTTACCATGTCTTAGTACCTTGTCTTCATGTCGAAGAATGGATTCGAGTTGGAGCACCTCTTCTTGATCCTCGATCTCAGGAAATGTCATGCCGTGGCACATACATAATGTGAAATAAAAACATTCACCTCACTTTTGACACTTCTCAATGCATTCACTTTTGACACTTCTCAATGCATGGGAATAAAAACAATCATGTACATATTGTGATATATGTTGATGCGGCTACTATGGTCGCTATCATGTACATACCTAACCGGGGAGTCATGGCCCTGGATGTGACGCCTTTGCGTGATTTTCCACTAGATTAGATGCCTATTTTGGTTTTATGATGTACATATTCCATGTGTTTCATGGTGGCACACCCATCTCACATATGAGATTGATGCGGGAAAAAACTGCTGAAAATAGTATCTAACATATGCCATTGCATAATTGCATGGAAAGTGACCCAAAATGGTATATTGATGAAAAATGATGAATATCTATGCTTTTTATGCTTATGCAAGTGATACCACAAATTTAGGGAATTTTTAACTCCGTTTGGGATTTTTTGCATAAAAAATGATTTTTTTGGGATAAAAAATGACATGAAAATGGCCTAGTTTTGGTCCAAAGCGAAAAAATGGCCTAAACATTGACACATTAGATAAGAATTTCATGGGGAAGAATGTGATTTGGTGATCCTTTCATCATAATCTCAACTACGAGAACAAGCAGATTCCAAGCATGAAAGGAAAGAGGGTTTGTGACTTTGCTGTCACATGAACGCTCTTAGATTTTCAATCACCCTTAGAAAGAGGGTTGGTGATTTTACATAAACACTTTTTGTTAAAGTGCTTGTGACTCTCATCATGAACTCTCACAGTCAGAGGTTCTGCACCTTCCCAACTAGATGGCACACATCCCAACATCCCAGGTAAACCCAACGAAGTGGCTGGGGTGAGGATTTGTGATAATATAAATTTTAATGTACATGATGTTATTCTAGCAAGGGATAGCCGATATAGAGTCAGATAATATTTGGTTAACCAAACTGATGGAGATGGAAGAAGCAGTGGGGATTGCATTGGGTGCAGTGTATGAGAAATATAATGTCGTTGAGGGTTATGACCCAAGAGGCTTTCTTGAGTGCTATGCAGTGGAGATGAGGATTCAAGGGGTTCATGAAAGATTGATGATTATGTCCTTTCAACATTTGGTGACTCCAAATTTCTATCACCTACAAGAGATTGAAAAGGAATGTGGAGACAACTGGGATGCTTTTTCAAATGCTTTTACATAAGAAACCTTGGGCTTTATGGAATGGGAAATGGAGCGCATTGCTTCTACAAAAATTGTGAAAAATGCAAGTACCATGCTATACAATCGATCGCAATCAAATTCATGAAAAGCTGGAAGCTATAATAGATGAGTGCCTTCTATAGGACAAGACATTGTTACATGCAAAAGATGAGGATATACTCAAAGCTCTTTATGCAAAGCTTGGTGTTTCGGAACATGAGCATTGTGCTTCCTTGTGTGAGGCTATGGAGTTTGCACATAGACCGTCGAATATACTATGGATGGCACCCAATCTGCAAAAGATGCTTATGTGAGCTCAATTTCTACTAGAAATTCACTAGAATGGATTCCTTTTTGTGATGCTTACAATGCTTTTGGTGAATTGGTTATGCAAAAATTTTCATATTGTGAAGAAAAGGACGATAAAGATGTTGTAAAGCATGTGGTAGAGCATGGATGTAGCCAAGGAGATATAAACATGCAAAATGGTATGACACAGGATGACATAGAGTATTGTGATTTGGAAGTTGTTTCATGCTTGAAAGAGGTTCACAAATCTCCAGATGAAGATAATACTTTTTGGGATGAAAATTCTCCTCGATGTGATACATATGCTTGTGGATCGGTGGATGAAATGTATTTCAATGTTGTAGGCTCTTGTTTGGAGGGGGTGCAAGTTGATATGAAACCACCCACTCCTACCAATGAGTGGAAGGGTTACGACGATGAAATGGACAAAGAATTGACTTCTATCTTTGTGAAGCATGCTCATTTTTGTGAGATTTAAGTACAAAGGTACTTGAAAGAAGGTGTGATGGTAGAGCAAAAGTGAGAAGAAAATATGGCCTATATCCATACCATATGTGATCAGGATCCACTGAAACACGGGATATGCTCTCAAGAGGGTCCCATTGAAGAGGGTCTTATGTATCTTTTAGATGAAGCTTTGGACAGTGTGAGCAGGATGGAAACACACACAACGCCTCTATAATCACCCGACACACACTCTTGGGATGATACACACACACACACACACACACACACACACACACACACACACACACACACACACACACACACACACAAACACACACACATGCTATGGGGCACCACTCGGCTTACACAACCCACCTGGCCGAGACAGGGAACACACCGATGGAGTGAGAGGAGAGAGACTATTCATTTACCCACTCAACACAGAGGCGCACACACAGACACACACCCAAAAAACTCAGCTCAAAAGAGGAAGATTTTTGATGATTAGATACAATTGAGCTTGGGCCAACACCAATGGGGAAAATAGCTCACGCAATATGGATGAAACATGCTAGATACAATCACAAATTGGAGCTGAGACTTCGCTCGCAGGAGAAAATTACACAGCCAAAATAGCAAGAAAAAGTGAGAAATTTGGCAAAATGGACAGCACCATTGCGTCCAGAACGGCCCAAAACCCCAGTCTACAATATCACAGTGCTCAAATCCGACCTCGGATAAGCTATTTATGACCAAAACAGGCTCCAGAAACAACGAAAACTCATTTGCGGCTGTGCCTCCTCTCCTCTCCACGTTTTGCTGGTCTTTTTCTCAGGTTTTTCAATGTCCACACTTCACTTTATCCCTTAGGTACCTTTGGCCTTTTGATTGACCTCAAACAAACGTCGAACATGCCAAAAAATGGCCACTACTTCATTTTTGTCACCCGTTTACATCTATTTGTACACCTGGCACTCAACTTTTTTCAATAATGCATCCCACAATCATGTGAAGTGGCCCCCAAATACAGTTCTCATGATGACCTTTTTGCATAATCATCACAAAAAAACACCCACGTTGTGTCCATACTTATCCAAGTGCAAGTCTTGACCCCATTTGACCTCCTGATGCCACTGGATGTCATTTGATGCACTTACTTACCTCATGTCGTCAGGCCGCTGATAGCTTCCTCAAGAAGTTTTACGTGCTACCAACTCCTCATTATTATAAAAAAAACACAATGGTACTGGTGATAATAAAAATCAATGTACTATGTACACGTTGTCCTACCTGTACACATGTGGGCCCCACGCAACCCCTGGCTCTAAAAATGGGCAATCCTTTATTCGATGCACCATGCATGTGTATGTACATATGCGCAATCAATTCTTCCAAAAAACTCCTAGCCCATCCCCTAGCTTGCTAGACCATTCATGATCAGCAATAGCAAAAAGAGATATGAGACTCGCCGCGTCACAGGTCTCCTCATCCCTCACAGACATTACTTGTTATGTAGACAGCACATCTTGCTCCACCATCATCAATCTAGCATGATACAATTTAAGATGCAATCCATTTACCCTCGACTTATGTAGAATCCCATCCAGGTTAGCTAGCTGATATGTACCATTCGGAAAACACTCCACTACCTTGAAAGGGCCTTCCCACTTAATTTGAAACTTCTTTTGGAATGTCTTGTCCAGCTTACTGTTGTAGCGCAAAATCAAGTCATGTTTCTTGATACCCTTACTTTTGACCTTTTCATTTATCTTTTCTAAAGCCTTATCTTGCATCTGCCCATAATGTTCCAATGCACTCATCCTATCCAGCTGAACCTCTTGTAATTGTAAGAGCCTCTCTTTGAATGCATCACTGGACTGCCCAAGCAACTTTTCTAACATCTTGACCGCAGGCAACTCTACTTCCACAGGCAATAGTGCTTCCTTTCCATGTAACAAATGAAATGGAGTAAACCTTGTACCTGTCTTCACCGAAATACGGTAATCCCATAATACACTAGGAAATTCCAAATCCCAATTCTTTCCTTGGTGCTCTGTCACTTTCAAAAGAATTTGTACCAACTCACCATTGAATCTTTCATTTAAGCCATTACATTGTGGATAATAAGGAGTGGTATGCTGGTGCCTAATCTTCATCTTCACGCATAAAAAATCTAATAGTTTAGCTCTAAATCCTTGCCCATTGTCCAAAAGTAGCTCTAGTGGCACCCCAAACTTGCAACATATTTCATCGTACACAAATTTTGCCACATCCTTTGCAGTGATTTGTTTTACTGCTATAGCCTCTGCCCATCTAGAGAGATAGTCCACTGCAGTCAGAATATAGCTTTTGCCTCTGCTTGTGATAGGTAACGGGCCTATTGCATCAATCTCCCACTTTTGTAACACATCAAACGCCATAATGGTTTTTCGTAACTCTGGCTTCAACACTCTCTTCCCAAATGCTTGACACCTATTGCAAGACCTACACCAATGGTGAACATCCTTGTGCAAACTAGGCCATACATACCCCTCTTGCAAGATCTTATGCAAGGTGATCTTTAGAGCAAAATGTCCGCCACATGCGCCTTCATGAATCTCTTCCAATACTCTATAAATCTCCTCTCGCCAAGGTACACGTCTGAACCCGAGATCAGCCCCTTTCATGTACAAGACATCACCAATCAATTTGTACCTGAATGCTCTACGCACAAAACCATACTTCTTAGACTTGTGAATGTCCTTCGGAATGATTCATGTTTACAAAAACTCCTCTTCTTGAGCCAAACTTTCCCGGCCATGATAAAGAGGTAAATTGGTCCTCAACACAAATAGTTCCCCAATCATGCTTTGAGCTGCTTCATGTGCCTCCCCATTTTAGAGCACGTTCAATGTGTCTGATGCTCCATGCTTCAAACTTTTTAAAAAGGCCTTTAATTATGAAACACATTTCCTTCGATGAGGTGTTCTTGCTCTTCCACACACCCAACACTTGCTTCACACAACTAACAAGGCATCACCTTTTATGCTCAACCTTCTAATTCCATGCTTCAAACAAATGTGTAATCCGACTTCCAACGTAGCATATTCAGCCTCATTGTTACTATGCGCATCCAATTTGAACCCTCTCTTGCATACTAGCTTCCCCTCTGGATCATAAAGTGCTATACCCCCTGAAGCTGCATCATGACTCTTTCTGTATGAGCCATCAAAGAACAACACATGTGCATTTTTGTTCTATGGCACTTATTCAACTACCCTTCTCACCACCTCTTCCTTCACAAGAAGGGGATTCTCTTTGTAGGTCAACAAATCAGCTAGGGTAGCTCTTGTACTTTCTTCCACCAAAAAAAAGAACTCAAACTCTTGCAACTCAATTACCCATTTCTTGACCACATTTGACATGTTAGTGCCATTAATTAACTGTGGAAAAAAGGCGTAACTTGTTAAGAAAACAAAAGGTCACGATAGCAAGTAATGACAAAATCGTCAACAAGCAAATATTACACTGGCCATCACTAGCTCTACTTTCAATAATTTTCTTTCTGCTACCAACTTCACTCAGCTTGCACAATACACTGGCCTCAGTAGAGGGCTCGGCAATTTTTGCAATAGCATGGCTCCAATGGCATCATCTCCTACTGATGGATTCACATAAAACACTTGCTCCCAATCAGGAGCCTGCATGGCTGACAACCCCCTAACACCTCTTTCACCTCTTGAAACACTTCTTCACACTTGTCATCCCATTGCAATGCATCATGCTTTACCACTTGTTGTAATGGATAAAGGAGCTGTGAAGACAATGGAATAAACCATGCCATGTACTTCACTTTGTGTATAAAGGTTGCTAATTGCTTTGTACTCGTAGGTGATGGAAGAAGAATAATAGACTTAACCTTGTCTGGATCAGCCTCAATGCCATTTTCTGACACCATATGGCCCAATAACTTCACCCTTGGCTGTGCTAGATGACATTTCTTTGGATTTAGTTGTCCTTCACATTCATCATATTGAGCCAATACCATCTGCAACTTCTAATGGTGTTCAACCCTACTGCTGTAGTCACAGAAGTCGTCCATAAAAGCTTTGACACAACTACCAATGAATGGTTCGAATACCCAATTTGCTCTCTCTTGATAGAAAGATGGTCCATTTGACAACCCAAATGGCTATACCGTGTAAGAATAACAACCCCATGGAATAATGAAAGATGTCTTTGTTCGGTCTTTAAGAGCAATCTTCAATTGAAAATAGCGTGAAAAACCATCACACACACTATACCTCTCATAACCTGCCACACTGAATCCAAGATCTGATCAAGGAATGGAAGAGGATATGGGTTTTTCTTAGTGGCTGCATTTAAGGGTTTAAAATCTACATAAATCCTCCACTTTCCATCCTTCTTTGGGCTGACTACTACTGGACTCACCCATTTCGTGGTCTCCACTGGGACTATGAACCCTGCCTTCAATAACTTGTCCACCTCTTCCCGCAAGGCTTCCATCTGCTCTTGACCCATCCTTCTTAGCCTTTGCCGCACTGGCTTAGCACCTTCTTTTAGCTCTATATGCATCTCTTCTCTTTTGAACCCTCTAATCTCTTCATATGAATTAATGAACAAATCATGAAAACTAGCTAGCATGTGCAAATATATCTCCTTCTCCATAGCTGAGAGGTCCCCACTGATCATTTGTGTCATCAATTCTTGCGTCTTTGACAATTCAACCTTGGTTTGCATCAGCCCTTCAATCACTTCATAAGGCCCTTCACTTTCATCTTCAATCTCATTTGCAAATGCAACTAAACCAGATTCATGGATTTCTTTGTCCATCAAAAGAAATGCAACATCAACATCCTCATCACTACTGCTAGTATTATCACTGTCCTCGTCAGTCCACTGTGGAATAGTCTTCATCACTAGACTCATCCTCATCTTCATAAAGCTCCTCCAATACTTTCCTTGTGTCCATATTATATAGCTTCTTGGCACCTGTCTTTCCATAGAGGCTAATCATACCACGTCGCCAATCTTGAACAGCTCCCACTGCACATAACCATGGTTTGCCCAGTATAATAGGATATGCTCCCAACCCCGCTGGCATCACATGAAAATCAACCACCACCTTTGCATCATACGCCTCCACTTCTAAGCTCTTTACAACACCCAAACATTTTACTTTCTGATGGTTTGCCAATCCGATATGAAAGCCTGACACCCCAATCACTGTAAGACCCATTTTTTTAACACATGAGTGTGTTATGACACATATTTGGGCTCCGCCATCAACATAACCTTGTCCCATATTTTTTCTTTTGTGCCACACATCTACTATTGGGCAAACATCTGGTAGCTCATCCATCGCCAACACCTTCACTGAACCTCTCTCTAGTTCTTTCTTTATTGGGTTAATCATCTTCTTCCACTGTCGCTCTAGCTTAGGCACCATCTCTATAAGCTGCCCAAAAGTAACATCTGCTTTCCTGCTTGTCAGATCCTCCTTCAAGTCATAACGTAATTGCCATCCCCTAGTGGAAAATCTGAAACATGAAATTTGCGACGAGCCCTCCTTTTCCTCTTGGCCTTGACATCCTCGCCTTCATGGCTCTTTCCCTTCTTCTTGCTAGGACCTGGGGCACTTCTTCCTTCCTTATGTTGTGTGGTCCTCTTCCCAATAGGCATCAATAATGTATCCTCTAGCTTTGCTGCCTTCTCCAAAGTGACTACACTTATCACTTTGTCTTTTCCTTTTCCTCTTGGGTTAATCCACTGGTTCCTTCTTCTCCCTTAATCTCAATGCCATAATCATTTGACCTGGTTAGCACCTGTATTGGCAATGGATACATGTCTCCCCCCATCCTTGGTGGCTTATCACATTGTGGGCTGATGTATCCCAACGCTCGGCAATTATAACACGTCGGTGTCTGCCTCCATACTCTACCATTGCTTTGTCCAACACCATTCCTAGGTCTTTCTTCATCTTCTGGCTGATTTGCAAACCTCCCTCGACCTTGACTATTTCCCACATTACCTAGCTCTAAGATTCTTTATTGAATCTACCACTTGCCTCATGTCTTCCCTTAGCCCATCATCTTGCACTGCTGTAGTGACCCCTGCTGGCATAACTTGAGTAGTAACAGAAACCACTGGTTCATGATGAACCCCTAGCATGCGACCTTGCAAAGAATCCATAGGCTGAAATTCAGACCTCTTGGACAAAGACTCTACTCCTAGCTGACTCATTCTTCTTAGCTTCCACACTTTGTTCCTCGCCACATCTAATGCATCTTCATATGTTCTAGGCTTCTTTAGCTCCACTCTCCAATATACGTTGTCCCAAAGACCAGCCAAGAAACTATCCTTCTTCATCATGTCAGTTGGAGGTACCTGTGGTGCTAAGGCCTTGCACATTCGCTCCCATGCCATTGAAAACTTATGTATGTATGCATCTACTTGCTCACCTTCCCTTTGCACCAAACCCTGTACTTCTTGCCACACTTTATCAGGATCTTCAGTCTTCATAGACTCCACTTCCAATCCATGCCTTAGATTGTCCCAACTTAATATCACATGTGGATCAGCCGTACACAACTCCTCTTCAAATGCTTTGGACCAAACTCGTGTATCACTCTTCAAACAAATTTGGAGAAGATGTAACATTTGTGCAGGATCATGAAGTTGATTGCTAATGCAGGCAACCTCCATCTTTTCAAAAAAGTCTTCCACATCTTCATCACTTCTTCCATAAAATTCTGGATAAGACAAAGCCATGGCTACCCAAGTTTCGATGCTTTGAGAACCACTTCGAACACACGTGTAAGAACCCAAAACTTTTGACTGCCTCAATCCCCAGAAACTTCAATGGAGCTCATCTTTAGATAAGGACAAACACATGCACATCAAATGAGTTTTCATAATTAATCATTGGAATTACAATAGGCAAAGGGGATTCCAGTATCTCTCTTAATCGTCTTGGCCCAAAAATAAAGACTATGTACTGTTGGAAAAAAATCTTCCTGGACACATGAACATTTATCTGGATTCTTTGTGTTAAATGAAAAGGAGTGAATTGAGGTCCGTTTTGATCATCCATTAAAGCCAGCCATGCAACTCCCAAGAAGGCACACCTGACTTATCCTCTGATTTTGCCAAAATTTCAGCAGCACAACAACATAGATGGCTCAAAAGACCAAAAAACCTGCCATCACAACTTGGAAAATTTTTGGCAGAGTTTCCCCATAAGCAGAGTAGTAAGAACCCAAAATATAGATTGTATATGTATGCATAACCTGCCAACAATAGAACCCGAGCATCAAGTAGGAATCACTAGTACATAGCCTATGGCGAGGTCACAAAAAGGGTGCTCCAGCCACCTGTATCACCGAAAGGATCTCACATTTGAGAATTCCCCCAGCTCAAAAAAACCTCACGCTATCGATCCTCTCATGAAAGCTTATGCAAATCTCGTATAATCAAGTCTCGAAAATGACTATCTTCCAGACCAAGTCTCAGAAATGGCTGGGACTGCCAAATAAAATCAAGTATGGATCCACAAAGGCGTACAATGGCAGTATCCACAAGTAGCGTACAATATAAGACAATGCGCTCAAACAGGCGCCAAATGATGCATACCCACGCAACTGCAAGTGATTTCACTTGCCAATATATCACTCTACTCCAGCTACTTGTTCCTGTGTGAACCACCTGTACCTATAACCTGTAATCTATAATCTGTGATCTCCAACCTGTAATCCTAAAGCTAAAGGTACTCGAAAAAGATCCTCCGTGGGGGCGCCAAAACAATGTGAGCGGGATGGAAACACACACAACGCCTCTATAATCACCCGACACACACTCTTGGGATGATACACACACACACACACACACACACACACACACACACACACACACACACACACACACACACACACACACACACACTATGGGGCACCACTCGGCTTACACAACCCACTTGGCCGAGACAGAGAACACATCGATGGAGTGAGAGGAGAGAGACTATTTATTTGCCCACTCAACACAGAGGCGCACACACACACCCAAAAAACTCAGCTCAAAAGAGGAAGATTTTTGATGATTAGATAAATTGAGCTTGGGCCAACATCAATGGGGCAAATAGCTCACACAATATGGATGAAATATTCCAGATACAATCACAAATTGGAGCAGAGACTTCGCTCGTCGTCGCAGGAGAAACTTACACAGCCAAAACAATAAGAAAAAGTGAGGAATTTGGAACAATGGACAACACCATTGCGTCCGGAATGGCCTGAAATCCCAGTCTACCTTATCAAAGTGCTCAAATCCGACCTCGGATGAGCAGTTTATGGCCAAACAAGCTCCAAAAACAACGAAAACTCAGTTGCGGTTGTTCCTCCTCTTCTCTCCATGTTTTGTTGCTCTTTTTCTCAGGTTTTTCCAGTGTCCACACTTCACTTTATCCCTTGGGCACCTTTGGCCTTTTGATTGACCTCAAACAAACCCCTAACATGCCAAAAAATGGCCACGTAGTGCATTTTTGTCACCCGTTTACATCCATCCGCACACCTGGCACTCAACTTTTTTCAATATTGCATCCCACAATCACGTGAAGTGGCCCCCAAATACACTTCTCATGATGACCTTTTTGCATGATCATCACAAAAGAACACCCACGTTGTGTCCGTACTTATCCACGTGCAAGTCTTGACCCCATTCGACCTCCTAACGCCACTGGATGTCATTTGACGCACGTGCTTACCTCATGTTGTTAGCCCGCTGATAGCTTCCTTGAGAAGTTTTACGCGCTACCAACTCCTCATTATTATTAAAAACACACTGGTACTCGTGATAATAAAAATCGATGTACTATGTACACGCTGTCCTGCCTGTACACATGTCGGCCCCACGCAACCACCTGGCTCTGGAAAATGGGCAATCCTTTATTCGATGCACCATGCATGTGTATGTACATATGCGCAATCACTTCTTCCAAAAAACTCCTAAAAATGGTTTCCGTGCCACATACAACAAGGGTTCTAAAAGATATCAATCATGTCATGAATTGGGACAACAAGAACATGAGGACATGGAGCTTATGGCTCTTTTAGATGATACTTTGGAGAAATTTCAAGCTCCTTATGATAGGGGTTTCCAAAAGTATGATGAGGCATGTGACCTAAAAAAAGAAAGAGATGAGCATGAGGTAGATCTTATGATATTCTTGGAGGAGGGTTTACATGATTTCATGCCTGTAAGAGAAGTTATGCATGTAGCTTATGAGGCACCAAATGAGGTAATGGATAATATGGAGCTTGATGATTCAAGGATGCATGCTGAGATTTTGGATACTAGAGGGGGTGATCCAAAATTCACTAGAAATTCATGTTATGTGGCATATGTGGGACTTTCTGATGTTACCATATGACCTATGAGGACATTATGATGCTTATGGACTTTGTTTGAGTATTTATAAGCCCTTCGATAGAGGGGAATGCTTTGATGTTCTTGATGGATATCCCTCTAATCTTATGCCTATCAATTTAGGGATTGCATTTCTTATCATATGGCAGTGCTATTATGATAATTTTTTTGTATACTTTCCATATGACCCAAGTGGGAACTATTTTCTTCTTGTGTCTCTCATTAGATGTTTACAATCGAGGTGTATGCAAACAAAGAAGCAATCAAGTTGGCACATATCAAAGGATGTGCAGGTTCAGAGGGGGTGGATGTCGTGCCATGGCATGTACGTAATGTGAAATAAAAACATTCACCTTACTTTTGACACTTCCCAATTCATGGGAATAAAAACAATAATGTACATATTGTGATATGTGCTGATGCGGCTACTATAATCGCTATCATTTACATAACTATCTGGGGAGTCATGGCCCTGGATGTGATGTTGTGTCTAGCATTTTTTTCAATGAGTATAAAGTCACTAAGTCATGCCAAAAAGCTTGCCCACCAGCCTCATGTATATATGTGTACATAGCCCTGCAAGTCTTGGAAGTGACCATGTAAAAATCATTGTACAAAGGTGTGATTTTGCCAAGCTTAAATGCTAATGTTTTGGGTTGTTTGAGAATCCAAAGTATTTTCAGTCGTGCTTTATAGCTTGTGAATTGGACTTGTATATCATGAGTTATGAGAGCATCCGAAGCGGGTGGTCTCAACTTAGAAGGTGATTGCGGGTGCATGCGATGAGGGAAACTGGGCCAACTCGAGAGTCTAAGATTAAAAAATACTGAAGTTTTATATTTCTGGAGATAGCCAAAGTGATGGGTTTCGAGCCATGTGTTATGGTGCGTAATTCGGTGATCGGAGCAACAAGTTATGCCTCGGGGAAAGTTGTATGAGAGGTCCTTCTGCTTGGGGGAGAAGCTGGAAATTGGTTGGGCTTGAGGGAGTTGGGAGGAAGTTTCCATGTGGCATGGGGATTATCCCACATGAGAAGAGGAAAGGGGAAGGTGGAGGGTACATAGGGCACTTTGGGAGCCCACTATAGGTGTATCAAAGGTGAGAGGAGCTCTCTCAAGGCTTGGCTCTGGGGGCTCGTGGGTTCATGGGGAAGGAGATGGCACATTTTTTAGTCCACACTCAGTTGCCCAGGCACTTTGGCCACTTTTTTTGGTTCTCGGCCACTTGCCCCCACCCCATTCCTTGGTCAAAGGGTCATCAACAACTCATTTTTCATCGAAGAAAGGCCAAAATTGAACCAATTGGAAGGTGCCTTGAGAGAGAGCCTTGTTGGCTAAGAAGAGAGAGAAAAATCTTAGGGATAAAAGATAAAAAAGCCCCCATTTTAATAGTTGCAACACCTTCACAACTTCTAGAGAGCTCATTTTTTAGCAAGAAAGAGTGCACCCCGACTTCGAGCGGCCATAACTCTTTCATCCTTCATTTGTTTTTTGTCTATGGATACTCTATGCTTCGTTGTGATGTCCCTTGTTACTCCTAGTATTGAGTGTGTTCCATGCTTGAAGGTTTTTTCATAAATCTCTACAGGTGTTTACTACAGGTGTTGTCGGCTATGCAATTAGTTCTTCCTTCCGACGTTGTGGCTCGTGCAAGGCTATAGAGGCATTCATTTTCCTTCTTGTTTGCAGGCTAACATTGTTTTGGTGCCCCCACTAAGGAGCAAGTGCTCTTGTGCTCCAATTCCTGTGAAATATGTCTATTCTGCAGGCAGAGAATGTAAAAGGGATGTGGGTCCTTTTGGACAACCGCCTACGTATGTGCAAATTGTGGACATCACTTGAGATGGTCGTATAATTGGGATTGCAACCTTTGAAGGGTCGTGAGGTTTTGTGAAGCCAAGCATTGGGGCTGGGTTATCGACTGTGAGGTGGATTAGGTACTGGAGCGATCCATCAACATCCCTTGAGCTTTCAACGTCACATATAAGTGTTTTTGTGGCAATCAAACATGGCAGACGGGTTCCCACAGTTTCATGGATTGCCTAATGAGAATGCACAGACTTTTATTGAAAAGTTGGAAGTCAATTGCTTACTACGGAATATACTAGACCAAGCTATATTGTTGCGGATGTTGCAATACAGCTTCTGGGATGAGGCAAAAGTTTGGTTACACAATCATGAAGAGTTGGTGCAAGCACAAACTCCAGGGGTGGTTTTGGACACAATCATATGAAGCAAGCTTTCCTGGCACAATACAGATCCATTGAAGTGCCTGATGAAGTTTGGCATGAAATTTTGGGGTACACAATCAAAGTTTGATGATTTTGTCATGCAGTTCACCCGTTTATGGGATAAATGGGCCTGGGCTTTGGGAAACGAGATTCTCCATCCATGTTAAAGAAGGACCGTTTTGTGTCAAACTTAAAAGAAAGTGTGAAGTTCAAAGTTGAGCTAAAAAGACAAGCCACTTTCCAGGAGGCAGTCGCTATCGCCAGAGAGAAAGAATGGAAGGCTCAAAGACTTAATGAGTATGGGAAAGCAACCCCTGTGCAAAATAATGGTGGCCAAAAGGAGGAAAATCATGCAGAAGTTGGAGGCCAACATATTCAAAGGGCTGCTAATACTGAACAGTTACAGCGAAATATGCAAGACATGATGACCATGATGCAAGAATTGCGACTTAGTGTTCTTAACGGTGGAGGCGGTCATGGTCGTGAACGTGGCAGAGGAATGGCCCAAGCATGTGAAGCTTAGCCTAATGCTAATATGGGTCGTATACAAGGCGTCTTTGAGCCGTAGAGGAGGTTCATTCCTACTTGTTATAATTGTGGTGAACTTGGTCACATCAACACTTATTGTTCAAAGCCAACAAGGATGGGAGGTGATATGTTCCCAGATTCCTAATAGGGCTAATGATTATGCATTGGGATATACGGGGAGATCAAGGTACTAAACAGGAAAATCAGGCCTCAACCTCTGGTGGTCATGTGGGTATTGTGCAGGTTGAAAAGAAAGAAGCAGATGTGCTGCCCGTGGGCAAAAGAGAGAGGGAAGGCTATGCTGCGCCAGGTCCTAGCAAAAAGAAAGGGAAAGAGAAAAAGGGTGAAGATATAAATGCCAAGAGGAAGAGAAGACCTCATAGACGGTTTGAAGTGGCAGATTTACCTTTGGGAGAAGGCAAAATAGCTTACAATTTAAAGGAAGGCCTGATTGGGAGGAAAGTAGATTGTACTTTTGGACAATTGATGAATATGGTTTCCAAACTCAAGAGGCAATGGAAGTCATTAGTGAATCCAGAGAAAGAGCCGAAGCATGGACAAGTCAGAGTGTTGGTTGTGGGAGAGTTACCCGACATTTGTCCTGTGGTAAACGCTTGGCACAAATGTGTGGGCATGGGAGAGGCATACATTGATGGAGATGCTCAAGTTTGTGTGATCACATAGTCATGTGTCAAGAGACTGGGTCTCATTACATGCGGAAGCTCTGGGTTTTGGATTCGACTAGAAAACCATGCCAAAGTGAAGTGTTTGGGGATAATTAAGAATTTGGAAATTGAAGTCTTTAACGTTGATGGAGCAAAAGATGCCGTGCGCACATTCACACACCCAGAGAACTTAACACAACACAAGAAATTTACCTAAATTCCTCACCTCACTCACCACCACTCAAAAGCTTCCTTAAAATTCTACCCACAAGCTCAATTCAAACTCCAAACACCTCGACCTACAAGCCCTTGCCTGCCCGCAGACACTACAAGGTGAGTCGAGTCAATTAACACTTGAAATCACACTTGATGGTGACCAAAATATACAAGACACTACAAGGTGAGTCGAGTCAATCAACACTTGAAATCACACTTGATGGTGACCAAAATATACAAGAAAAACCATCAAAAACTCAAAGACTCCAGCCACAAAAGGCCTCTCACAAACCATTGCAAAGCCTTCACCAAACTCCACTCCGTTGGACTCTTTGGAGTAGCGCCAACCCTAATGACACCGATATAGGGCCACATAGTCTTGCAGAAAGCCGCACCTTCTTCCCTCAATTCCTCGCACACACGCATCCATGGAAACCTCAGAACTTCCAGAGACTCTCCCAAGTGCAAAATTGAAGAGCGAAAGCTCTCATTCACTCCTCCATACACTCGAAAACAGGACGCAAATGCGACGGGACTGCAGTAGACCACCTGTAGGAACCCTGCTTCCTTCCCCACACAGAGAGGTGAAAGTGCCAAAACTTGGCTTCAAAAGTACTCCCTCCTCCTCAACACTCACGGAACCGTGACTGATGTGGCAAATTGAAGCATTTTCCCACCATTTTTGGTCATTTTTTTGACCTTTTTTTGACCTAGTTTTGGCAAGTTTTGACCCTCGACGGGCATTTTTTTGCGGAAAAAACCCAAACGGACTCCAAAATTCACCAAATTTTAACGCTTGATCTTTGATACCCAAAGCACTTTGCCACATCCCCACATTCTATTTTTGACCACTTCTAGGGTGGTGCACGCATCACCGCAGATCGAGCATCGTAAATAGACAATTACCGCATGTCCCAAACTTCTTGAGCGGGATGAGAGTACCCACACTTGTTTACATTCTAAAAAGCTCAAAGACATTCTCTAGAGCCAAAAGAAGACACAAAGAAAGATATCCAAGTCCCCAATACCCTATCCAGGCATGTACATGTGCTTGACTGCTGGCACGCGAACCTGACTATTCACAATGTGTACACGTTGCATCTTTTTTAGAACTTGAAACCACTTTGCAAAGCTCCCAAATGCATGTATTTACATCTTTTTGTACATATGACCATGAATATAAACACTACTTTGTACACGCCAAAAGCGGTCTATCAACGTGAAGATTATAGTAAACTTTCATCTTATGCCAGCTGGCTTGGGAGCTTTTCCTCTCATTTTGGGGGCAACCTTGGTTGAGAGCTATTGGTGCTGTGCAAGATTGGGGCAAGGGCACAATCTGTGTGTATGGCAGGAAGGATGAAAAGAGGGTGTTTGATATGACTACCAAGCAACCTATGGCAGTAGAAGACATGAGTGAGAATGATGACTCTGAAGTTACCAGTGAAGAGAGTTCTCAAGATTCAGAAAGTAGCTCTGCTTCCAGTTTCAGTGATGAGGGTGAAGTGTCATTCTTGTTGTTGGATGAGGAGAAAAGGGAATTGGGTGAAATGTTGCAAGTATCGGGGAATACAAATGCTTCAAGCCGTTTAAGGCAACTTGAAGAGTTGATGCAACCTAAATAGGAATTGCCAGTGAAGAAAGAGTTGATTCAAAATATGCTAAGTACTGATTTGACACAAGGAGAAAGAAAGGAGTAATTAGCAATGTTGGGCAGGTTTCCAAATCTTTTCATTACTTCATACTAGGAAATAAGGGGTTTTATTGGGGATCCTGTGAAGTCGAGCTAGTTGAAGGGGCAAAGCCAATAAGATAGAAATTAGGAGAATGGTAAGGAGCAAATAAATGATTTAAAGGAAGAAGTGAATAAGCTTTTGGATGCAGGGTTCATTGTGCCAGTGGATAATGCTGAATGGGTGAGCCGTGTAGTGGTCACTCCAAAGAAAAATGGGTGCTGTGGAGAGTTTGTGTTGATTACAAGCCATTAAATGCACTGACCAAGAAAGATCCTTACCCTTTGCCTTTCATTGATCAACTTTTATGTGTAGTGGTTGGTTTTGAAAGATACATTGTTTGTGATGGTTATTCAGGGTATTCCTTAATTATGTCTTACTATCCTGCATAAAACTTTTTATTGATTAATTAATTACTTTTATTCTATTACCTACACTACTCTTATAAAGGTAAATGCTACAAATCAAAGGCAACTAGGAAATGGAGTTATTTTGGAAGTAACCTTATTTTTCAAGAAGAGGAATTAGAATTTTTCTAAAAGAGATGCTCTTGACTTTGCATAGATTATGTGTGTAAAAGTTTTAGTGATGTACTAAGTTAATATCTAATTTTCAAAAGGAAGTTGAGTTTTGAAGGGTAAGTTTATTATAACCAAAGAGGTTTTCTTTGAGAAAGAAGATTCCCATTCCAAATAAGGTCATTCCCTTCCTTCCCTCTTGACAATTGGAAAAATACCAAATTTTTAAGCCTCTCCTAGATGTGTGAGTAATCCTCTCCATGCAAGCAAGAGGTAAGCCAAAAATCTATCTTAAGTAGAATTTGTTGATCATTTGTACTTCATTGCATATGCATTTCTCACTACACTAGCATGCCCACTCTTACAAACTTCACATTTTTTTACGCTTACACTACCATGCATGGAAGGATTTCACTCTTGTATAAGTACTCAAAGGAAGTTTTATGATTATTTGTCTCAAGATTGCAAGTTGGTGCATTCCGAAGTTTTGTGTTTACCACGCATAGATCACACCAAAGCAAAAAGCATTGTAGAAAGCATATGCATTGTTCATTTCAAGTTTTTTTACTTTCAAGTTTGTTTTGCAGTTTCAAAGGGGGAAGTAAGAAGATAGCTTCACGGAAGTGATGCATGTGTTTCTTGAACATAAAACTCCCATCACTTCCATGGAGATGCCCCATGGGTGGCAAGTCATGCAAAGAAAACATATGGTTTATGACGGAGTTAACTTGAAGCTTACATTGAGACAAAACCTTAAACTCCCAAGAGACTTGTTGTATTTCTTAAGATCTTGTTTTATTAAATATTAAAATGAATTAGGAGCTAAGAGATTATAACTCAAGGAACTTAATCTAGATTTAAACTAGGATAAAAATTTTATTGAGAAGATTTGACATGGATAGCCGTAGCATAACATTTAAGTGTGAAATTTGTCTTACATGCTTGGAAAAGGCCGGTGCAGATGTTTACCTATGAGATACAACTGGGGATGGTCCTTTTTGGCTAGGAATGATAAATGTTGGTCTATGTTTTGAGCTCGGGTTCATTCATTTCCCTAGAAATGGAATTGAATAGGAGTGTTTCCCGATCGGGTGATTGGGATTTAAGGACTTAATGCAGGAAATCCACCGCAACATAGAAATGTCTGGCGTTGAGCAGCTTGTGAACATCCCAAGAAGTGGTAAACAATCTGTTTCTACAACCACACATGCACCAATTATGTACTCTTTTCCATTTTTTCAAGGCTATAACCATACCCCATGACTCTCTCTTTATCTGTGGATAGTTTCCTTGGCGAACACTTAGTACCTTTGCTCCAAATCTCACCACATACCTATGTCCTTCTTCTTGACCTATTGCCCATCCAATTCCTGTAGGACTGGTGTATACAATTACTGGCCTTTTACACTCATATCTACCTTTCTCAAAGCTGATGTTGACTGGAGCAACTCCTTTATCTTTTTCATGGCTTTTGGGTCTAAGCATGTATTGGTGGTACCACTATTTCACTTTTTGGGGTACCACCAAGAGACTACTTTGGAAAGGAATTTGTGATAAATTCAAAAAAGAAAAGGGGAATTTTAAAATATTCATGGCCTTAGTAGTTGGAAGGGGCGCCTCAATCATCATTTCAAGGTATGCATGATGTGACTTTTATCATAGGACGACGTCGACATCAACTTTTAACATATTCTTCTTGCGTGCCAGGTGATCTCCTTGAGCTTCAAAACTCAAACGCTCGTCTCATTCACTCTCGCCTCTACTCTGTCGGAATGAGAAGGTAAACCCTAATGCCGTTTTGAACTGCTGGGGTTTGTAGACATCTCATTCACTCTCGCCTCTACTCTGTCAAACTGAGAAGGTCAATCCTAATGCCGTTTTGAACTGCTGAGGTTTCCATGTCTGCATGTGCCGTTTTTCTGCTGCTTTTGAAGCGAAGCTTTGCATGCGTAAATACTGTAGCACTTGGAGATGTATGCATGCATTAGTCTTTCTCCTCGTGCTTATAAGACATGTATCCTTTTCGCAAACAGAGGTCGCCAGCCGTGCTTATAAACAGTTTTGAACTGCTGAGGCTTACATGTTTGCATGTCCCATTTTGCCTGTCAGCTTTACCAAAGTTAAGGTTTTCATGCATCATACTGTACCACTTGGAGCTGTAGGCATTAGTCTTTCTCTACATGCTCATTAGCTCATCCTCTTTACTATACAGTCAAGATGCAGGTTGCAAGATGAAGTCACCTGCACGCGGTTTACCAAGGCACAAGACCGAGAAGGGCACAATGTTTGAACCTGAACTTCAAGATCAAACCCCTCCAACCAATGAGCTCGTGACATGAAGCAATCAAAAGTGGAGGTAAAGGATGTGCCTGGCACTCTGGAATGCGTTGCATCCAACTTGAAGCTGTCAACAAAGTCATCAAAAGGTATACATGTGTATGTTTTGCATTGTTTTTTTCCATTGCTTCAGTGTTTGCAAAGTTGGGCTTTCAACAAGCTCTGTTTTTTGGTGCTTGCAACATTGGAGTACCCGCGGCTATCAAGATTTTTCTTCTTGGTCAAGGAGCTGCATGAGGAGTATGGGCTCAGCCTAGAGGGGAAGTTGCCTAAAGAGCTCACAAATAAAGATATCCCCAATTAGGAGTGGCTGAGTGTCTTCAAGTGCCTGCATAAGAAAATCACAAATCTATTTCTCAACCATGTGAGGGATGAGTTCGTCGATGAGTGCCGGGTTTTGTACCAGAAGGTATATCAAGCAACCCCATCCAATGGTGAGCTGCTAGCAAAATTTGCATAGGGTTTTGTGTACGAGAGGTGTCTAGCAGCAGTGAGTGATGAGACTGGACATCGGATTGCATGGGCAAGGTTTGGTGGTAGTGTCCTTGAAAACTGCAAGATGCAAAAAGGGGGTTTGGAGCGGAAGATCAACAAGTTCCGCACCAATTATGGCTTGATATGGTGTCATTCAAATAGAAGCATCTATCTGTGATACTACCTTATCATCAATACCGATAATATCGGCAAGCAAGCTACAAACATTTCAGGCGCAATAGAGACGCCAATGTATATTCAACTGGTGCTTAGCATGGTGGAGGGACTTAGTGGCAAGGAGAATGAGCAAAAAAGGCTGCTGGGCAAGGTGAAAGTGCAGCTGCAGGAAAAGAGGGACCTGTGGCTTAGGAATGAAGGGCATTTTTTTGCTTACAGTGACTTCTATAGGGAATTGGACCAACTAAACAAGGAGCTGGAGGTGCTCAAGACCTCACCCAATTCAGATCCACGGGAGGTAGACCGCAAAGAGGTAGAGGTCACAAAAATCACCAAGATGCTATCCAAGGCAAGTGCCACTACTGATGCAGGGCAGCTTAAAGAAGATTTGGACTCCTTGCAGGTTAGCTTGCTACTAAAAGTGCCTAGAAGTGCTTTGTCATAAATTCAAATTGCTCAATAGATAAGTAGAATGTGCTGACCAAGTGGTTAGACTTTAGACTAGAAGTGCTTCATGTTATGAAGTGCTTTGAGATAGGTCTAAACTGCTTACTTGGAGTAGGAAGTGCTAACCAAGTGGTTACAAAAAGCTTCATAGTGCTGAATGGTGCCTAGAAAGTGCTAATAAATGCCTTAAAAGCACCTAAAAGTGCTTTGAAGTGCTCAATGGTGCCTACAATATGCTTGATGGGTGGTAAGAAAGTGTTTCAAAGTGCTTCAAAGTGTTGAAAGGGTCCTTATATAGCTCTATAAAGCTTACTAGGTGGTTATGAAGTTTTGACCAAGTGGTAAGGATTGAGTGAAGAGACTGCTTTGAAGTGCTCCACAATGCTGAATGGTGCTAAGAAAGTACTTCAAAGTGCTTTAAAGGAAGCAATCAACACTTTGAAGCACTTAAACTCCTCACAAGGAGCCCATAGTGGTGACTAGGTGGTAAGAAAGTGCTTTGAAGTGCTCAATGTTGTTAAATAGGTGGCCAGAAAGTGATTTGAAATGCTTTATGGTGCAAAGAAAGTGGAAACTAGGTGGTTAGAAAGTACTCGCAATACTGAATGGTGCTTAGAAAGTACTTCAAAGTGCTTTCAAGAATCCATGCAATCTGAAGTAGTTTAACTGCTCACAAGGAGTAAAAGTGGTAACTAGGTGGTAAGAAAGCGCTTTGAAGTGCTTACTGTTGATCAATAGGTGGTCAGAAAGTGCTTACTGTTGATCAATAGGTGGTCAAAAAGTTATTTGAAATGCTTTTTGGTGCCAAGAAAGTGGTAACCGGGTGCTTTGAAGATCTCAATGGTGCCTACAATATGCTTTAAAGGGCTTAATAGGTTGTCAAAAAGTGGTGAGAAAGGGTTGAAAGGGTCCTTGAAAGTACTCTGTCATAGCTCCTAATTGCTTATTAGGTGGTTATGAAGTTTAGACCAAGTGGTAAGGATTGAGTGAAGAGACTGCATTGAAGTGCTCCACAATGCTGAGTGGTGCTTAGAAAGTACCTTAAAGTGCTTTCAAGGAACCAATCTACACTCTGCAACACTTTCTCTGCTCACAAGGAGTACAAAGTGGCAACTTGGTGGTAAGAAATTGCTTTGAAGTGCTCAATGTTGCTAAATAGGTCGTTAGAAAGTGATTTGAAATTCTTTATGTTGCCAAGAAAGTGGTTACTAGGTGCTTAGAAAGTGGTGACCAGGTGGTTAGAAAGTGCTCTAAAGTGCTAAACAAGTTGTTAGAAAGCACTAAGAAATGCCTAAGATTTTTCATGCATTTTTTTAATTGCTTTGAATTCTTTAGAAGAAGTTGAATAGAAGCATTCAAGCTTGTGCGCTTAAGTCCATCCAAGCATGAATTGATCTTATTCTCCACTATTGTTTATGCTATGGTTGGCAGAAAAGGAATATGGCTTTAGAATTTGAATTAGGAGCCTTGACGTCTCAAAGCTCGTTTATGGATACAACCATCCAATATATCCAGGAAAAGGGTAGAGGCATCATTGTCCCTTGACCACTGACTAAAGCCTCTGTTTTGAAACCGTTTGTGTGTATTGGGGGTGACTGGGTTGCATGTGGGAAACCCCTCTCAACTAACCACATGGCAAGGTTCTTTTCGCTAGAATGTCAACACAAAGATCACCCATTTTGCTTTGTAGTTCTATGCGTCACTATGGCAGAGTGCACTCACCCATTGTGCATAGTAAAGATTCTAGAAATTGCTAAGTGCTTGACACTCGAAATTGCGTACACAGAGCTGGGGGGTGGGTTCACTATGCTCAACTTAAATCCACTTGTCATGAGATAAGTCCCTTAGCATGATTTTTTTCTTCACAGAAACCAATGTTGACAAAAGTTCTCGTGTGCTTGAGCTTGACAAGAACAATACAGAACGGTGTAAACTTGACGAGAATAACATAGAGCTATCTAAAGGGGTTTCCAGCATGGCAAGGCTATTGTAAAAAGTGGGGATAGAGTAGAGGACCCCGAGGATGAACCCGTCGTGGTGGAGAACCATGGCAAGGAAACCACTAGACATGACTCCAGCAAGCTCTCAACCAACAACCAGGAAGGTAATGAAGTGCATATGTGTAGTGTTTCATTTTTGTTTGAGCAGATTTTGGTTTTTTCCCCCTAAACCTTGTTGTGATCCCAAAGGATAAAGTGGAGGACGCAAAGGATGTGGAGATATTACTAGTAAATGCAGATACCATGAGGTTTGTATAGACTTTAGTTTTTATCCAATTTTTGGTCAATTTGGTGATCCAAATCCTATGTGCCTTCACAAAAGTTGTTTGTACACATGCATAGAGTCTCTGGTACCAAGCTTGGCCAGTTTTGAGCTGAAAGTAAGTAATCGTGATTATTTACTTTAGGCCTAAAATGAACACTTTTTGAAACTTTTTCACTGCACAGTTTTTCATGAGCTATTTTAAGCCTCTGAGTCATGTCAAAACTTAATTTGACCTAAAATGTCAAGAAAAAGTAAATAATTTGAGTTTTTGCAAACTCTTAAATTTTTTACCTCAATGTGTCCTTGAGCTTACTCACTGGTTCATACAACTTTTAAAGCATACTCTCTAGTTGGATTGAGTGGTTTGCAGTCTTTTCGTGCTATTTCTAGCCGTAGACCTGAAATTCTGCAACTTCAAATAACAACTCACAATTGATTCTTTCAGAGAGAGCAATCTACTTACCCTACTCCTATGTTCTACTGCAATGGGGTTGTGGAAAGTGTCCACAAACACTCATTTTCTTGTTTTTTATGGTTTTCTGAGCCTTGATCTTAAGACTTGTCTCGTCCATCAATCATTCTCAAAACCCTAATCTAATTCTACAATCCTACAATCCTAAAGGTATTCAACAAGTACAATTACTTCCAAGCTACCTCTACACACCAAAAGACGACAATCTTAAGCTATGCGGTTTTAAAAAGAAAGTTTCTACTCTAGGAGATCCTAAAGGAAGTTAAAGGATAGCTTCAAAAGACGCTCGTGTTTTTCCCTAGTTTAGGTCTCTTCATCCCCCGGCAACGGAACCAAATGTTAACTCCCTCGTAGTATAGCTCCAAAGAATCAACAAAATTATCAACAACAACAACTTTCAGGTGGCTACAAAGGTTTTTGTTGGTGTGGAGACACAATCTATACATGAAGATGGCCAGGACCACAAAAGGAAAGATCTTGTTATTCAGCAGATTGGGTGCTCCACTTTTATTTCATTCATGAAAGACAAGCTAACCAAGTATCAAACATAACTACATATACAGATGGCAGGCCAATCAATTAAAAGAGTGTCTACTAAGTTTTCCAAGTGATGTCGTTGTCTCTGTTGTACACTTTGCAGAAAATTACAGTTTAAAATTCAGAATGAGATCCAATCCATGCACTGATATTCTAGTCACGTGAGCATTTTGGTCCACATGTGCTATGTGCGCACGACAATGGGTGACATCATAAAAATTCTCCATTTTTATATATCCGATGACAATCTGCATGACACAGTGTTCATTCAACACTGCTTTCTTTTGCATGACCAGTGGTTGAAGGACCAGGGTTTTTTTTTAAAGCGACACTGGGTATGGTATGATGGTGTAGCATTGCAATTCAAAGCACAACAGCCTTTCTTCTTTGTTACAAGGTTTTCTCAACTTAGTGGGCTTGAGATGATTCATAACTATTTTGGGTCAGGTCATGGAAAAGGTGAACATGACGGTGTTGGCGCAGTCATAAAGAGGGCATTAACTCATGGGCAATTGAAGGTGGATGGACACCCCCTGTATAATGCAGCACAACAGTGGTCAATTACCTCACCCTAATGAACAGTAGGAAAGACTGTTGGTCATCCGTGAACAAGGTCGAGAGGGTCTTCTGGGAAATCAAGGTGGATGATGTGCTGAGAGATATAGAATGGAATTACAAGAAAATCAATGGATCATGTTTGATGCATTGTGTGAATGGTTTCTCTTCAACAAATACGATTGTACTGAAGTGTAGAAATCTGTCTTGCTTCTGTCATGCTTGTGTGCATGGTCAATTGAGAAGATGTGCAAACAAAGCTCACATAGAAGCATGGCAGTACTTGAGGATCATACTAACATAGGCTAACATAGATGAAGATGTTTCAAGTGACAAGGATATTGATGCACCTATGTATGCTAGCCATCACGATGATTCGAGTGATGCCTTACGAGTTGGAGATAACTTTGCAGTCAACACTGAGGAGGAAGACTCTGATTTTTATATATTGAGGTGTTGTACAGAGAAGAGGCTATCCACCGCTACTCAGAAGGATGTGTGGCACAATCAAATAAAGAAGAACTCCTTCTATGTTGAGGGGTAGTTTAGAGAACTTGTAAGTGGATGGCAAGTTGTAAGCTACATGTACTCGAAAGAATAAAAAGTGTAAAAAATGCTTCAGCTTTTGGATGAGGAACATAAGTTTTTATGAGGAACAGATACAAGAAAGCGGTCCCCATTTATACTTTATGAGGTCAATGTGTTTTAAATAGGCTTGGTATCGGAGGGACATCTGAGTTGTTTGGAACCACAATGATTGCATTTTCCCATTAAGAAGATGTGTAAATGAAACATGGAATTTTCTGGTTAAGGACACAAAAAGGACTCCCATAGTGTTGTGAGGCTCTCAAATGTTGACTTTGCAGCCACACATATACTGCCACTTACTGTAGGGTCACAAACATCACAAGCACATCGACAAGATTCTCCATGTACTCCAAACCTACCTTGACGTATTTGGTTGAAAGCATCTTTCAAGTAGACAAATTGCACATGATATTTGCAGCAGCAGGTATTGTGGTCCCGCAATTTTAGAATAAAAAAGGGCTTCAAATTCTCAAAGCATCTTAGCAAAATGCACACTGTCAGATGCATTTCCCGAAGCTGCCTGTAAAATTCCACCTGCACAAAAAAGCAGGCAATAAAGAGCTAATGTGAGAACAATAACCAAAATGTTGGTACCATCACCCACGAGTTATAACACCCACTCTCGTGTTTGTGAAAGCACATAAGAGGAACATTTACCACTTAGAAGTTTTTTGGCATGTTTGAAAGGGGCTTTAAACTTCTTGAAACCACTTGAAGCACTTTAAACCACCTGAAGGTGATTGAAAAAGGTCATCAAACTAGTTTCAAGTGGTTTGTTTACCACTTTCAATACCCTTCAGATGGTTTGAAATCTTCCAAGTGCTTACAAAGGTTCTCACTTAAGCACTTTTAACCACCTATAGGTAATTGAAAGTGTTCATTTAACCACAAGTTCAAGTGGTTTGTTTATAACACCCAAATCTCGGGTTTGTAAAAGCACTCAAGAGGAACATTTACCACTTAGAAGTGGTTTTGCATGTTTGAAGGTGACTTTGAACTACTTGAAACCACATTGAAGCACTTAAAAACACCTTAGGGTGATTGAAAAAGTTCATCAAACCACTTTCAATCAGATTCAAGTGGTTGGAAATCTTCCAGGTGCTTACATAGGTTCTTACCTGAGCACTTGGCAGATTTCCAACCACGTGAAGCACTTAAAACCACCTAGAGGTGATTAAAAAGGGTCATCAAACCACTTTCAATCATCTTCAGGTGGTTTGAAATCTTCAAGGTTCTCACCCAAGCACTAGGCAGGTTTCAAACCACCTGAAGCACTTAAAACCACCTAAAAAGATTGAAAGTGGTCATTAAACACAAGTGGTTATGAAAATAAAAGTGGTGACAAACTATTTTAGCACTTTGCAAAGTACAAGCTTCCAGCCTAAGGGGGTTGAAAGCAGTATTTTAAGTACTTTAAATAATTATCAATACTATTACTACTTTGCAAAGTACTTGAAGTGGAATTAAACCACTTTTCAATTTTTTTCTCAATTCTTAGAGTTTTTTTACAATTTGACAGTGGTTCTGACAACTTGAAAGTGGTGAACCATGGTCACTATACTACTTGACATTGGTTTTTTATAGTTTGATTTTGGTTGTGACAGCTTGACAGTGGTGAACATTGGTCAATATACTACTTGGAAGTGGTTGATAATACCTGAGGTTGATCCAACAAATGCAATGGCTGCATAAGAATAGCCTTTTTGTCGATACGCCTTTGGCATATGTCCTTTTTCGGAGAGATTCAAGTCTCTGCTGTCCAAAAACCAAACACAACCTCCTTAATGTCATATGTGATGTTTGTAGAACGATGAGCTTGTCATTGACATGCTAAGACTGGAAAAGGATTGCTCTCATTCTCTAAATGGACTCATGCATTCGCAAAACCGATTTTTCCTCTATTTATGCTCAATGACTTTGCAAGTGCTGTATCCGTAAAGGGATATGCATCTACTTCATCCCTCGAATTAATGCATGCCATCACTATTACCCTCTTGAAAAGCAATCTCGTGGTTGAGTGCGGGACCTTGACTTCTGACAAGGTGTTGTGGATGTTGGAAAGAAATGCTCTCTGTATAGAATGTGTCGAGTTCTGCAGGTTGCAAAATACTGGTTGCTGGAGTAACTGTTCAAAAATCTCTCCTTGGAGTTTAGTTGTCAATCATTGCATCTGCTCTTGCCAGCACCTTGACATGGCACAAAGAATCTTCCTTTTCTACTTCTCATCGAGCTAGACATCCTTCCACTTTTCAACACAAAAAATCAGCTGCCTTTGCCTCTCCCTTTGTCCCCTTTTCTTTGCCGCCCAGTAATTGCGTAAGCAGCCTGTGAACTGCTCCAAAAACTCTGCTTGAGTGTGTACTAGTGGACATGGAGCCGAACCAAGAAAACCTGAAGAAAAAGATCTCAACGCATGAACATACATCACGAAGAGCTCAGGCATCAATAGACCAAACATGTCACAGACACTCACACACCTAACTGGCGGGAAGGCTCCATCCTATCTGTAGAGAGAGAGAGAGAGAGAGAGAGAGAGAGAGAGAGAGAGAGAGAGAGAGAGAGAGAGAGAGAGAGAGATGGAGAACTAAGCACACACAACAGAGAACTTCGTGTAGAGGAAAGAAAGGGAATGCACTGCAAAAACACCACACAAAGAAGGAGAGAAAGGTGCTCTGCTCTATGCAAAAACCGCGTGCAGAGAATACCCTAAACCTGTAGCTTTGTGCCCACGTAGAGAAGGAGACAAAGGGGGTTCCCGTATGTTCAACATGTTCAAGAACTACAAGGGGTGGTAAAAAATGCATACCCCTCTTTTTTTAAAATTCCCCCAATCTTCATTACTCATCATTGAGTTTCCTCTCCCAAAAAAAATTCAAATGTAGACTCAAAAGTTCCCCAAAACTACTTTAAAAAGGAATGTCCAAGACAGCTCTTTTTGGACCACCTATACATGCTTTCAGTCTTTTACATGTGCATTTGTCCATTTAAACTTTTGATTATTTCTAAGCAATTGATAAAGAGGATCAACTACATGTGCATAATGTGGAATCCAAATAACATAAAAGACACATGCTCATAGAAACCTTCTGACCTTCGTGATGCTAGTGCATGTTTCTTTCATTCTTTGGATGGCATCTACCTTTGTTGGACAAGGTTTCCTACCATATGGCTCACACATGTGCCCCACAATGAGCACTTCATTGACACCAAACATAGACTTTCTCCCTGATAAAGTAAGATTCACTTCTTCCAACCTAGACATAATTTTATCACAATCATTTATGTGATTGCTAAAAACCTGCGGCATCCCTTGAGATCCAAAGCTTCATCTTTCTCACCTCTTCACATCCTTTGATAGGAAAATCAACAATGAAAGGCATTGTGATTTGAAGAATAGAGTCACATAAGACCTTATTCATCGCATTCATCATATGTGAAACCGAGTTGGTTTCTCCTTGTGGCAAGGTACAAATTCTTACCAAACTTAAAGGTGTCTTCATGGTTGTCAAGTCCTTGCTTTCAATTGCAAGCTGAAATTGATCATACCCTGAGTAGAGATATATATCCCATTGAGTAGATTGCACTCCCTGCAAACGCGTTTGCAAACTCATCCACAATCGGACCTATACCTACATTTCTAATTTGTCACTTTGTTCATTGGTTGCATATCTTGGATGAAGCATAGAACACCATTCTTATTTGGAATCATGAACCACCTATTTGAGTATGGAGCACAAGAAGGCTCCAAAATCCCCATTTTGATATAGCTCTACTAACTTTGGGAGATGAGCCTTTGGAACTGAAATAGGTCGTAGATTCCAAGGCACATGAGGTATTGTAAAAATTACCATAAGAGCTACAATAGAAGGATCAACATATCCTATCTCATGTAGCTCAAATGCAAAAGCCTTACCATGCTTTGAAAGCATTTCTTTGAAGCACTTTGTCTCCTCTTGTGTTAGAAACTCCTTGCAACCAATCTAAAACTCTTGAAAAGACTCCTTTGTCAAGGTGTGGCCAATCTTTTTAGGATTCCTCAGAACTTGGTTGCAAAGAAGCTTGCTTAATCTTTTCCCTATTGTTGGGTGGTAAGGGTGAAGCTACTGGTTTCACCTTCTTGCTACACTCTTGTATTTTGTTTCAAATTGGAATTCTGGGCCAACTGCTTGCTTGAAACATTAGTTTTCTTAAAGGCTTCTATGACTTGTTACATTTCCAAAGAGCATACTTCCACATCTTCATTTTCAAGATGCAAACTAGATTCTATTAATGCATCAAGCTCACCCATCGTATCTACAAAAGAAACTTGCTCACACAAACCCAAAACATTTTCAGTAGGCTTTAACAACCCACTCTCTTTCATGCATATTTGTACATTATGTACATATTTTGTGGGACGCATGTCTAACCTCACCATCCTATCTTATTGCAGTATTAGCGAGAACCACGATTAATTTGTCAAACCATGGGACAAAGCTGACTTGACTAGTGCATAGAGGATACAAGAGGTTGTCAATCTCTCGGAAAACAACTAACAACTCGCATCTAACTCAAGCTAAACTCAAGTGACTGAAATCACCAAAAGCCAATCGCTCATCGGCAAGAAAATCACATCCGTTACAGCATCGAATGACATCCAAACGTAATGAAACTTCTAGGAAAAGTTTATAAGACCTAAGCACACATGCCTAAGGCCTCAAACCCCACTTTTAGGTCAAGTTCCAAAATCGCGATTATTAACAGCAGTGTATTTTTGACCTAGTTGTTTTCGACCCAGAATGCATCTATATGCTTAGCAATGATGCCCCAATACCCCGCCTATGCTTAGTTTTCAATTTAAAAGTATAAATTCCTAATTATGATGAAATTAGGCCGCGGGTCGGCGACGCCAAAAGCTACGAAATTTTGTGAATGGCTTACGTCAATGCGTAGAGCTCTTACCTGCGGTTGCAATGCAACAAACACATTCGCAATGTGACAACCAGAGAGAGATTAGGAAGCCCGAGAAGGAGAAAAGTGAGCGCCATTAGCTCACGCTGTGTATTTTCTATCCAAAAACCTCTAAAAAACTTACAAAAATTGGCTTTTATACCTTAGCCAAGGTTTTTGGGTGGTCAAAAGTAATAATTTGGAGTTCTACCACAGCTGGGAATTGATTGGTTGATACAATCTAGAAGCTTGTAGCCCCGGCTCATTAATTACAAAGTTTACCAAGAAAATAGGAGTTACAATATTCCCGATTATCAAAATAATAATTGTTTTACAAGGAGAACTCCAAAAAATAGTGTCCGTGTTAGCTTGTTGCTAACATTCCCCCCCTCCTTGCCTGTATCTTCCCTTGACACAACTTTATGGGCTAAAGTAGTCTTCGGGTTGATGGCGGGCGAGGCGGTCTTTAAGTGCTTCCAGTGCCCTTTGGTATCTAATTTTGCGTTCTTTGTCTGGCACTTGCAAAAATTGCATGGTGACTCTGTTTTTCAGTTCCACTGCTGAGTATCCTACAAATCTTGACGTGAGGTTGCTTATCACGGGCGCAAATATCTTTGTTGGCCAGGTGAAGAAGCTAGTGTAGAATGCCTCCTCAAAAGCGAGCATATTATGCAAGGGCAGAAACATGTATCGGGCATAAAATCCATAAAGAATTCCTTCGGAGGGTTGCCCACTTAGATCATAGCATAGGCCTTTGTTCCCTTCCAAGAATGAGAGCCAGGGGGCTCTTGTATGCTCAGGCTCATTGAAAACCTGTATGCATGTGAGCAGCATCCTGCAGATCTTATATAGCATTGCACAGGAGAGATCTGGCAGACTCTTGAAGAATGTCATGGCGTCCGTTAGGGTTTTCACCATGTATTCTTTTGATGCTTGACCTTTCTCTGGAGCTGGAAACCTGGGAAAATTAAGCCATGTTGGCCTTTTCTTCTGTAGTGCTTCATGTGCTTGCCATGTCCTTACTCGAGGTACAAGACACAATGTTGGATCTTTCTGAAAGGCCGCAGGTGCTCTTGTGAACAGAATCAGGTATCTTGGATTCTTGTTCAACCAACTTAACCTCCACTTCGAGTGGTCGTTATCTGCGCCATCTTCTTGAATATCCTTGTATAATCTTTTCTTTAGCTGTAAGAGTTCTACCTTGATGAGAGGGTATGGCAGGGATTGTTGGTGCCATTGAGCATTGATTTGATTTAGAGTGAGTTGAGTGACGTTGATAGAGTGTAAAACTCTCAACTCCCAATCCATTGCGACCTTCCACTGCTCATCTTTCTCTAAGGTGATCTTTTGTTTCAGTGCGTCCTCTTCAACCTTTGACAGCTGGACCATTGGCACTGTATCTTCATTTGTGATTTGGACCTGAAAGTCTTCGTCACCACTCGGCTTTGCTGTAGACTGCGTCTCAAAGTCAGCCAATGAGACCGAGGGGATGTCCATTTGGGGCGGCTCTGAAGTGCCTGCCTCTTCCTGTATATCTGGCTTTCCCTCTCTGAGGAGTTGATTCATTCTTTTCAATTCTACAATTTCCTTAAGGAGCTCCTCTTCTCTTTGGACCCGCATCAGTGCCATGTCTCTGCGTTGTGACTGTTCAAGCTTCAACTCCAGATCTAAATCTCTGTTTTTCTTTTCAAGTGCCTTGTACACTTCATTTGTTCCCTTGATCGAGGCACGACTGGATTTTCTCTTATTTGCCGCAAGAAAGTGGCATGATCATTGATTCTTTGTTCGAAATATTGGAGAGAAGCGTTAGTAACATCTAACTGTACTTGAATTTTTTGAGCTGACAGAGAGGTGGTAAGAAGTTCGTTTGTCACTACTATCAGCTGCTCATCTTTCACTTTGTATGCATCAGCTAATTTAATAAGGAGGTCTCCCAACTCCTCCATTTCCCTCTGTTGTTTGTTCCCGGCTATCTGATGCTGTTCTGCTTCAGTCTTTAGCTCTTGTACCTGCCTTTGGAGATCAGTGATAGTAGCCATTCTGTTGTGGAGCTCTCCTTGAAGAGCATCGATGACCATTTCTAGTTATTTGTCTTTTGTACTTCGGTCAAAGGATGCTAAGCGGAGTTTCTCCATCATGAGTTGCATCTGCCTTGCATGCTCGTTTACTTGTATAATCACTTCGTCATTGGACGGCCACTCCTCCTGTCTTGCGAGTTGTGATGTGCTGGCAACCTCCTGTGTTGCTTCTTGCTGTGATGTAGGTGCTGGTGGTTCTGTAGAGGTGAATGGTTGTTCTTCTCCTTGCCCATCCTGAGGCTTTGATACCTTCGTAGTTTTTGGTTGAGTGGAAATAACCTGTGTTAGAAGCTGGACACACCCCACGGCATCTAACTACTCGGAGGACTATTATTTTTGTAATTATTCATTCATTGAGGAAAACCTGATTTTTCACCTTGTAATTATTGGGACTTACAGAAGTTTCCAAATTGTATCCCAGTTTTGATAGTTAGATTGAGTAGATGGTTGATTTTGGAACTTTAGGGTTTGAGACATTGTAAGGTATATATACCACTTTTTGACATTAATGAAAGATCTTTTGTCATTTTTTAACAAGTTTGAAGTCTGTGAGTGAGCGTACTGTGTACGTGAGAGAGAGAGTGTGAACTTCGTCTTGACGCTACGTGTGCTCCGGTGGTAGGAATCGAGTGCAGAGAAGTGCAGCGTGTTGCCCCCGACTAGAGCTATGCGCCGATACCAACATTGCGCGCGTACGGTCCGGCTTTGTGAGCTCCTTCTACGAGCTTCATCGGTTGTTTGGGTGAGCATACGTTGTCCGATTTTGCATTGCAGCATATCCACACGTTCACATTGAGTAGAACTACACATTAGGCACTTTAGATTTTGGAAACGAAGACCTGCAGATTTCGGTCAGACATCCTACGTTTTTCTGCATCGGGTGTTTTGGCTCGGGATTTTGGTTCATAGACCTTAGGGAGAGTGACCTATTGGTATTAGTAGGGTCTCCTTCAAGTTCTATGGTGTTTCGAGATTGTTTGATGGGTGTTCAACTCTAGAAAGCGTTGTAGGAAGTTTCCTCTCTTGCACTCTTGAAGACTGTGACTTAGACAATTGGTAGAGACCTCTGTAGGAATTGGTTAGGAGTCGGTCGAGTATAGGTTGACACCTTATGCTTGCTTCCACGCGCCTGTGGGTCGAGCTTCATCCTTAGCTGACATTACATGTTAGGTGAGTTCTCGCTGTGCTGACGTTCGTCGCGGCGTATCCGTCCAACATTGGTGCCGCTGCCGGGGACAAAAACCTTAGGTAGGTGACCGAGACTAATCCTTGAGGATTGAGATTTTTGGCTTGCCAAGAGTCTCGCTTTACATTTAAATACGATCAGAGGGTGGAGGACTCTCTAGGTCTTAGAGGGAGTCTAGGAAGCTTGTGTCTGGCCTAGATCCTTCGACTTAGGTAGACAAGGTTGACTTAGGTAGTTTTAGGTAGTAGTCGAGTCCTAGAGTAGGAGTTGGAGTGGTAGAAGCGGTGAGAGGAGAGCTTGAGAATCCGGAGAGGCCAAAAAGCAACCAAAAACACCATTATCACCATTTTACACGATAGGTAGGAGTAGAGTAAGTAAGACATCATGATTCAGGATCTAGAGCATTTCATGCATGTAAACTTGCTTGGTAGAATCATTACAAGTTTGTAAAAGACGCAAAAAGACGCAAAAGTGTGTTTGAAAGCCTAATTGAAGTCCAAAAGTTACTGTGAGTGTTTCTGATAGATCTATAGAGCATCAGGAGCATTCTTGTCAGAAAAAACTTTAATTTTAAGCCAGGAGACATCCTACGCGTAGGATGTCTACACGCCAATCTGGAAAGAATTTTGGGATTTTGAGTTGACCAGTGTGTTCAGGAGGTAGGGTTTACCCTAATTTTAACTGGAAAGTGAAAATTTGGCCATATCTTGATAGGAGAAGGGCAGATAGACTGAAATTGCTAGACATTCTACCCAAATAGTGCCAAAACATTATTTTGAGACCAAAACCATAAGATGACTGCATGAGCATGTCTTGCATGATATATTGAGTGACTGAAAGGGGTTTCACCTCATTTGGGTAAGAAAATTGGGTTCAAAGCGAACTTTAGCACTTTTGACTGAAAAAACAAAAACAGTTGAAAATTGGGACTTTTGACATCCAAACCAAAAGCTAAGCATACCACTGGGTTACTGACATCAAAGGGAATTTGTGGGACAAATCTGGGGTCAAAGAGGCCAAAAAGACATCCTACGCGTAGGATATCTTCTTAGTGATTTGGGACTCCAAACTGAATTCTGAGTATACCAAAGTGATCAGCAACTCAAGGGGAGCCTGGGCTTTGAGTTTGAAGCCATTCTGATGAAAAAGACATCCTACACGTAGGATGTCTAATGCAAGAAAATGAAGCCAGACTTTGACTTTGAGCATAGTAAGGTGTTATATAGCCTAAGGCAAGCCTCCTAGTCCATTTTGGTCCAATTTGGAGTTGATTAGACTGATCAATACCATCAACAGTCCGTCGGAATAGATTTCTGACTCATTGACCAGCTAATAGGTGTCCAAATCAAAAAGTAAAAGCAGCTGTAAGCTTAGCACAACAAGAGGAAACAACAGTGCAAAATTTCAGGCAAAACATAGCAGGAGACATCCTACGCGTAGGATGTCTATTGGGGCATACTGCAAAGGAAATTTTCCATTTGGCTTAAGGGTTCCAGAACTTCTTTCAGAAGTGAATTTGGACCTTGTTTGCTCATTTGACGAAGCAAAGACTGAATTCAGATTTTTTCGCGTAAATTGACCAATAATTGAGAGAAGTACTGTTTCAGATTAGCAAATCTAATCCAGAACATCAGCAGTGTATAAAATACAGTAGTGGTTGAGATTAACTCTCCAATTATACCAATCATTACTAAGATAACCTCTAGCAGATAAATGCTTTGATTCGATTGCCGAAATTAAAACGCTTGTGTACAGGTATATTCAGCAACAAAGCAAGAAGTTGTGCAGAAACTGATCCATTGCCAGGTGAGTGATTGAATTTGTGATAAATTGCATTGATACGTTTGATGAATTTAAGATCATGAAGATACATTGTTAGAGACCAGAAAGTGGCAGGTGACCAAGGTAGCTTAGTGTCCACTGAAGAGAGTGTAACTCAGGCAAGGTTAGATCCGCTAGCACCGATTATTGAGGAAGGTAGTGATACTGACACTTCGTCAGACAAATCTTTCTTCATGATGGGTAGTCAACAGCCAGGAGGTTTCACCTATGATGAACCTATGCGAGAAGGAAGCACCTCCCAAAATCCTTTGAGTGATTCAAAGCTCACGGTGATCTTTTTGGAGGGAACAAACTCGAGAGGAGCCCTAGTCTATTCTGACTACCGTGGCCGCAAGTGCATTTGTATCGAAGAGAGGCCAGATCAAAGGTTGGAGATAATCCGAGTGTATGATGATGGAGATAGATTCCGAGACGAAAAGGGGAACCACTATTTAATAATTAGTAACCCTGAAGATTACAACAGATATGGAGATAACGTGGCTAAAGGGAAAATGGTTTCAGAAACCCGGAGCTATTTTTATGTATGATAAGAAAACAACCAGGGTTCCAACTTATAATGAGAATGTGGGAATCTACAAACATGAGAGCGAGGGTATAGTCTCTTACTTTCGCAGCAAAGAACCATACGTAAACGAATTAAGCAAAGACAAGGTTCTTTACTTATTCTCTTATGAAACTGCTACGGGGAAGGGCATAGTTTTTGTCGATAGATACGGGCAAGAATACCAACGTATTCTCCCAGAGGAAGTAGAGAGAGCAACAGGCTCAGGAGCATCAGCATATGCCCCTGAGGAAGTGGCAAGAGCCGCCCACACCCCAAGCAAGTCAACGAATCCTTTTTCAGATGAGTATGATGCAACCTCACATTTCACCCGACCGCAAGCATTCAACAACCAAGACGAACTAGCAAACCAGCCATCATTGCAGGCATGGCTTCGACAGAGTGCAACAATGGAACCAGACCGAAACCGAGATGGTTATCAAGCCGCACGAGGGCTCAAGGATTTGCAAGAACCACCACTCTATTCAAGGTATCAGGCAGAGAGTAAGCCAAAGACTCAAGGGTCAACAGAGCCTGGAGGACCACCCATGGGACGAGTTCGAAGAGAAGAACCACCTCCAGCGAGAACTGTTAGAAATTATGGCTTAGGAGCACCATTGGGAGAGGAACCAGCCTATTACAGAAGGCCTGAGCAGGTGTATCGACTAGGACGGGGGGATCCAATGATGAGGTTTGTAGACCATCGCACAATTAGACCTTCTCAAGTGCAAAAATGGGTAAACAAGAAATACATAGGAAGCAGAGACCCAAGAGATCATGTAGCAGCCTTTGTGCGTGTAATTAGAGCTGAAGAGGTGTTAGATTTTCCCACCCAATTTGCAGGGTTTGGACTAACCCTAGAGGATGATGCTTCCACCTGGTTTGACTCTGCGGAGCGTAGAGACTTTGAGTCGATGGAGGAAGTGTTTGACGAGTTTATTGAGGAATTCTCCCAAAGGGGAATAGCTCATAATACCGTCTCACAAATCCATAAATTCAAACAGAAAGATGGAGAATCTGTACGAAAGGTAGCCCTAAGACTAAAAAGATATGTTAAGTTCTGTCTTGTTGAAGAACTGCCAACTCAATCCAGACTTATGCTAATATTCATCCAAGGACTAAGGAATGCAGATCTCCAGAAAGACTTACATATGAAAAGGAGCACGACGTTGAATGAGTTGACCAAGGAGGCTCTGTACCTTGTGGACAATTGTGCGGTCTACAAAGAAGGGGAGTTCAAGGACCTTGATGACGATTCTTCTTCACAGCAAAGTGGAAGCAGGTCTTCTAAGACAGCACCGAAAGGAGAAGAAGCGGTAAACCAAGAGCAGCTCGTAGATGAACTGCTTAAAAAGATCAACTTGTACACCAAACCCCAGGCTAAACAGCCCAAGTGGTGTGCTATTGAACAAAAATGGACAAACCATGGGACCGAGGAATGTTATTATAACAAGGGATATGTGAGAGAGAGACCTTACACTCCCCAAGCTCCAGTAGCTTCCCCTCAAGTTCCACCGATGCCTAGATATCAAGCAGGCAACTTACCAGGACCTGTAGGTGTAGAAAGACCACAACCGGTGTTGGGGCAACAACCACCCCTACCAGGATTACGACCAGTTGGTATAAGATACACACCAACGGTAACTAAATTAGAAGAAAAGGCTTTGGTGCCTATGCATGTATATTATGAAGATCCCAATGGATATGCGGCAAACCCTGTCTATTATCCACCGGAAGAACCCTCGACACCAGAACCATGGAGCATGATGGGGAATCAAGGACCACCAACTCTTGCACAGGCCACGGGAGAAGGAAGATATAGCCTAGATGAACGAACACTGATGTTCATAGCCAATGGAGGCATGGGCGGACAGAGACATGCTTACCAACAAAGAGGGGCTCAAGGAGCACCTCAACAACCCAAGGGACCCTGTTACAAGTGTGGTGGAGACCATTGGCTGAGAGAATGTCCTCATGATGAAATCATTAGAGTCAATGCGTATTGCCCAGAATGTGGAATTACTCATTTGATTCCCGATTGCCCTAAAAACCCAAACAAAGGAGCAAAAACCACCTTGAACATGTTAGAAACAGTACCTTCCAGTGGAGGATCGGAAAATGAAACAATCATACCTATTCAGGCAGTAACACGGGCTCAAGCCCAAAGAAGGACGAATGAACCCATAGTTGAAGAACCAAAAACTGATGCCCAAAGTTCAGAAACGAAAAATCAGAGAAGCACTTGGAAAGCTAGAAAGGCACTAGGAAAGCCAGGAAAGAACAAGAGCAAACAGCTCTATCTGAGGAGTTGAGACATACCAAGGACAGATTGGAGCGGTTAGAGGATTTAGCTAGCTTAATCTCACACACCACATCAGACGTAGCACCCAAGGAAATAGCAGAGCCCAAAAGTGCAGGATCAGGAGGATCTGTATTGGCAGACAAGGTAAACAAGCAATTGGATGCACTTCTAAAAGCTTATGAAGCTCGACTTAAAAATAACCAAACCCAGGAGCAAAGGTGGATGACTTATCCATATGCAGAAATATAAAAACAAAGGTTGGATATGTGTAGAAAGATGATCGAGACGGCTCAATCATTGATGGAAGACCCGCTGGGTAAACCAGCAAATTGTCATGAAGCACCAGCTCCAACCCCTATCCAACCAATGCCCGAGAAACCCGAGGAAACAAAGGAAAGACTCACTAATGACTATGAGTCCAGAGGAGAGCCTATCATAGTGCCAAATACCACCGATGGGGCAAGTGACGGGTTCCAGCCTAAAATATTGGCCGAAATGGGTAAGGACTGTAACGGTCTAGATGATTTGTGGAAGCAAATCCGTGATGCCAACGAGGCTAATAGGATGAGTAACCACATGACTAGCACGAGAAAAGAAAAGAATGTGATCTTACCTCCTATTGAAGAATTTGAGGCAAGATCTCAGATGAACTTTGAGATACATTCACAAGGGGGAGATCAAGGATCAATTAGTTCAGGGCACAGCCAACCAGACTCTTTGAGAACTTTACCCTCTTACTTGGGAGAGTACGAAGCTAATTCGGAAGTGAGAGCAATCCCATCTCAAAGACTTTCTTCTAACAAGGTGATGGATTCGCAAGGATTGATTGAGTTGTTATCCACTCCGGTGGCATGCACAATCACGTTAGCAAAACTCCTAAGGTTAAGGCCAAACATGTGGACCACAGTAGGAAAATGCCTAGAAAAATTTGGAGTGAAAGACCCCACCTTGAAGCTACAAGAAGGGATCAGAGAGTTGGATAGGCCTCAACTAAACACTAGGCCAATATCATTGAATAAGGTTGGAGAATATTGCGAGGGAGAAGACGAAAACACCACGCTACCGGTAGAATTCCAAGAAGTAGTTTCCAAGGCTATTCTTGACAATGGAGCGGGGGTTGCAATCGCCACCAAGGAAATCTGGAAAAAATGGAGAAAACCAGCTTTGAGGGCTACCAGAATGAAACTGCAATTGGAAGATGGGTTCATGGAGAAGCCTTTAGGACTCTTAGAAAAAGTGATTGTCACTTCGTGCGGAATCGAGTATGAGCATACATTTGAATAGTTGATTTCGACAAAAAGAACAATTATGAGATAATCTTGGGACGACCATTTATGCGACAATTGAAGATGGTCCAAGATTGGGGTTATGACCACATATACCTCAGACATGGCGAAACAACAACTAAAATACACCTGAAAGACCATAGTTACAAAGATGTGAACCAAACACCTATGGAAGAGTTTGATTCAGCTACAGTAGCGGGATCAGAACTACCATCATGGTTAGGGCAACCAAAAGAGCTATGGATGTGCGGAGCTTCACATTGTGGAAGCTTAAGAAAAGAGGAATGCGTTTTAGAAAGAGCAATTGAGGACAAGGAGTATATTCCGGAACCTTTCCCTGAAGATGCCTTGGAACCTCTAGAATGGGAACACATACTGGCAACATTGGATGTCTGTACCATTACCGACAGTCCAACAACAAAATTTTGTGATAAGGATGGCTATGATGTGTTACCCTATTACATGGTAAGCGTTGTACCAGAAAAGGAGATGGTAGAACCATCAGAACAAGAAGAGTTTTACAACTCCTCTGAACATTTGGAAGTAAATGATGATGGAGATAATGAGTGTTCAGACACCTCAAGTGAGTGTGGAAGGGAAGCCGAGAATATCAAGTTTTATGATTTTGCTAATCAACACCCTAGACGCCAAGAACGCTATAGGAGGAAACGATCAGGAAACAAAGCGAGAGAGAACTTGATGCCCAGGATAAAAGGTAAAACTCACTATTTGATGCTTGTAAAAGCAGAGGATTGTGTAAAAGATCAAATACCAGGAAAATTCTCAAGAAATCGAATAGAACGAACGCGAGAGGAAATAAAACAGGTACGAAAAGCTAAAACAGAAACAAAATCACAAGAATCTCAAAAATCAAAAGAAGAAACAACAAACGACTAAGAGTGGACCAAACTGAAATACCAAGAACTGAAACGGTCTTTGAGAGAGATATGGACTACTGAAGAAGATAGTGATGGAAAAGGAAAGTCAGAAAAGGAGAACATGAACGTACCAGCACACTATCGGAAATTTACTATCCAGGACAGAAAAATCATCATGACACCACCAGTCAGGGAAAGAACCAACCAAGAATCTTACGATGGGCCTGAAAATGCAAAAAAGATAGACCTCGCAGAACCAGGTGAAAAGCCTCAGCCGGTCTATATAGCTAACAATTTAGAGCCTGAGGAGGAAGCACAGCTAACACAACTTCTCAAGAATTATAAATATGTGTTCTCTTGGTCCTATAAAGACCTCAAAGGAGTTGATCCATTGATATGCCAACATACAATTCCTTTGAAATCGGATGCAAAACCTAGCAAACAACGTCCTTATATATATAATGACACCTTTGCTAAATGAATCAAAGAAGAGATTGATGAACTGATGGAAGCGGAATTCATCTATGAGATTGAACATACAGATTGGGTGTCACCGATTGTGGTAGTTCCCAAAAAGAATGGAAAACTGTGCGTGTGTGTGAACCTCAAGAAGGTGAATTTAGCAACCATAAGGGATAATTATCCCTTGCCAATTACAAAACATGTACTTGAGCGAGTGGCCAGGAAACGGGCTTATTCCTTTCTGGATGGGTTTTCAGGATACAACCAACTGGCAATAGCAAGGGAGGATCAACACAAAACAACGTTTGCCACAGAATGGGGGATTTATGCGTATCGAGTAATGCCATTTGGCTTAACTAATGCACCAGCCACTTTCCAAAGGCTAATGACTCACACATTCAAGGAATACCCAAGAATATGCTTAGAAATTTACATGGACGACCTGTGTGTACACTCTCTTCTGCGAGAGGAACATATGGACCATTTGCAAAAGGTCTTTGAAAAGTGGAGGACATATCGAATCTGTCTTAACCCGGAAAAGTGTGTATTTATGGTTAAGCAAGGACGAATCTTAGGACACATTGTCTCAAGAAATGGCATAACCAGAGACCTAGACAAAGTCAAAGTCATTGTAGACCTGCCCAGGCCTACTAATGCGAAACAAGTGCAATCCTTCATGGGACACTGCGGATATTATCGAAGATTCATATACATGTATGCGGTTATCGCACAACCTTTATATCGTTTGCTAGTCAATTTCGAGTGGACCGAGGAGTGTGAAACTTCATTCCAAAAGCTGAAGGAAAACCTTATATCAACACCTGTACTAAAGGCACCAGATTGGGAAAAGATATTCCATGTGCACATTGATGCTTCAACATATGCCATTGGAAGTATTCTAGCTCAACCTGGAGACGGAACAATGGATTTTCCGGTTTGCTATGCGAGCCGACAGTTAAACAATGCAGAAAAGAACTACACAACCACCGAGAGGGAAGGGCTAGGAATGATTTATGCTGTGAAGAAATTTTGGCATTATTTGCTTGCAAACAAATTTGTGTTCTTCACAGATCATCAAGCTCGTTTGTACCTAGTAAATAAACCTTGCAATACAGGGAGAATCGTACGCTGGTTTATTATATTTCTAGAATTTGACTTCACAGTGGTGGTCAAAAAGGGTAAAACCCATCTACGAGCAGATCATCTTTCAAGGATACACAACGGAGAAGCTCCTGAAGGAGTAGATGATGACATACCAGATGCTTATCTTTTCAACATTGAAATGGTACCCAAATGGTCTCAAGAAATTGTTAGCATTCTTTCCTTCGGAAGTGAGTTTGATAATACGGAATGCAGATACAGACAGCAAACAATTCGACAAACAAAAAACTTCCAGTTGATAGCAGAACGGCTGTATCATCTTGAATCTGACCTAATCCTACGATTATGTATAAATCCGGAAGAATTTGAGTGCTACCTTGAAGAGGCACATGTCCAGGGTTGTGCATTTCATTGTTCAACAGTGAAGACACACCAGAGACTGAAACAAGTAGGGGTTTACTGGCCAACTATGTATGCGGATACACATTCTTATGTTACCAATTGTACGATATGTAGTGCCAAACGACCAGTGTATCACACAACTTTGTTTCAGGTAAACATAGCACCTGCATGGAGTCAATATATCATTGAATTCTTAACCACCAGGACGTTCCCTGAGAACATCACAAGAGCACGGGAAAAAGCTATAGAGCTGGAAGCTCGCGAATTTCAGTTAATTGGGAATCAACTCTATAAGCAGGGAAAGGACAATCAACTTCGAATCTGTGCAAGTGAAAGCAAATACCTGTTGATTCTAGAACATGCACATAGCGGAATAAGTGGAGGCCATTTTTCGGGCGATAAGACGGCAAAAATTGTCTTAACCGCAGGAATTTGGTGGCCTACATTGCACATGGATGCTGAAGAGTTTGTAAAGCGTTGTGATGCATGTCAACGCACCAAGATGCCAATAAAAAGAGATGAGACGCCATTACGGCCAATGATGGGAGCAAGAGCATTTGCAAAATGGGGCATTGATTTTGTGGGACCTATATCACCCCTTGCATATCGCACCCATACCCAATATATCATTGTGGCTACAGACTATCTCACAAAATGGATCGAAGCCAAAGCAACACAAAAAGCTGATGCACGGACCACGACACAATTTTTGTATGAAAATATTTTTGTACGTTACGGGTTACCGATAGAAATTGTTAGTGACCGTGGAACACATTTTCTCAATGAAGTCATTGAATGTCTACTAGAGGAATTCATGGTCATACATAGGAAATCCGCACCATACCATCCACGGGCCAATGGGCAAGCTGAAGCCACTAATAAAACACTATGCACGGTTCTCACTAAAATAGTGTCAGAATCAAGAACAGATTGGGATCAACAGCTACACTCAACACTATGGGCATACAAGGTAGCTTACAAAACATCAATAGGAACAACACCATACAACATGGTATTTGGCCTAAATGCTATACTACCCATAGAGTTTTTAATCCCAACTCTACGAGTAGCAAAAAGCTTGGAATGGACAGGGCATGAGCTCTCTTCAAGGATTGATGATCTTGAAAAGCTAGATGAACTCCGCTTACGAGCTGTCGCTTCAATCTATGCTAAAAAGAGAAGACAAAAGGAATTTTTTGACAAACATGTGCGTACCAAAGAGTTCAAAACAGGTGATTACGTACTTGTTTATACCTTGAAGCAACATGCCAAGAAACTTAAAAAGCGAGGGATGGGACCATTTGTGATTAGTGATCTATCACAAAGTGGAGCTGTCAAGCTTGCTACATTAGTAGGTGAAGAAATTCTAAAATGGATTAGTGGATGTCGACTGAGGAGGTATCATCTACCACTCACATAGGAGATGCTCCAACAAATTCATCAAGAAAAACAAAGAACGAAGAAAAAACAGAGAGTACGGGAGGAAGCTCAAGCCGAAGCACAAGAACGCATTGCAAAAAGGGGGCTTCTGCGACAACAACAACAAAGTGGGACACCATTGCGAATCAATGCCATTCGACTGACGCAACTGGAGAAGGAAATAGTGGAGCCAATAATTACGGTAAAAATGGGCACCAATCAAGTTGAATAAACAACATTTCTTGATTCGGGAGCTCAAGCAAATTTGATCTCTTACGGGTTATACCAATAGCTCAAAGTCACAGGTCAACTTCATCCTACTCCTCAAGTGCTGGAAAGTAGCACATCACACCCATTGAAAACATTGGGATGGACTATATTGCATGTACAGATACATCAATATATTGATCCACACAAATTCTATGTGGTGACAGATGAAAGCACACAACACCAAATGATGCTGGGGCAACCTTGGCAAAAAGCATACAATGTGCAGATAGATTGGAAAGCAAAGGCGGTCAAAATTCAACATGAACATGAACAACAGGTGATAGCTTTTGCTCAGCAATACAAGCATGATCAACTGCAAGCCATGCAATCAATGGAAACAAAGCCCAAAGCACAAATGCCATTAAAGAACATGATACCCGCGACAAACAATCAAGTAAAAGCCAAACATGCTAATTACAGACATATGAAGTCACCGGCCTCAATGCAAAGATCTAGGCTACCAAAACCCGGGAAACAAGTATGGATGCGGAAAGATAGAAATGACATGGCAAACAAACAACAATGTAACAAAAGGATTCCAACAAAGCAGACGGTTAAACCACAAACCAAGGTCATAAAACAGATGTGGATCCCAAAGAAAATGCTTAGCTAGAACCCAAATGTCACTCACATTTGGATACCAAAGCAAAAGCCAAAGGAATTACCTTCAGTACAAGCAACAATCGAAAGCAGACAGCGGCATTTCAAAAAGGAAAACCGACATATATGGATACCGATCAAAGAAAAACCAGTGGCAAACAAGAAAGAGCCAAACCAACAATACCAATGGAAAGCCAAGGTCATAAGGCCCATAACCATTACATCCCAGCCAATTCTATCCTTAGAAACAACTACGACTCAGTCAACAGTGTCGGCAAAGCAATTGCCTTTTGCAAAAAAGACAATTAAACAGAGAGCAGTAGAGCTACAGCTGTTACTTGCAAAGAAAGCAGCAAACCTCGACGGAGAATGCCAATAAGCATCTTGCTTATTCCCTTCTCTTGCACATCATTAATTTTTCCATGCATTAACAGAGTATGCATAAAATAGGGCCACATTAATCGGCCACGCATTAGCACAACTTTTTCAACCTATGCACGGCACATACTCCGAGGTGATACCTTGTCATCCGGGAGGACTTCGTCTAGGAGGGGGGGGAGGCATTCTAGAGGCACTCTCAAATGCGGAACCAATGACAGAAATAGCAAAAAAGGGCATGATTTTCGACTATTTTAAGGGTTGTTGTTTGATTGCGAAATTTTCTGGAGTAACCCAAGTACATATGCCCTTATACAACATGAATCTACAGGTATATGGGGCCAAACGCCAAATCAAGCCCCTAGGTGTGTGTATATAAGTAGAAATAGCCATTTTTCAGGCAAAATATTGGTAAAACGGAGAAATCCAGCCATAAAAGTTGTATGTGAGTGTATATAATGTGTTGCGGTGATGTTTGTGATTTATTATGATTTTTGGGGATTTTCTGGGTTTGATTTGCTATTTTTCTTTTAATTTTGCTAATTTTCAGCAGAAAAACTTCAAAAATACAAAAAGCAGGTGAAAAATAGTCGTAATGAAAAACAAAAAATATGGTGATGATCAGTGACTATAGGAAAACCTATGGTACATTGGAGGTGCAATTATGAGACTGGAGCGGAAAGCGTGTTTTGGCTAGGTTTTGACCGAAATGCCAAATTTCTGGTAAACAGAGAAAATGGAGTCCAAAGCAAGAAATTTTTGAGCCTAAACCGCATCTCGCAAGAAGATAGGAGCACATGTCAAATTTCATGAAAAGTGGTTCGGGGACCTCCATTATAAGAAATTTTCACCCCAATTTTAGCTCATTCTCGCTATTGACTTTGTGGAGAGAGCTTCTGCCACCTAGAGCGGATCGACCTTCCAACAGCTTCTACGATGCGCACGACTACCCGCCGAGCTCCAGACATGAGAGGTAGGCTCACCACCTTGAGCTTTTCGCGCATGTTTGTCATTATGTCGCGAAAACTAGCGTAGGGGTCACACACAAAGCAAGCGGTAGAGACCTACAAGTAGAGATGGCGGCCTAACGGCTAACCCGAAAGCAACAAGACTTCATCGGCAGCTTACCCTAGTCTAGGAGACCAGTCCTGGATAGCCAAAGGCAGTAAGAAACCAACGGGAAAAACCCTAATTCCCAGAAACCCGCAAGAGGCCACCAAATGGGAAATCGGCGAAACGGCGACCAAATGCTACCAGAATTCATGGGTAGGAGCATCTCGACATGCTCGACAAGTCTATATGACCCGCATGACCAAAAAGTGACCCAAAGCGGCACTAAACTTCAGAAACGGCATCAGACACACAAAGCGTCAAATTGCACTTGCGGCCAAACCGCAAGTCCGTTTGCCACCAAACTTCACGAGCGGCTTTCCTAGACCATCAACAACCAAGTCCTATGGTGGTAGACCACCACAAATCATCAAAGGTATGTAAACGCAACCACGGGTGCTTCTAGAGCAACAACTTGCCAAATGGAGCTCTGGGGAAGCCAAAATCGACGAAAACCATACGGAAGGATCCCCAAGGGATCGGGAAGCTATGGAGACCAACATCGAGAAATTTCATCGCCAAAAAGCACTCCAAAAGTCAGAAAACGGCTCGGAGGCTCTAAAGTCCACACAAGGAGTTATACTCTATCCATTTGACTTTTTTGTTGAAATTAGGCTCAAAAGGGACTTACGGGGGCAAAGGGCAAGCACTGGGAGCACCAACACTGAAAAAATCACCTGGAGACATCCTACGAGTAGGATGTCTCAAGGGCACTTTTTGGCACAAACTCGAACATCTTTTATCATGCACATGTTCTGAATGACATTTACAAGCCATACACCAAGTTTCATCACATTTGGACCAAGTTTGACCTCATATGCATGGAAAAACGCAAAGTTACGGCATAGAGGCAATAATGGGCCAAAGACCTACCGAATCTTGTCCAAATCCCATGAAACTTGCACAACACATTCACCAACACATCAGCAAACAATCTGTGTGGTCAGGGAGAAAAAATGATGAAATAGACATCCTACGCGTAGGATGTCTAATTGACCTTTTTGACATGCAAGGGATGTTTTATCATTCGAGATCCAATTACCTCATCATCAAGAGCCCAGATGTCAAGTTTGAAGCCATTTTAAACACTTTTGACCCCCAACACCTTCAAGATACACTTTTTGAGCCCAAAAACACCTCACAGAGCCTTACAAGCATCAAATCTTGTCCAAATTCAAATCCAAGAACATGGCCATGTTCCATAGGCCAAGGACAACCCACAGAACAAGTTTCACATCATTTTGATGAAAAAGACATCCTACGCGTAGGATGTCTCCAGCATAAATTTAGCCTTCTGTGCAAAGAATGACATCATGGGAGCCAATACCATGGTGCAATGAGCCCATATACCAATTTTTAACCCATTTGGACATCAATTGCTACCTATGATGGACATTCTACCCAAATTGTGACCTAAAGCTTGAATCAGCCCAAAAATCCACTTTTTGATATCCAAATTCAAATCCAAGCCTAGAGCTATGTTCCATGCTTACACTACTTGCATGTCAAGTATGAACCAATTCTGATGAAAAAGACATCCTACGCGTAGGATGTCTAGATGAAAATTTCTGTCCAGATTTGCAACATGAGCACATGCACAGCTTCACAAGTTCCTTTTAAGCTTTATTTTCAATTTTCAAGTCATTTGGATAAGTAAAACTCAGTTTCACAGCTAATATGGAAAAAATGCTAACTTCGGACTACTAAGTGCAACATGATCTATGGCGGCCTCGAAGTCACCAGCAAAGAAGAAAAGAATGACCATCAAAGATTATCTGGACGAAGTGGAACCCTTTGTCATTCCAGAGGGAACACTAAAGCCCACCAACACCTAGATACAAGAGGATCTGTTAGAGTCCAATGACCTAAAGATCTACCAGGGAGTGTTCAAGGACAATGAAGGCAATGTCATAGAGCTACCAATGCTGCCTAGAGAGCTCAATGAGTTTGTACGAAGCAAAATGGCCGGCTACTTGGAGAAAATTGACCTCCACAACTACTTCAAAGTAATACCGGCAGGGGTGTACATCAAAAGAGTATGGGAGTTTGTAACAAGCATCAAAGAGGATGGAGTGGCCAAGGTAACAGATTTACAAGGTAGACCAGATACAGAGATCATAATCACAGAGCGGGTTGTAGCCCATGCACTAGACCTCTCCAATGAGGGAGACAGTGTAACAAAAAGAAGGGATGAAGTCAAGGTGTACAAGGAGAAAAAGGAAAATTACACCTTTGAAGACATTGCCAACCCAAAGGTGGCAATTATGAGCCAGTTGTACAACCAGTACTTCCACATGTGCACTAAGAGGCCACAGAAGTATAGGATGCCGCCAGGTGCAATTGCCACAACGTTTACTTGGGCAATGACAAAAGGCACCCCAAAGATATTCAACTATGCGGCATACATACATGACAACTTAGTAAAGATGGGCAACAAAAAGCCAACCTACATAATGCCAGGAGAACTGATCACCAAAGTGGTATATGGGGCACTACACGCTAAAGGAAGGTGGCCTGACCCCCCATCTCAGAATGATTGGCTGAGAGTAAAAGAAGACAAGGAAGATGAGCCGCAAAGGGCACCAAGGGTGGCTACGAGATTGACGAGACGGCTGGAGCCAGTTGAAGAGGAGCGACCCGAGTAGAAGAAAGGAAAGAAGGAGTTTGCTCAAGTGCAGGCCAAAGAAACTAGGTCTCAGAAAGCGGCAAGACTCGAGAGGCTGATGGAGAGTTTCCGAGCGGAGAGAGCCCTCGAGGGTGATTTAAACGAACTCTGGAAGCCATCTCTCGAGTCCATGTCCGGATCATCCAAGAGAGTGCAAAGGGACCGTTTTGAAGATTATATCAAGAATTTCGAGATTCTTGATGCTGCAGCGGAAAACATTCCCCATGTCCCTTCCACAGAGGAGGAAGTAGAGCAGATAAGGCAAAAACTGCTAGATGAACATGAAAGCCAACAAAAAGAAAGAAAAACAAAAGCAGACAGGGACTTAAAGGGCAAAGCTGCAGCTTTACCAGAAAACCCTAAACCCAGTCCACAACCATCTCCACCGCCCTCACCACCTCCTAGCAGCCCTCCACCAGAAGATAAGGAGGCTGAGGACAAACAAGATGAAAGGCAAGCTGAGAAGCAAGAGCAAAGGCAGGAACCTTAGCCAAAGGAAGAGGCAAGGCCTGAGTCTGAGAAAAAATGATTAGATGAGGCCTACTACGCATTTTTGGACCTGCTAGCTGCAGGCTTTACAAAGGAAGAAGCCGCCACAGTCACATTCGACTTGGCGAGGACAGGGAATAAAGAACAGATGCAAGGCATTCGGCTAGTGGAGCTAAAAGAAATTGCTACCGACACGGTAGACCTGCACCTGCCCTCCAATGACTGGGACATGGTGATGACAAATGTAGCTGGATTGGGAGCACAATCCATGGCTTCAGAGAAAGAAATGACAACTTTCAAAGCCACTGAAGAACAAATAAAAAAGGAAGTAGATTCTCTGCAAACACAAAGCCAAAGGCAAAAAGAGAGAGAAGATGACCTGCAGGCCAGCTTGGCAATGGCTCTACAGAACTACCAAGCAATGGAAGAAGCAAATGAGGCAGCAACAAAAAGAATACAAGCAGCTGAAGAAGAGTGTCTGCAGCTCAGCAAGTCATTGCGAGATGCCGAAAGAGAAAGGGATAATCTGACACTACAGCTGGCCAAAGAATCAAAAGAAGTAGAGGCCATGAGAAATGCCAAAGAAAAAGCAGAGATAGAACAAGAAGCAAGACTGGATGAGGTCCTTGAGCTCAAGGACCAACTAAAAGTCAAAGATCAAACCATCCAGAGGCTGCGAGCATCACCTGCTAGAGTCAGAGCTAGGAGCTTGACTCAAATCATTTCCGAGAGTCAACTATATGAAGAGCAAATGCAGGAACTTCAGAAGGAGCTGACTCTCGAGAAAAAGCAGAGGTTAATGATGGCTGAAGGTTCTATCGTAATGCAAACAAGAATGGAGGAGGGCCAAAAAGTCCTGCAAGAAGAAGTGGAAAGCATAAAGAAAAAGCTCGAGGAGGCGGAAAGAGTAAACACTGAACTTAATGACCTCCCCGTGAATATGGGTGGAGAAGTTGAAGCGGAAAAGCAAACACTCCTCAAGCAAATTGAGGAGTTGAAAGGCCAGCAAGGAGGAGAGGCAGAAAGATGAGGGCCAGCCGCCAATGAGGGCATCGACCTCGAAAATGTGGCAGATCCTGTGGACACACACATGCAAGAGGAAAGCATAGCAGGATCCTCTCAAGAGCCACAGGATCAAACACAAGAAGAGGAGGAGAAATTACGTAAGGCAATAGAGGAAGAGCTAAGAGAAAGCACAAAGGAAGCCTTGGAATGGGAGCAGAGGGTCTTCAAATCTATGACAATTCAGAAGATCGACGCCAGCACTCTCAGGCGCGAGTGGCTTCAACCCTCTCTCCCATATCCCATTGCTGAAATATGAGGCAGCAACAATAAACAAGCGGATCAGAGAAGAGCCAACGGAACCTCTCTACAATGCAGACACCTCGAAGCCAGAAGGAGTTAAGCTTATAGTGGATTCTCAGCCAAAGTGGAGGAAGGCTTGGCTTACCAAGTACCCACAATACCTAATCCACTTGGTAGAGGAACCTAAACATATCAGAGACAACCTCAGCTTCTGTCCTCTACCAAGGGTTAGGACGTGGAAGGCACAAGAAATTTTTCAAAGAAGCCAACCCACTTGGCTAAATTACCCAAAGCTGCCGGGCGTGAACGTAGGTGAGAGAATAAGTGTCCAATACATGGTGAAAATCCTAACGGGTGCCATAAATTTGTTCACTGGCTCACCTGACCTTACATGCATTATAATGAGGAAGATTTGCAGAACCATCTTAGCAGTGTTCGAGACCTTCAAGCCAGGCCAGGTGACCGACAACATATTCTTCTTCCAAGATACATACAGATGTGCTTATGATCTATCAGGTCAGCCTTTCAAGGAGGTGATACATGCGCTGTATCAAAGAATCATGTTTCTACCATCCTATCACCTCCAAGCTTTTGAAGAAGCATTCTATACGGGGTTCTTCACCATGAATACAGATATCTTTGGCCCAACAATGCTCAACCTACATGCCAGGTACGAATCACTGCTAAAGATGCGGGAAACGATCAGATGAAGCAGCAGATCAAGGCCATGTCGGGGACGACATGAGCAAGGAGGGGGGGAGTGGTAGAAGTTGGACACACCCCACAGCATCTAACTACTCGGAGGACTATTATTTTTGTAATTATTCATTCATTGAGGAAAACCTGATTTTTCACCTTGTAATTATTGGGACTTACAGAAGTTTCAAGATTGTATCCCAGTTTTGATAGTTAGATTGAGTAGATGGTTGATTTTGGAACTTTAGGGTTTGAGACATTGTAAGGTATATATACCGCTTTTTGACCTTAATGAAAGATCTTTTGTCATTTTTAAACAAGTTTGAAGTCTGTGAGTGAGCGTACTGTGTACGTGAGAGAGAGTGTGAGCTTCATCTTGACGCTACGTGTGCTACGGTGGTCGGAATCGAGTACGGAGAAATGTAGCGTGTTGCCCCCGGCTAGAGCTACACGCCGATACCAACATTGCGCGCGTACGGTCCGGCTTTGCGAGCTCCTTCTACGAGCTTCATCGGTTGTTTGGGTGAGCATACGTTGTCCGATTTTGCATTGCAGCATATCCACGCATTCACATTGAGTAGAACTACACATTAGGCACTTTAGATTTCAAAAACGAAGACCTGCAGATTTCGGCCAGACATCCTACGTGTTTCTGCACCGGGTGTTTTGGGTCGGGATTTTGGTTCATAGACCTTAGGGAGAGTGACCTATTGGTATTAGTAGGGTCTCCTTCAAGTTCTATGGTGTTTCGAGATTGTTTGATGGGTGTTCGGCTCTAGAAAGCGTTGTAGGAAGTTTCCTCTCTTGCACTCTTGAAGACTGTGACTTAGACAATTGGTAGAGACCTCTGTAGGAATTGGTTAGGAGTCGGTCGAGTGTAGGTTGACACCTTATGATTGCTTCCACGCGCCTGCTGGTCGAGCTTCGTCCTTAGCTGACATTACATGTTAGGTGAGTTCTCGCTGTGCTGACGTCCGTCGCGGCGTATCCGTCCGTCGCGACGTATCCGTCCAACAACCTGTGTGGTCTCAACCCTTACCGTTTCTTTGATTGTAGGACTTTCTACCTTCTCAGTCTCGGTTTCTTCCTCATGTGTAGTGGTTTGCTCTTTTTCTGTATCTTCCTCTTTATCAGTTTCATCAGCCGGCTTGTGAGTTTCCTTGGCTGTCTGCTTTGGTTGTGGTTCAGCTTCCTTTTCCTCATGTTGTTTGTTGTGTAGCTTCCATTTGGTGGGTGAATTCAGAATCTTTTCCTTTTTCGGTCTCGGCTTCTTCATTGGTCTCTTGGCCTGGTGGTGATGATGGTGGAGTAGGCATGGGCTGGTCCTATTGTTCCGGTGGTGATGAGGTGGGTCGGGGAGATGCCTGGCTTTGCTCTTGAGTAGCTGCTTCCTCAGCTTTCTTGGCTGCTTCTTCTACCTCTTTCAACTTTAAGGCTTCTGCCTCTTGGTACATTCTTTCTAAATGATCCTTGGGATCCTCGGCCTCTTTTCTTGAATGATGCTTCGTTCAAAGTCCTTTCAAGCCGGTGGGTACCCACTTTTCTAGGTCTTTTCCCTGGGCTTGCCTAGTGCGCTGATACTCCTGTTTTTCTCTTTCAAATCTTGCTTGTTTCTGAGTTGTCTCCTCTTGGTGGGCAGCCACAACTTTCCTCTTCATCTCTTCCCTTCTAGCTCTTTTTTCTTCGTTGTCGGAGCTTTTTCACTTGCTGTGCCGCTTTGATGAGCTATCATCTGATTCATCCCCTGATTTAAACGATCTTTTACCTAATCTTGTAGCTCTTGGAGAGGGTTGTGCTGCCAAGATCCGTGTATTCTGATCCGGGGCAAGCGGTAGGTTGTCAGCCATGCCGATGGCATGATAGGCTATTCTTGTTAATACTAGCACGCCCAAGTATGTTTTTTTTCCCTCCTTTTTGGTGGCCTTCAATGTTGTCAAAACATACTGCACGTGGTCCACAGGCTGCCTTGTTGTTGACTTCAGAACTTGTGTAAAAGTGGTGGCCATGGCGTGATTTGGTGTTGTGTACCTTGGTGCCCTTTTTGCCAGGAAATGGAAGTGTTGATGGTACATACGATCTGGCTCTTCCACTTGTTTGTGGATGAGATCGATGAATGTAGCCGCAGTTGTTTCCTTGGTAAATGTGCCCGATGTCTTCCTGACTCTTGCCCGCATGGTCATCCCTTCAGTGGGTAGTCTGAGTGCCTCTGACACAATATCTTTTGTAATTACAACCTCGACCTTGTTTCCCTGGTTATTTGATATTTGGGCAGTTCCGTCTTATTTGATTGTGGACAGAAGCTCGTAAGCTTTCTGAAAGTCCACCCCGCAAGGTTCTTATTCGTAAAAATATCGGAGCCCCAATCTGCGGTTAGCCTCTTTGGTTTCTGGGTTTGCTGCTACATCATAAACCTCTTTACGCAAGAGCTGCAACTCTATCTGATGCCCTTCTTCACTCTTAAACCTACCAGTGAAGACCGTGGTGTGGTGTTCTTCCAACTACTCTTTAGAAAGGTAAGATGCTTTTGCCGCCTTACTGACTCGGGGTCCAGTTGATACGGGGGCAGTTCTTGCACTTTCTCCTTTTGGTTTAACTTCTTCTTGGCCTTCTCCACGGCTTGCATTGCTCCTGTTCAGTGAATAGAGTGCAAAGTTAGCAGATTTATCAGATTTTTCTCTGGAATGTCCTTTCAGACTGAAATGCTAATAATCTGGTCCAAATTGCTTCAAATCAATTTTTGAACAAGCAAAGATGCATAAAATCATGCAAGGAACAAAACTGTATGGTCAAAACAAAAATTTCCAACCAAAGTAAATAATCGCGATTATTTATTGTTGGAAAAAACTTCAACTTTTTTGCAAACTTGGCTTTATAGGCTTGAAGTATATGCCAATTACAATGCTCTGAGGGAAATATGGGCTCATTTGAATGCACAGGGTGGAAATGGTACCAGATTTTGGGTTTAGGTCACTGAAACAATAGATGTAAAGGAAATTTGAGATTTTGAAATCCAAATTGACTCAAAATTGGCTAGTGGGCTTATCTCAACATGCTCTTTGGATGTATGATGACAAAATATCCAAATTCCCCAATTTTGACCAAAAAGTAAATAATCGTGATTATTGACTTTTCTTCCAAAATTGACATCTGGTTCTAGGCATGGTATAGAGCTTGGGTATGAATTATGAGGTGATTTGGATCAAGAAAAGTTGTTCATAACCCAGATTTTGGCTTACACAGACTTTTTTGCGGTTTTTGACAATTTTGCAAGTCATGGGTGGTCTTTTTGGCTCATACTTGATTTTTGGCATGTAATAGGTGTGTAGGTGTGTACACATGATAGGTGAGGTGAATTGACAATTTCCAAGCAAAAATGTAGCAAAAGTAAATAATCGTGATTATTTACTACAGTGACAAAAACTTTGCAAATCTCACAAATTTTGACCTAGACATGTTTCATACACCTAATACAAGTCCTAAATTGAATTTGGTCAAGTTTGGTCATGCCGGCATCACTTTGTGCTATGTCGACTCTGAAATCACCGTTTTTTGTGATTACTGTGTCTGTTGGGTTGGTTGGTCAACCATGAGGCTTTGGACTTGTCCGCAACATAGTCGTGAAGCTACCTGTCCAATTCTGGCTCATTTGGAGTTAGTTTGGCCTCGTATGTCGAATTTGACGCTTTGTAACCTTCAAGCCGTTTTCTGCTTTTCAAGGGTTTTACTTGATGGATTTCACCAAACCAATCATATACATTGTATATGACCTCATTAGCAAGCCATTTGTGGAATCAGGTCGAAATTCTGGCCTTTTCCAAAAAACCCTAATTCTCTACTATTGGGGATCCCCTTGACCCCAGCCGAATGATCATCTGATGGTATGGAATGGTTCTATTATGTTAGGGCATGCTATGGTTCAAATCCCATCCGATTTGGTTAAGCTGGCAGGCCGCTATGGTCAGTTTTAGGTCGTAGGTCTTCGTACGCTGCTTGGTTTTTAGGGTTTTTTCTAGGGCTTTAGACTAGCTACTGGCCATACAAAATGGATCATTGATGAGTAAAGAACTTACCCCTCATTTCTCGTATGAAACGGCGCTGAAAAAGGTCAACTGTGGGCCTCAGAAATGATGTGCGAATCTCTCTGCAAAGGCTCCAAGTGGAAATGAGGTGGTTTTAGCATAGGTTGGATATCTATACCTGGACTTCCTGAACCAATTTTCCCCAAATTCCCCCGTTAGTCCTATTAGGCCGTGAAATCTGTGTTAAGCTCAAAAGTTTCCAAAATCGAATTCCTGTAGCTCATTCTGCAAGAATTTTGCAAAAGTAGGCTTGGCCGCCTAATTTGGGCTTCCTACTTCCATCTTTTGATTTTGTTGAAAATTTTTATGCTTGTCCGCCTTGTCTTTCTAATCACCATCGTGTCTTCCATTTTTCCATCTGAGCTTCCCTGCTACTTATTATTAATTTTTGACATTTTTATATGAAAAAATCAAAGAAAATAGAAAAATGCTCTAAAAAGAAAAGTAAAAATCCAATAATTAAGAAAATCCCTTGAAAAACACAACTTTATTGTTTTTTGTTGGATTTCTTCATTTTTAAGCCTCCTTTTCAACAAAAATGATGAAAAATACCCAAAAAGGACTATTTTTGATGATTTTCCCATAGTATATACACTATTTACACTCTTCGGGAAGATATTATCAGTGAATTTTCCCTTATTGATGAATTATAAGGGCACTCTTAGGTAATTTTGCAAAAAATAAAATCACACATTAACATGGAACTTTTTGCTCCCTCTTCAAACATTGCCCTTAGTTACTTAGTACTTAGTGCCCTTCCACCCCTCCTAGATGGCGTTCTCCGGGACGACTGTATGCATGGGTTGAACAATTGTGTCTATGCATAACCGTGATTGGCTTTACCATGATATGAAGATCAATGCAATTTGACTCAATATGCTGTGCAAGAGCTGGGTCTTGAGTAAATGACTCAAGGGTTTCCGATGTTGAGGTCTGTTGATGATGTCTTTCAAAGAGCAAATCTGGTAGCTTATGTGCTCGCTCTTTGATAGTACCATCAGGGTGTTTTAGCACACTGATTGCTTGAGCTGTTGGTAGCACATTAGACGGTTGTCGAGCTTTTTCTCGCCATTGGTAGCTCGGTCTGCTTGGTGCATGGTGTTTCAGAGTCTGTTGAGACTTGACTCGCCACTGTTTGATTGGTTTTGTGTTGTGTGGAGAAGATAAATGCTTCTTTTTCTTCCAAACCTTTTTCACGTTAGGTTTCTTGTTCATAGATGCTCGATTCTGTGCTCGAATCCTTGGAATCGTCTTCTGTTTCTTTGGTGAATTTTTAGGCACCCAGATCTAATTTGGTTTATCCACAAGTTGTGATTTTGGTACCCAAATTTGCCCGACTCCTTGCATGCTACTTGTAGCATTTGTTTGTCGAGGGTATGGAGAAGATTTGCTTCATGAATTGGTCTTCTGATTGCATCTTTTCCATTCTTCTTTGCTTGGTGCAATAGGAACAATGAGTTGCCCTCCTTTAAGTGATAGCTTTAGCTGATTCATATCCCAATCTGATACTGCTTTGTAAGTACGCATCCAAGGAATACCAAGAATCATCGTCTCATTCTTGTGTTCACTTGGAAAGCATACAAACTGATGCGGACATGAAAATCCATGTACTACCACATTCAAGTTGACTACTCCCAATGTTGGATTTGGATTCTTGTTACATCCTTTGATTGTTGTTATTCCTGCGGTCAATGCTTGACTTGTTGCTTTCCCGTATGTGGAATAACTGACTGCATTCACTCTAGCTCCTGTACCAAAGCATTGGTGCTACGATTGTTGAGTTATACTTTGATGCGTAGATCCATTCCATCTACCAGTCGTCATCTGTTGAAACTGTGTCTTTAGGTAATTCCCATTGTCGATCATCTAGTTCCAAAGTGTTGATGGGAATCGGTATCTGTTGAGACTTGAGGGCAGTTTTATGCTTGAGGACCTGAAGTCTAGCTTCCTCTTGGGCTTCATCAATAACCTCCTTTCACTTCATCTTCCTTTGTTTGGCTGCATGCATTCTCTCTAGCAATTCATTGGTTAGTGGAAAATTGTATTTCTTTAAACGACATCCACTAATCCAATTAGCCATTGGTTCACCATCTAGGGTTGACAAATTTAGTGCTCCACTTGGAGATACATCTTCAATGATAAATGGTCCATTTCCCTTTTTCTTAAACTTGGGAATGTGTTGCTTAAGGGAATAGACTAGAACTAAGTCCCCTTTCTTGAAAACTTTGGTGATTAAGTGAGGATCAAAAAACTGTTTTTGTTTCCGCTTTTGTGCATAGATATGAGCTACAACAGTTAGCCTTTGCTCGTCTAGCTTTTCCAAATCTTCAAGTCTTTCTGACAATTCATGTCCACTCCACTCAAGAGTCTGTGCTACCCTTAATGTCGGCAATAGAAATTCTATTGGCAGTATGGCCCATAAACAAGGTTAAAGGGTGTAGCGTTTAAAGCTGTTTTGAATGAAACTCGATAAGCCCATAGAGCGGCCTGGAGATTCATTTCCCAGTCTGTCCTTCCTGAACTAACCACTTTGGTCAGTACAGAGCTAAGAATTTTATTCGTATGCTGAGCTTGTTCGTTTGCTTGTGGGTGATAGGGAGTTGATTTATTATGGATAACCATAAACTCATTAAGCAGATACTCTATTACCTCGTTGAGGAAATGAGTTCCCCGATCACTGACAATCTCTGTTGGCAGTCCATACCTTACGAATACATACTCATATAAGAATGCAGCAGTGGTTCTAGCATCATTCTTTTGGGTTGCTTTAGCCTCGGCCCACTTGGTCAAATAGTCCGTAGCTACAATGATATATTGAGCTTGGGTTCTATAAGCAGGTGGCTGTATCGGTCCAACAAAATCTATACCCCATTTTACGAAGGCTCTGGCCCCCATCATTGGTCTTAAGGACATGCTGTCTACTCGTGTTGGCATTTTTGCTTGTTGACAAGCATCACACCTTCGAACATATTCTTTGGCATCTACAAAAAGTGTTGGCCACCATATGCCTGCCATTAAGAGTGCTCTTGCGGTGGTCTCACTAGAAAAGTGACCTCCAGCTAATCCAGCATGTGCTTGTTCTATAATCGGAATATACTCGTTTTCATTTGCACAAAGACGCAAATGTTGATCTTTACCTCTCCGATACAATTGGTTCCCAATGAGAGCATAGTCTCTTGTTTCCATTTCAATTGCTCTTTAATGGCGTTTACTCATATCCTCAGGAAACGTTCTGCTCGATAAGTAAGTAACCTGATAGTTACTCCACTTAGGAACAGGTGACATTTGAAACATTGTTAGATGAGGAATGGGTGGTTGTTTTTGACACTGAGGGCAATCTTTTACAAAAGATCTAACATCTTTTCTCATAGTCGGCCAAAATACTCCAAGTCTCAAGATTCGTTGCATAGTTTGGTCTTCCACAAAGTGAAGTCCTACTATGGTAACATGTGCTTGACCTAGGTATTGATCCTTTCCTTCAGGGTTAATGCATAAAAGCAATATCCCATCTCGATTTCCCTTATATAGCCTCCCAGCTAGTAATTGATACATAGCCGATTGCTCGATTAAATCAACTGTGATAGGAAGTGGTGAATCCACTTGAGCTATTGTCATTATGAAACGATTTTTTTCGACCATCTAGGTATCATTTCCAGAAAGAACAAATAGGCATCTGGTGGATCATCATCTACCCCTTTAGGTGATTCCCCTGAAACAATCCTTGATAAATGATCTGCTCATTGATGTGTAGTGCCTTTTTTTACAACCACAGTGAAATCAAATTTGAGAAGAATGATGAACCATCTCACTATTCTCCATGTGCTGCATGGTTTGTCTACAAAAGCCACAAACTTGTTGGCTAATAGGTAATGTCTATACTTTTTAACGGCGTAGATCATTCCTAGTCCTTCTCTTTCAGTGGTGGTGTAATTCTTTTCTACCATATTCAATTGTCGGCTAGCATAAGAAATAGGAAAGTCAATTTTCCCATCTCCTGGTTGGGCTAGTATACAACCAATAACAAAGTTTGAAGCATCTACGTGTACGTGGAATACATTATCCCAATTGGGTTCTTTCAATATTGGAGCTGAGGTGAGATCTTGCTTAAGCTTCATGAAGGATTCTTCACATGCCTCGGTCCGTTCAAAGTGCGTAATCAAGCTATACATGGGTTTTGCAATTATAGCATACATGTAGATGAACCGTCGGTAATATCCACAATGTCCCATGAAGGCTTGTAGCCCTTTGACTGTTGTTGGTCTAGGCAAACTAGCAATGACATGAATCTTTTCAATATTGGTAGCTATGCCATTTTTAGACACTATATGTCCAAGGATTTTCCCTTGTCTTTCCATGAATGTGCACTTTTCAGGGTTTAAGCAAATCCTGTAAAGTCTACATTTCTCAAATACCTTTTTGAGGTATTCAAAATGATATCCTCGGATTGACGAATGTACGCATAAATCATCCATATATACTTTTAAGAATTTCCGAAGATACTCTTTGAAAGCATGGCTCATCAATCTCTGAAATGTGGCTGGAGCATTAGTCAACCCAAATGGCATAACCCGATAGGTAAATATATCCCATTCTATTGCAAAAGCAGTTTTATGCTGATCTTTGGGGTCAACCAAAAGTTGATTGTATCCCGAAAAGCCATCTAGGAAGCTATAAGCTTCTTTTCCTGCCACTCTTTCTAAAACATGCTCAATTATCGGAAGAGGAAAGTTGTCTCTAATGGTAGCTGCATTCACTTTTTTGAGATTAACACACACTCGTAATTTCCCATTCTTCTTAGGTACTACCACAATTGGAGACACCCAATCAATGTGTTCAATTTCGTAAATGAATTCGGCTTCTTTTAGGTCTTCTTTGATCTTTCTGGCAAATGTTTCGTTATAAGTGTATGGTCTCTATCTACTTGGTTTCGCATCATCTCTCATGGGTATAGTATGTTGACAGATTTCTGGATCAACACCCTTGAGATCCTTGTAAGACCAAGCGAAGATATCCCGATATTCCTTTAACAAGCTTAGCAAAAGCTTTTCTTCTTCTTTTGTTAGGTCATTTGCAATGTAAGCCGGTCTAGGCTCTTCTCCTGGTTTAGCCAAGTCTACCCTTTTAGCGTTTTCAGGTCCTTCGTCAGACTCGCCTTGTTTCCGTAGTTCCCTAACAGGTGTTCGATTATGATTTTCCAATCTTGGAGAGTATACTTTTTGTAATGGGATGAAACATGCATTACATCCTTACCATACTCTTTAAAAACTTTTCCTCCCCTCCCTTTAAGAGTAATTGAGCTCTCGTATGTTCTTTTTTTGATCCCGAATCTTCTGAGGTAGCTGAGTATTCATCTAACTCATCAATTGCATCGTAATAGAGGTCAGAAAAGACTTGTTGAGCTTTCAGCAAGTCCTTTGTTTCCTCATCTTTGTTTTCAATGTTAAGGACTGATATCATTTGGATGGGAATTATGTCGTACCCATCCTCATTGCAAAATTGAGTAGACATAGACGTATTCACGCATACATCCATTGTCGCTAAGATTTGAGTCCACTCGAATGGTTCAAATAAATGTTTTGGAAAGGGTTCTGGTATGTAGGCTTTGTCTGTACAGTCCCTTTCTAGGATACATTCCTCTTGTCTCAAGCTTCCATTTTCTGAAGCTCCGCACATCCAAATAGGAGTGTCTTTGTTTAACCAAGATGGGAGTTTAGTTTCAGCCGAAGAGACCGAATCAAACTCTTGGATGAGTATTTTCAAGACGTCTCTATAGGTGTGATCTTTTAGATTGACTCTTGTTATAGATCCCACCTGCTTCAATACAGATAGTTGTTTCCCCAATCTTGGATAAGGTGTACCTGTCGCATGAAAGGTCTTCCCAATATGATTTCATAGTTGAGTTTTTTCCCAAAGTCTACTATGGCAAAAGTGTGTTGATATTCAATTCCACAAGAGTTGACTATCACTTTTTCTAGTAGCCCTAGTGGTCTTTCAATGTGTCCATCAGCCAATTGAAATTTCATTCGCGTTTGTCTAATGGCTGGCTATCCCTAGGATTCCCATACTGCTTTAGTGGCTATGGCTATGCGAGATCCACTATCCAGTATTGCCATGGTTTCAATCTCATTATATTTCACTAAGAGGGTAGCGTTTTCTTCTTCCCCTTCATAATATTCTCCGACCTTGTTCATAGGAACTGATCGAATCTCTTTGTTTTTCGTTTCATTTTTTGAGTTTCCCAGATTCTTAGAGATTAACCCTATTATACCCACCTTCTCTAGGGTTTTTTGTAAATCATTCCATAAGTATGGCCTGAGTTTCAACAATTCTCCCAAGGTAAGAGTGCATTGGATAGGTGTAGACATGATTGAATGAATGTTGTCTACTTCTAGGTGCTGTTCGGCTCTTTTTACTTGAGTGGTCTTGCAAATGATAGATTCATTTTTGTTATCTCCCAAGTAAGAAGGTAATGTTTTTAATGTCATTGGTTTAGATATCCCTGAAGCCTCCGATCCGCAATCCCCGTATAAGGATTGTAAATCCATGTTCATATCAGATGGTAGATTATCTAACCACACTTCCCCTATAGGAGCCGACTTTAAAGTTAGGCTCTCATCATTGATCTCCCTTACCTTTTCCCATAAGTGTCCTGGCCAGTCTTCCTCTACGAATGGAATTCCGTATGAGGCATCTTCACTGTCCGGCACTATGAGCTCTGGTTCATTTGTTTCAAGGTGGGGTTCTGCCACCACATCGGATTTTGCTTTCGTTTCTTCTACCGCAAGCGCTTTCGGTTTTGCAATACTTTCAAGCTTGGGTTTTTGTTTATTCAGCATTTCTTGCGTGATTCTTACCAAATTTTAATAAGATTCCAGCTTAGCTGCTTCCATGTCTAGAGATGGATAGTTTTTCCATTCGTTTTCCATGTTTTGGCTTGCTTTAAGTTGTGCTTGGTAAGCTTCCAAGGCGGCATTGATACGCTCAAAAATTTTATCAACCAGAATGGATCCTCCAGATTTCACGGTTGTTTCCTTGAATTCACTGCCAGTTTCTTTCAACTTGTCCTGGGCTAGAATTTTTGCTTTCTCTTCGTTTTCAACCCGTTGTTTTAGTTTTCTCATCTCATATCTTTTGCTTTTGCTCCTTTTGATTCTTTGAGAAGAAACTTTCGTGTTCGTCGAATCATAAGAGGAATTGTGTTTCTTTTTCTTTGCTTGAGCTCTAGTGATTACCTTGATTGGAACAATCAGTTCGCTCTCTGATGAGCTAGTAGGCATCACTTGGACTACGTTGACTGCAGTTCTTCCTTTGTTCAAAGGATTCTTCGGACAATCTTCCGGAAAGTGTCCTCCCTTTTTGCAACATTGTATGCAATAGGCTTCAATTGGTTTGAGGTTTTTGTTAGGATCTGGACATTCGTTCTTCCAATGGTCATCAGCACCACAGTTATGACAGTTTCCTATGCTGGGCTTCATCATGGGTCTTCCCATGGGAGGTCTGACACCTTGATTAGCTACATAGTACATTGTGTAAGCTCTGGTGGAGCATCAGTCATGGTTTCCTCCATTGGTGGTGGATGGGGACTATACCAATCTCCCTCTACCATTACTGTAGATGGACTAGGCTTTGCATAGGGTGTAACAAGCACTAATGCTTGTTCATCTATGACTCCTTCTGAGTGCATGTACTTTACATGCACCACATTATGTCTTGGATAAGGATGTTATTGTCCCAACACAGGTTGAGGTCTCTCCATACCCATTGGTGGTGAACTTGGGCCATATTAGGCTGATATCTGTACATGGGTTGTCCCTGGGGCCTCATGGGCACGTACTGAACATTCCCATCATACTTTGGTCTGAAGTAGCACTCGTGGGTCTCATGGTTGGTCCATTTATCCTCGATTGCACACCATTTTTGTGGCCTAATTGGTTGTCCTTGTGGGGATATCCCCTGTCCTGGTCCTCTCATAGGTAATTTTTACATATTGTTCATCATGTCATTCATCCTTTTTAGCATATCTTCTATGACTGAGAGTGGTGCCGCAGCAGCCGTTCCCACTTGTGCTGGTTTTGTTGATGCAGTCTTCTCGCTTTGGTTATCCTTAGGGACATCCTCTTCATTGAAGATCTCACAATTGCCTCCTAGGTCAATAGCATCAGACGCACATGCCTCTAGGGTTGTATGATTTTTACTATAGAGTATAGCATGAAGTTCTTTGTTTAGCAGTCTCTCCAGAAACAATGATACAAGTCGCTCTTCTGCAGGTATCTCCATCTATGGGCATCTGGCAATATATTGCTTCATTCGAGTTGCACAATCCCTAACAGACTCACCATGTTTCTGTTTAAAGCTGTAGATTTGAGCTAACGTATTATGTTTAATCCCCGTTTTAGAACAAGCAGTTACAAATCCTTGAGCTAATGTGTTCAAGTATAGGATCGATCTTGGTGGAATGTTTTGGAACCATGTCAAAGCTTTTCCTTCTAATGTCATTCCAAACCCCTTGAATTGAGTATGGAAATCGAATATACACTCTGCTCTTAGCACTTGCTTAAAGCTTGCTAAGTGGTCATATGGATCCCCTGATCCACTTTATTTTCTGACCCATTTTTGAAAATCAGCTGGTTTGACACGTCTATTTGGTTCAACTCCAGGTCTTTTGGGAGTTGGTCCTGTTCCTAGTCCTTCAAACCAGTCTATCGGAAATAGTGACTCATGTAGCCCTGGACGAGCCTTAGTGTCACCCATTTTTCTACATGATGAGGTGGTTTCTGGTTTCTTTACATTACTCTCAGATGATCTCTCACGATGTTCGTCTCTTGGAGTGGTTTCTGGTCCTTGACCCAATATCCAATCCCGTATGGAATACCCCTGGTATTTGGTTTGTTCTAACTCCTCATGAGTCATCATAACAAAATTGTTGTTATAACAATCCCTAAACAAGTAAGTTGGTAGGTCCGTAGATCCCTTATCTTTAATTTTGAAGATATAGATGATCTTCATGGCCGTTAATTGAAGGGGATCGGAGAGCACCACAGATGGAGAGTGAGAGAGAGAAGAAGACACACGACATAGATATGGATGCAGAGACTCAAAGAGTGAGCAGCCCCCTATACACTTATGCTATGTATAAGGTATACAAGTCAGTGGGTGCCCAGTCGGGCAAGGCACAGGCGCCTATACCCCAACAACCTCCCACTTAAAGGCGACTGTGCCTTTAAGCAAGGGAAGCTAGTCTAAAGACTACAAAAGGTGAGAGAAAATCGCTCTCAACCGATGCCCACTGGCTGGCTGTGATCGTGTGCATCTGGCTGTGTTGCTCCCGTGTAAGTCCATACACCACTAGACGTACCGCACACGTACTGCAAGTATGTACGCAATACCTGCATATCTGCCTCGTGCACTATGCCAACATCAGTCAACAAACGACTGACAACCCCAACTGCAAATGCTCCCACTGCAGCTGCGATATCCGGTCTCAAGATCAGCATCTCATATATGAGACCACCGAATGCCGATAAAATGCTAGTGGGCCCTGCTAGCTCTACGGAGCATGCATCAACATATATATCCCTGGCAATAGGCATCTCTAACTGACAAGGCGTGTCAGCCACATGCATCTCTTGATTGTCCGCAAAAGATGCATCAACCTGTCGTGCAACCTCAGAGCAAACCAGCTGCTCTAGGTGTCTGCTGGAAGACATATCCTGCACAACTATATCCCCATGCTCATTGTCGAGCATAGAAAGGAATGACTGCATAATCGCTGACATCTCAGACTCCTCTGCAATCATCCACTGCAAACATGACCACTCAATCTGCTGTGACTCACTAGAGCTCTCATGCTCTAACGCCATATGCATAGACTCTTGCACAACGTCCTCCTATCGTGAATCACTAGAGCAAGACCGCTCTACTTGTCTATCCTGCATAGAAGTATCTCGCACAACTGACTCTCTGCTTTGCTCAGTCACTAGCAAAGCATGCATGTTTGACTCTGTCACCTCTCTGTGTGACTGCTCAAGTCGTGCCCCAACTGTGTGCACAACAAGCTCACTACTCTGCACTCCATGCAAAGCACCCTGCAACCCATGAGCAAAAGAGACTGTCCGGGTCTCTCGCTCTCTGCATGGCTGTAACAAGATTGAGACTCGACAATCTCGCACCAGTACTATGTGCAATGGGTACCATGTGCCAACTCTAGCACCTCTCGCAATCACTAGCGAACCCAAATGCAACGCAAAAGATCGCTCAAGCAACGATACCCGACATCCACTATCCCTGAGCTGATCAGCGGAGATCAAACTCATCGTCAAATCTGGCACATGATGCACATCTTTGAGCACGTACGATGCACCACTTGGTAATGAAGTCTCACATCTCCTGAACCAGCAATCTCATGCAGTGACCCATCTGCCAATCGCACACTACCATGCACTCTGCTAGAATAGCTACTGAACCAGTCACGATACGGAGTGACATGAAAAGTAGCGTCCCTGTCTAGCACCCACTTCAAAAGAAGTGCACTATCCTCAGACGTCAAAAAATAAGGAGTAATACAGGAAGCAAATGTGACCTCACTGTCACTAGGGTACTCAGACACTGTATCTGATCCTGCAACTGTCAAGTCAACGGAGCCTATAGCATCTACTACATCCTTGAGACTAGCCTGTCTCCTGTGCTGTCTCATACGATGAAAGCATCGCCATCTAATGTGCCCTGTGTGACCACAATGCCAACATCTCAAGTGTCGACACGAACGAGAACGCCCTCTCTCATGAGTCATTGTCCTAGACTCGAAAGTCTCACACATATTGACTACTATAAGTGAATGTCAAAAATAACCAAGAGCTATAACTCTACTCTAGGTACGGTAGCAATGAAATGCACTCAACTAATCCAAAAGAAGCAACCTGCAACGAGAAAATGCTCTCCAAAAAAGAGCTCACCAGCACCTACAATGCTCATGCAAATCCACGCATAAAATCTCTCGCAGTAGTGTAACCACACTGTGCTCCACAAATGGCAATGATGCAAATCCCAAATGCCAAGTGTACGAGGCTCCTGTAGAGTAAACCAAGCTCCTGTACGACTATAAAATATGGCTGCAAATCAGCCCCAAAACAGCCCCAAAATTCAGCTCTTAAACAACTACATAAACAAGTCACAAACGTGTCCCAGATCAGCCTACAACCGAGCCATACATGGACACCTGCAAAGAGGAAACACTGGCTGAAAATTCAGCACCCAAATAAGCCCTTGAACCGCCTGTAAACTTGTAAACCTATAGCTGAAACCTACTGACAAACCTCAAGCCATTAGTGCTCTAATCCGGCTACCTAGCTCGTAGCCACACAAGCATACATCACAATATTCACTCTTGTGAGTGTGCCAAGATAACTGTATGCCTGTCAAACCGTGAGCTAATCACCAAGCCCACACTGTGTGGTATCGATGCATACACACGCACATCTCCCACCTGCAGAGAACACCACACACAAAAGTTGAGTGCAACCCGCAATCTCTACCTAGATCGCATAAATGATGCGCATAAAACTCCTGGGAAAGTTTTGCCAGAGTTTCGACGCACAATGGCTATCAACACAAAATAACCATTGTACTGCAAGCTCAATACAATGAGAAATCAATGCGCATCAAACTACACTCCACATAGATGCATAAGCTCTGCAAACCTGTGCCCAACAAATGCTCACAAAGAGTACCACATGTGACCATACATATCATCCACAACCAACCTCTGCACTTGCTCACAAGATCTACTGCTCACCACATTAGCATACATAGAGCATTACCCGCTCAAAGACCATGTATGCAAGCCACAACACTACAGAAGAACCACTCAACTGCAACTGGCAACACCTATGGGAGTACTAGACTCAACCTGTACCTGGGAGTCAAACCTGATCTTGTAACACCTCATATGCGCTTGCTACCTGCAATGTGCACGGGTAAGCTGTCTGCAGCAAAGAAAACAACAGAGCCCGAAAAATAGTCTTTGTGTTTTTAATTTCAGACCCACCTGCACTCTGAATCAAAAAATAATTCCTTCTACAAAGTCGTAGAGCTTGAAGCCAGCTCCGTTTTGAATCAAAAAGTTTTGGAATCGGAGCTTTGTAGCTCAGGTTATGAGCAAAACTGTAGACTGTTGTCAAACTGTAAAAAACTGAACGACTTTCTTCTGTGCTTCTTTGAGCTCATAGAAAGGCTCAAACTCACTTCCCACCTCGATGCATGAGATGAATGTATCAATCTCACAATGATTCCATGTCTATGGAAGCTCCAAGCTCCAATCTGTCGTCGAATGTAGCCGTTGCAAAGCTTGCCGAGAAGAGGGAAAATGCTGTATACAGTGGGCTGATCTGTAGAGGATGGACTAATCTATGAGCACTAGGAAGCTCCTGAGAGCTCTCCTGCAAGCCTCCTCTATTTATTTTCTCAGATCTGTGACCTCTCCGCCATAGCTGACGAGTTCATCGCAAAGTCGTCCATCTACGCTCTTACACCTGTCGCTCTGATACCAATCGAAGGGGATCGGAGAGCACCACAGACGGAGAGTGAGAGAGAGAAGGAGACACATGACACAGATATAGATGGGGAGACTCAAAGAGTGAGCAGCCCCCTATACACTTATGCTATGTATAAGGTATACAAGTCAGTGGGCGCCCAGACTCTGGGTGGCCGAGCAAGGCACATGCGCCTATACCCCAGCATTAATTGCCCTGGTCTAGCATGAGAAGTCCACAAAAGATCTTTTATATTTCTATCTTCCCAACAATAGACTCCGATCCTTGGATTATCTGTACTAAGTCGTTTCAAAGCCTTCAAGTCTACTTGATCGTATCCCTCAAATTCCAAAGTTGGTGGTCCTTCTTTTGCTGAAATATCTGGGATTATAGTGTTTACTTCTAAGCCCCATTTGTCTACCACGTCAGGATTTTCGACTTGTACATATTGAGTTCCATTTCGATCCATGTACATTTTTCCTTGTTTGTTTTTCCTAAACTCTTCTTCGAACTCAATATCATGATCATCAATGCGAATAGCATACTCCTCGTTAGTATCCAAGTACACCTGGGCTCCATGACGATTAGTCTTGTAAAAAGAGAGTATATGCTTATAGCGCATTGTCGTTCCGTTTTTGAGTGAGTCGAGTAAGAAGACATTTCGGATGTTGAATCTGGAAAGTGTCCGAGACTTTTTCAGGAATTGTGTGCAAGGAGTTGCCTTGATTCACGCTTTCTTTAGTGGATAATCTACTGGTGTTTTCTCCGAATAGGCCTTGATTTCCTATTACACGACCGGATCTAAGGTTCATATAGACTTATGAAGCCCTGTATTGAGTACTCACCTTAGATTGACTTGTCTTCAATTTCCACTTGATTAAATTGCAACTTTCTGTCAAGCCACTGATTCCTTGTCTGCAACCTGATTCCTGTACACAATTAATCAAATTAGATATTTTCCTATAAGGACAGAAGAGCTCTTGAGAACTCCAGTGATTGGTCTCTGTATATCACTTCAATTCGTGCTATGGAAGTCAAAATTTTGACTTTCAGATTCAGCTTAGCAAAATCAAAGGTCTAGTCTACAACCTGTAAACTGAGTGTATTTATACTAATTTTGATCCGATTGAGCCCAAAATTGCCCTATGGCCTTATATTATGCTGGTCTAACACTGTATAAGCCCAAAAGTCAAAATTGAAGTCTCTGGATAACAGAAGTAAATAATCGTGATTATTTACTTTTGTCACTTTTTTGCACTTTTTGGATTGGTTTGGCAAGTATATAACTTGTTAAAGCCCTTGGGCAAGTTTCAACAAGTTTGGACAAAATTTGATCAAGTTTACCCACTGTTCCGTGTCCGCAGACTCTGATTTTGAGAATCTGGCTTAAGTCTCACTTTTGTGGTCCAAATTTCACCAAAATTGATTTGTGGGGTTTATTTGATGTGCTTGACCTTGTGGTATACTCAAATTTGCAAAATCAATAAATTTTGAAGCAGAAGTAAATAATCGCGATTATTTACTTTTAACAATTTTTTGCAATTTTTGTCCCAACTTTGACATAGATCTGTTAAGCACCTTATGTTAAGGTCACTAGCCAATTTTCATCAATTTTGGACAATTTTTTGGTCAAATGGTCATCAATTATCTGTCCGCTGACTAACTTTGCAATTTTAGCCACAATTTTCAATCCAACGATTCAAATCTTACCAAATTTGGTTCATGGGCTTATTAAAACATGATAAAGCTAGTGGTATGCCAATTTGGTAAAAAAAAAAATCAAAAATAGGACAGATGTAAATAATCGCGATTATTTACTTTTACCAATATTTTGCAAGTTTTTGGTCAATTGAGCATATACACATGTTTATCACATCAATATAAGCCTATGAATCAAGTTTCAACAAGTTTGGATAAATTATTCCTCAATTCACACTCAAGATTCAAAAAGTCAGTACAAACTTTAGTTTTTACCCAGTTTTTTGCCAGTTTAGTGATTCAAATCTTTTGGGCCTTTACAAAAGTTGTTTATACACATGCAATGAGTCAATGGTACGAGTCTTAGCTAATTTAGAGCAAAAAGTTAATAATGAGGATTATTAACTTGAGGCTTGAAATGAGCACTTTTTTGCAATTTTCTCAAAGACAATCCGTTTATGATGTTTTTAAGCCTATTGATCAAGTCAAAACTTAATTTGGCCTAAAATGTCAAGAAAAAGTAAATAATCTGAGTTTTGGTCAACTTCTTGAAATTTTTACCTCAAAGTGTCTTTGAGCTTACCCACTGGTTTAGGCTTACTTTCCAGTTGAATTGAGTGAATTCGAGTCTTTTCGTGCTATTTCTAGCCATATACCTAAAATTCTACAACTTTACATAACAACTCACACTTGATTCTTTCAAAGAGAGCAATGTTATGAAATCCACCTTAGATCCTACTTACCCTACTCCTAGTTTCTCATGCAATGGGGTTGTGGAAAGTGTCCACAAACACTCGTTTTCTTGTGTTTTTTATGTTTTTCAGAGTCTTGATCTTAATACTTGTCTCGTATACCAATCATTCTCCAAATCCTAATCTAAATCTACAATCCTACAGTCCTAAAGGTACTCAGCAAGTATGACTACTTCCAAGCTACCTGTACATAGCAAAAGACGAAAATCTTAAGCTATGCGGTTTGTAAAAGAGAAAGTTTTACTTTAGGTGAACCTAGAGGAAGTTAAAGGACAATTACACAAGACGCTTGTGTTTTCCCTAGTTTAGGTCTCTTCGTTCCCCGGCAGCGGTGCCAAATGTGGGACGCATGTCTAACCTCACTATCCTATCTTATTGCAGTATTAGCGAGAACCACTATTAATTTGTCAAACCATGGGACAAAGCTGACTCGACGAGTGTATAGAGGCTACAAGAGGTTGTCAATCTCTCGGAAAACAACTAACAACTCGCATCTAACTCAAGCTAAACTCAAGTGACTGAAATCACCAAAAGCCAATCGCTCATCGATAAGCAAATCACATCCGTTACAACATCAAATGACATCCAAACGTAACGAAACTTCTAGGACAAGTTTATAAGACCTAAGCACACATGCCCAAGGCCTCAAACCCCACTTTAGGTCAAGTTCCAAAATTGCGATTATTAATAGCAGTGGATTTTTGACCCAGAATGCAAATATATGCTTAGCAATGATGCCCTAATACCTTGCCTATGCTTAGTTTTCGATTTGAAAGTGTAAATTCCGAATTATGATGAAATTAGGCTGTGGGCCGGCGATGCCAAAAGCTACAAAATACTGTGAATGGCTTACGTCAATGCATAGAGCTCTTACCTGCGGTTGCAATGCAACAAACACATTCGTAATGTGACAACCAGAGGGAGTGGGAAGCGCGAGAAGGAGAAAAGTGAGCGCCGTTAGCTCACGCTGTGTATTTCTTATATAGAAATCTCTAAAAAACTTACAAAAATTGGCATTTATACCATAGGCAAGGTTTTTGGGTGGTCAAAAGTAATAATCTGGAGTTCTACCACAGCTGGGAATTGGTTGGTTGATACAATCTGGAAGCTTGTAGCCCCAGCTCATTAATTACAAAGTTTACCAAGAAAATAGGAGTTACAATATTCCCAATTTATCAAAATAATAATTGTTTACAAGGAGAACTCCGAAAAACGGTGTCCGTTTGGTGTCCATGTTAGCTTGCTGCTAACATATTTCTTCTCCCATCTCTTCAAATCTTCCAGCTTTGCAAAACATACTGATCCATTCCTTATTACCAACGAGCTTGTAGAAAAAGTTTCATCCATTTTTGAATCAGGCGAGACCCTTTTTCTTTTTGTACCACTGCAATCTTGCTTTACAATAGTACTTGGTCAAAACCCATCATTTTCCTATGATCATGAAACTCTTTACTCACCTTTGGTAGACAAGGATCTTTGAGGTTGTCACGATTTCTTTCATGGTTTACACAAACTGTGAGAAATTGAGCAACACATTTACCATCTTTGCTTTGTATCCTGGCATAAATTGAACCATCATCCATTACCTTTGTTTCCATTCAACTCCCACAATGTAGGGCTACCCAAGGATAAGATGATAGGAAGATGTGTCTTGTATAAAGAATATTTTTTTCCAACCTTTACATTACATATTGTCACCTTGACACTTGGACACGTGCATACAATTCACCTAATGAATTGTTTGCCAGTTTGACCATCCACCCACGTTCTGTCCATTGGCCATTTACATTTGTTGTAGAGATTGTTTGACATTATATTTATTTCAGACTTATGGTCAATTAAGGCAACAAATGGTTCTTCAAGATCACCTACCTTGACTAATGTCTCTGTAGTAGCTCACGCCCAGTGGCTTCTAGAGTAGTGGCTCCTAGGAATGCTTTGAGATTCTTCCCCATCGTCAACAAATTTCACTTGTCTTACATTCCTAGAAGACTGGTAAAATCCTACCATAGCTTCATCACCTTCTTTAGCTTGCACCTGTACTCCTTGTGTCTTTACAACATCACCTTCAGCTTGTGGGCAAATAGACTCTCCAAGTGTTTGCATCTTTCTCTTGATGACATCGATTAATTTATTCATGGAATTCATGCTAGGCTATGCCGAGCACCTCCCCCAAAGTAAACTCAACCTTGCTGTTCAAAATCCTTTCTTCTAGTACTTTCTTCAATTTTGTAGCAAGCTCAATGTCAGATTGTAGTTTGTAAGCTGGTCCTTTTGGCTTACCTTTTGTTAGGCTTCTTCTTCTTCCCTCTTGTAGACTCCTCCATGGTCACTTCTGGTGAAGGTGGCTCTTGTGGTGATGGTGCTCGTGAACGTGTTGCATTATTACTTCCTCCAATTTTTGTAGCTCTTTTTGAAGGCCCTTCATCACCATTTTCACGCCTACACTTTTCTTCTACAATAGTTTCATGGCTTTGGCAGTTTGTAATGTAGGCATGCACGGACATTGAGTCCATTGGATCATTCCACCCTATTTTTTGATGTATACAGCCACTTGCTTCATGTAGAATCTCTTTTGTATGCTTTTCTTTTTTAGGTAACTCCATGACATTTGACCAAAGTCTACCATGGTGATCATTCACCTCTTCATCACTAAGATGCTCAAGTTTCACTCCATAAGTAGCTGCCTCAATTGAAGAGGTGGCATGGTTAGCTGCCATATCTTCAACTAAGGTTTGCATTCTCCTCTTGCCAAAGTTAGCTCTCAAGGGTAGACCTATCTCCCTTAAGTGGATTTTAACATCCTTAAAAAAACACAACATCTTTTCTTAAAGCATCATTAAAACTATCATAATCCCTTCTTACATGATCAATGCTATCACACCATATACATATGTGAACAAAACCTTATTTGGTTTGTTGTCTTTGCCTTGAAGGCGATGCTGATGGTTGTTCCTTTTCTTCAAGCTTTGCAAGTTTTAGCTTTAATTCATGCATGCCTTTCACAATCTCATCTAGCACAAATTCATCAACTTTTGGAGCTACAATATAATGTTTTACTATCTTTCAGGAGCCAAGGAGGTCGGGGTAGAAGTATTGACTACCATTTTATCTATTCTGCTTTGCTGCTTTGCAAGTAGTGAGATAGAATTTTCAACATCATTCCAGCTAGTCTTTAGTCCTTGCTTAACATCTTTGTCTTCAAGTAGAAGCTCCAAGTTTTCTTGAAGTTCTTTTCCTATTGCTTGTAGGAAACGCTCTGTCTTCTCTGATTATAGTGTGGCATTTTTTTGTCCTTGTTACTTGAGAATAGCATCGCTCAAATTCCCTAAGAAACTCTATTGGAGAGAGTCCCTCCTTTGGCTTAGCTATCCATTCCAAAAATGTTCTTTTTGTCACTTGCTCTGAATCTTCCATGAAACACTCTTCCTTTGAGGCCAATTTTACCCAGCTTGCCCCATGCACTTCTCTAATTGATCTTACATGCTCCCTAATCTTAGGAGTCACAACCAACTCAAAGATTTCTATGATCTCACCTTCTGGTACTCGATGTAGTTCCATCTCCTTCACATATCCGTGAAGGTACTTTCACATGTTTCCCATCAAATTGATCCATTTTGTGGACAGCGGTTGAATAGATTTGGTTGTTGAGACCTCCCATCTTTCTATACCATATTGATGTGCATAAATGAGGTAAATGCTTGAAACATTTGACTTGTATCCATATCAAATTGCACACCATGTTGCCCTGTATGATCACCCATTACTCTCAGAAACTCTCACACTGGTAGGTTCACGTTGGATTCACCAAGAATATGTTGAGAAGTTTGCGATCTTTCCAGGAAAGCACCAAGCTTCTTGCTGTGAGAATTTTTGAGGTAACTCCAAAAACTATATGAAGGAGTTATACCATAGATGCAATAAAGTCTAGAGTTTGTTAGGGAGTGCAATCAAAGAAGCCCCATTCTCTCTCTCTTGCACTCACACACACAAAGAAAGAACACAAAAGAGAAAATAAAAACAACACAAAGATGAAAACGTCAAGACTTTGGTCAGATGTTATCATGGGTAGGACGAAAGGGTCAATAGATGAGTAATTAGCATTCAACCTTTGCTAACCAAACAAGCTACAAATTGTTCTTTAAAACTATAGTTTTGTGCTTACTATGATATATATGTTTTGTTTAGTGATTGGGATTGATTGTGTGTACAAATCCTCTAGGTTCATAGCAAAATAAGTACACTTGAATCAAAAGAAAAGCTATAGTCTAGAAGGGGTAGTATGATGGGATCCGATGAAAGAAGTATTTTATTGAGACTTTCTGGGCCAAAGAGAAACACTATATGTTGTTGGAAGTGTATTTTATGGCTAATTCATACGTTAATTGTAATAGATCGCACAGAGTGGAAGCGATAGAAATTCACATCATGTGGGTTATTCATCTAGGATATTTCTAGTATGTGCATAGATGTGAGAGAAGTGAAGAGAAGAGAATTTCCTTCCCAAGCGCTATTCTTGCGCGTAGGCAATAAGGATACTGGGAGGAGAAATGTACCTGTAGCAAGGAGAACCTAGAGTTTGTAGAGAGAATGAGCATATAAGACTGAGAGAGATTTGTGAGAGTGTAAAGATATGGCTACTCACTTTGTGCATTAACGTATCTCTCCAAGAAGGTTGATCATAACTTTGGCGGAGTGTTGTAGATTGGATGCCTTTAGTAATTAGGGCACAAGAGAGATAGCGATAGAGATAGAGATAGAGATAGAGATAGGGATAGGGATGGGGATAGGGATAGGGATAGAGATAGGGATAGAGATAGAGGTAAATGTAGGGATAGGGTAAGGGTGGGTGTATAATTAGAAGTGGATAATAGCTAGGTTAGGGAATATATTTGGAAATAGAGATAGAGGTAAGGGTTGGGCTAGAGGTGAAAAGCAAAATATCAAGAAACCAACAAAAAGCACAAATCAAAACACACCTTGTTTGATAACCCTTCGATATTTATTTGCCAATTTGATGGAGAGAGAAGGAGAGGGAAGAGTTTTAGCCTTGCATGGTGCACCAAATCCATGTCTTTCTTTGATTATAATTGATCTTACAAAGATGGCTTACAAGATGGATAGTCTTCCTCAAGAAGCAAGTGTAGGCTTATACTTATGTTTATTGCTAAGTACAATTAGGCATTAATACTCTCTCCCCATAATGAATGGTTTTCAAGGAAGAAGAGGTCTCCTTTTATAGGTGAAGGGAACCCCCAAGGGCTACACAAAGAAAGAGAGGATCCAGTGTGAATAGGAACTAGCAAAGTTTGAAATGGGCTGTCCCTGCATGATATGGGAAGACTGGGGTCTACCATTTTGAGCATATCTCATGAACATGGAGGGCTGTACTACTAACATGCAAAGACGCGAGTTGTGTTTTCTTGAGGTAGACTAAAGATGGATCGATCTTTGAGACACATTTGTACTCCTTGAGAATTTCAAACAAGTGCGTTGTATTTTTTCATAGCCTCTTGTTGCATCAATTGTGGCATGGTTTGTCCTTTTTAGGTGATTTTCTATCAAGGATTTGCAACTAAGTTGGTGGTATGTCATTGCCATAGTCTCACAAAGGGCACGAGTCTACAAGGACTTCAATCTCCTAGGACCAAAAAAAGAAAACAAAAATACAGAGAAATTTTTTCCAGAGAATGTAGAGGGAAACAAACAAAACTGGTAAAGAAAATGTAGGGGATAATGTAGAGGTAGTAGTGAACAAGCTAGAGGATTTTTCTTTAGAGGGAGAGCTCTTCATAGACATATAAAATTATACCGAGTTGTGCTAACATGAGAGAAAGACTACTTAAAGTGCAATTACATTGTATGTGAAACACTAACTAACTTAACATGTTTACGTTTAAGTTTAAGTTCAAGTTTTTGTTTCAATAATAAGTTACTATTTTTGATGCAATTCAAAGTTGTTTAAGTTTAAGTTCAAGTTTTTGTTTCAATAATAAGTTACTATTTTTGATGCAATTCAAAGTTGTGATGGTTTTTCAGTGTCTAAAGTAAAATTGTTTTTAACTTTTTCTTACCATCCCCATCGCAGTGATGGAACTTTGCACCAGCCATTATCTTCACACTCTTCATCTTTAGAGCAATCATAATGCTAAGTCATTGGTATCCACCAAGAACTCACATGAGACATTGCAAGTCCAATGCTCCAATGATGGAGGAGGTGGATGTCATGGTGGTGTTGTCATTGATGCTTGCGCACCACCTCATAGTCCTCGAGCATCCATTCATGTCTCCTTGTTTGGTGCTCCCACACCAACTACACAATCACCATCTACTCCGCCAACAGTCAACCACTCATGTTTTCACACCACACGACACATGTGAGGCCAAGGGTAGTGTGAAGCAGCAAGCACTTGGGACTTTCCTATGAGTAGGACTTATGGCTCAGTGGAGAGCCAAGCTTCACATCCCTTGACCTCAAAGTGCATATCACACACCACTACCGCACACAAAACCACTCTCTCACTTCCATTCCGCAAACAAAAATTAAGATTTTATTGCATGAAAAATGTGTGGAGGGGCATGCAATTGTGGAGAGGAAGAAGGTGAAGTAGGTCTCAGAAAGGCGGCGTGGGCAAGGCCTCTAGCGCACAGGGAGCGGGTTGGTCGACCTGCAGCAAACTGGGATCTCTCTCTCTCTCTCTCTCTCTCTCTCTCTCTCTCTCTCTGTGTTTGTTTACATTGGCTCAAGGGAAAGTTCACATCACTACATGGATTCGGGGATCAAGCTTTGTCTCGGCTACTCTCTCTCTCTCTCTCTCTCTCTCTCTCTCTCTCTCTTCAATGGTGTTTGCCCTATCTGCCATGGGTTTCATGTGAGCTCTTTTACACATTGCCAGCTACTCTCAGAAGGGTGCCCGCATGGCAATTGGCCACGCCAACATAGAATTGCTTGTGATATGCACGAGTTTAGAGCAATACAAGCATGCATGCATGTTTTGGAGTCAAATTTTACACAGTCTAATGTGAATGAAAGTAAATTGTCTGATTAGCTTGTACAATTCATGCAACATTCAAGGGTCTTATTTAAGGAGAAACGTCAGGGGTTCTTTGGCTTTTGTGCCTAGATTGAACATCACCAATTTACAGGTGTTAAAGTTATGGCATCTCAAGTGAACTGCTCAATGTGATCCCAATATTTATTTTGGCTTTTAGGTATTTAATTCACTTATTTGTCAAAGTCCAAGTAGGACCATTTACTGAAGCGGATATATATACAGTCCGTTGCCCCCATTGTATTTGTATCAATTCATTGCCTTGGTTGGTTGGTTCAATCTCGGGGGGTGTACTATGTAATCGTGTTAATGTATAGCGTGAGTTCAAAAGGAGGGGTTATAAAATGCAAAAAAAAGGCAATCTAATAGAGATACATCAAAATAAGGAGTTTTTATATTCAATTTTGTAAAAAAGTCCTAAAATAAGGGGTCATTTTATTCATTCAAACATGTTAAAAAGGGGGTTTTTTTAATACCTCACAAACGCACGCTATATAGGGGGTACTGAGTGGTGAACCCCCCGAGGGTTCAATAGTCTCTCTCTCTCTCTCTCTCTCTCTCTCTCTCTCTCTCTCTCTCTCTCTGATTAGCTTGTACAATTCATGCAACATTCAAGGGTCTTATTTAATGAGAAGCGTCAGGGATTCTTTGGCTTCTGTGCTTAGATTGAACATCACCAATTTACAGGTGTTAAAGTTATGGCATCTTAAGTGAGCTGCCCAATGTGATCCCAATATTTATTTTGGCTTTTAGGTATTTATTTCACTTATTTGTCAAAGTCCACGTAGGACAATTTACTGAAGCGGGTATATATACAGCCCATTGCCCCCATTGTATTTGTATCAATTCATTTCCAAGGTTGGTTGGTTCGGGGTGCACTATGTAATCATGTTAGTTATAACGTGAGTTCAAAAGAGGGGTTATAAAATGAAAAAAAGGCAATTTAACAGAGATACATTAAAATAAGGAGTTTTTATATTCAATTTTGCAAAAAGTCCTAGAATAAGGGGTCATTTTATTCATTCAGACATGTTAAAAAGGGGGTTTTTTAATACCTCACAAATGTACGTTATATAGGGGGTACTGAGTGGTGAACCCCCCGAGGCAATAGGCATGTGAAAGCTCCAATGTGGAAAGCACTGTGATAGCATTCAAAAAGGACACTTGAGCTAGAGTGCTACACTGTCTTGGCATTTTGAGATGCAAGTACCAGGCCCCTCCTCCATGGAAATTGTTGAGTACATTCTGGTGGGCATCTTGAGACGCCATCCCGGCAAGGTGACGCCCCACCATTTGGCTTTGGGTTTGCAAAGGAGACGGTCCTGATTTTGACCCACCTCTACGGGAAATATTTTGAAACTCCCTTGGATTTGGTCTTTTGAAGAGTTCTCAGAGAGGGAAAGTGCAAAGGATAGTAGGTGTTCCCATGAAGCCTCATCATTAACAATGAACCAAGACCAACATCGACACATGGCTTTGGAAAGTGTATCGACCACCACCCAGCGGGCTATGCACGGAAAAAGATCTCAGCCACTATTTTGTTTGGCTCAAGATTGTGAAACCAAAAGAAAATGTACAAGATTGCTAGGGGACAAAGGCAAAGGAAAGCTTAACAAGGGTGTTAGTACCAATACTGAGTTATTTTCCTTGGTATTTCACGAGGTCCGACAACTGTTGCTATAAATGTGACACAATGCTTTCTTTTTCTTGGGAGTTTGAAGCCAAAGACAAAAGCAAGAACTCAAAAAGGAAAAAGGAAAAGGAAAGCTGCACAGAGATACTGATGATAAAGGTTTGATAGAGGAGATTGGCATGACATACGTGGAGGCAAACACAATGGCTACAATGCTAGATTTCTAGTCATGAGGCCATTGTCCTTACTAGTTTCAACCAGAGAGAGGCTTGTGAGTGGTAGAGAGGGGCAAGCAATGCTTCCTATAAATAATTTGGACCCTTGTGTTGAAGTTCCACTTACCAGTGTTTGAATTTGTTGGCGGAGTTGAAGGCACATGCATCTAGTAAGGAACCAATTAGATGTATCTAAAACACTATGGATGCATGAACCGTTAGGAGGAACTTTTTATTTGCCACAAGCTTATGCAGGTGATTAACATTTTGACGAATAAGTGTATGCCATGTGTGCAAGAATGGTGAATGTGTAAGAGATGTGCAAGAGTGGTCAAGATGTACTTTTCTTCCAAAAATAAGATGAATTTTTTTAATGATTTTTGGTATTCTATAACTCACATATATGATCTCCGATTTGAGTAGAGATCATAGATCTACAATCTACATGTTGAGATCTTTCCATAGATATGCTATGTGATATGGTTTTACCTCTTGTATTTTAAATCCTTTTTTGGGAAGAAAATTTGAATTGAAATAAACTAGCCGTTTTCTTTGTTTGAATTCAAAAGTTGTCCTTTGATTACTTTCTTAATCTAAAGGTTTGAGTTCCTTAAATTACCAAACAAAGAGGCCCTCTAATGCAATCCATTGTTGTTGGTCTGACTATGGACATGATGTGTTTCAAAGTTCATTGTCTCAAAATGATTTGGATGTGATTTGCTCATAGTCCATGAATGGGGATTCTTGGTTGTACTGTGGTCTGCAATTCAATTTTCTAAAAGGAAACCAATGCTTGAGATGGCATTCTTCTAAGGTAAAAAGGTAAGGGTAGAAAATCCAAGTACTGTTGGGGTGTCCATGATCACTTCTTCATCGACTTTGCCTCACTATTTATGTCCACTATGAGCTACAAAGAGGGTATTAAAGTTATGGCATCTCAAGTGAACTACCCAATGTGATCCCAATATTTCTTTTGGTTTCTAGCTATTTATTTCAATTATTTGTCAAAGCCTGGGTAGGGCAATTTATTGAGGTGGGTATATATACAACCCATGCCTCCATTGTATTTGTATCAATTCAATGTCAAGGTTGGTTGGTTCAATAGTCTCTCTCCCTCTATTTCTCTCTCTCTTGTGTATTCTCCCCATTGTTCTATGCTTTTGCAACATCAACTTGGACAACAAGAGCAACGCTCCACTCTGAATATGTTGCCCCTGCTCTCTTAGAAAGAGGTGGATGATTTGTTGAAAAAACTTAGGCCACCAATCTTTTGAGAGTATGAAAAGGATGCAACAAAGGTAGAATGAATATATTCTTGAGTAAGAGGGATGGAATTCATGATCTTATTGTGGATGTCGCTCAAGGAGAAGGGCATCATACCACATCATGGGTGGACTTTGAGGATATGTTTAGAAAATATTCTTTTCCCACCAATGAAATTTTTACATGGTTGGGTGGAGAGCCAGGCTTCACATCCCTTGACCTCAAAACACATCTTGGCTCACACTGCTTGCCACTCCTGGTCTCACCCTTGCTAAGACTCCCATAAAGAATCCTGTTGTGACCCATGTATACCAACAAGGCATGCTTGTGGACCTCTCTTACACCACCCTATTGTGAAAGATATTTGGGTAGATGAGAATGGTAGGAGGTGACTACTATCATGCACAACTTTTGCTTATAGGTCTTATGTCACCACCTCATGAAGAAATGGAAAGAAATACTAGCGGAGCTCTAAAACATGCTTCACAACGCATTTTACATGGAGAGTGCGAAGCATCACTTCTTGACCAAATGGATGCACATACAAATGTATGACTACTTGAAGCACAAGCACTCAAAGGTATACAAGGCATTGAAAACAGAGCTCAAAACAAATGGTACTCTTAATTCTAGTTAATCCACAGTAGTCATCATTAATCAACCATTAATGGAGGCTTAATGCTCCTTACAAGATGACCTGGCTTAATCCAGGTGCTAATCAAGAAAAGTGATAATGACTTGCTTAACTCTGTCTTCTGCTTCTTCCCGTTATGGCTTAGGAACTTCCTCTTCCAATGGCCATCCGATTTGGCTTCCGCTTCCTGATTCGAATGGCTAATGATGGCTTAGAAGCTCGGCTTGGCTTAAGGATAATAAGATTAGCTCTGGTTATGAGAGCTTAGGCTCGGTCTATGAAATTGGCTTATGAGGTTCAGAATCAAACCTTGGGTTTAAGCGATATTAGAGATCAAGCTTGGCTTATGATTGAGGATTATAGCTCAGAAAATTATGATTACTTTGATTGGGTTTGGCTCGAGAGATTAGAGATTATGATCTTCAAGGTTTAAGATGGCTAATCCGGTTTAGAGTAGGCTTGATATCAGATCTTGGCTTATGGCTTCGAGTTAATAAGCTTAAGTCGGCTTAAGAGCGCTTAGAGAGTAGGTTATTGGAAGTTTATGAGCTTAGGCTTGAGGATATCAGGAGCTTAATTAATCAAGCGAGCTTAAGAACTTGAAGATTACCCGCTTATGAGGAGCTTGACTTTGAAGGCACGAGGAGGGAGCTTCTGAGCTTAAGGAACTTGAGATTATTTGGAGCTTAAGAACTCCCGAGCTTGAAGATATTCAGAGCAGGAAACACCCCGATGATGAGGAGAAGGCTTCCGAGCTTAATGAGTTTGAGATTATGAAGAGGCTAAGGAATTCAAAGCTTAAGGAGCTTATGAGATTATGGGGAGGATTAGATTAAGGGCTTGAAGGTATGAGGCGGAGAAGAACTCCCGATGATGAGAGAGCTATATCATGAGGAGAGCCCTATCACACTACCTTCCTTCCCTTTTATTGCATGGTGAAAAAGAATCGGCATCCCATTAGCGATATCGTTAATGGGAATAGCCGCTTGATGATGTGGCAGGGCCAGTTTTGAGTGACGCGGATTCCATCGGGATCAGTGCTGAAAATCATCGCCATCGGTTGCTCTGCAACTTTCGCTTCATGAGCGCTGCCATCCGAGCACCTCCCTGGCTTTCACGAGCGATTCTTCCCCCTGCAGCGCTGCTCGCCCCTGGATTATTCGCCATGCCATATCCTCCTCCTCTTTTTTTAATGGGGAAATTACCAAAATACCCCTCTAATTTGAGGAAATTCCCAAAATACCCTTCAAATTTCAAAAATTCCCAAAATGCCCCTGATAATTTGTCATAAATTCCCAAAATGCCCTTCAAATTTTCCAAAATTCCCAAAATACCCCTGGTTGGGAGACTAAATTTCTCGAAAAATAAATTTTTCTGTAGGTCTTTACAAGAAGAGTGATTGTCTATCGTACAAGATGCTAAAACTACAATTTGAGTTGGTTACGTAGGCTTTGGAGATGAATTGCTTCATTATTTTTAGACATAATTGCCTTTTTTGCGATGGTAACTGGTGACAAATTACATGCTGAGCACTCAAAAACGGATCTCAATTGTCAAAAACAAATGAAGATTAGAAAATCTTGAACATTCCAACCAAAATAGATACAAGGGTATTTTGGGAATTTTTGAAATTTGAGGGGTATTTTGGGCCTCAAATTAGAGGGGTATTTTGGTAATTTTCCCTTTTTTAATTCCCTTCACATTAGGGTTAAAAAACAAACCCTTCCTACCTTAATGGGTGGCCACCTCATTTCATTGGGCGGCCATTTTAAGTTGATGAGCGGCCGGTTGAAGTTGGTGGGCGGCCCTGCTTGTTACCACGTCAATTAACCCCAAAACCTGTTCCAAATGGGCATTGCTTCTAGAGTAGAGTGGTGGATTGAGAAACTTTTAAATAAAGATAAGAGGTATTTGGGCGGCCCTTTAACTTATGGCCTTAGCACTCCTTGGGTGGCTGGCCTTAATGGGCACCACATTAGGCACTCATATTGGCAAAGCATTGCCAGGCACCGCATCGCCAAGTACAACAACTTCTTTCAGCAGTCCTTGACTAACAATATCATCATGAATTTTTATTGTCCATACCGACATCTCAAATAATGCCAAAATAAACCCAGCTCAGCATTGCCAACAACTAACACCTGACTCTGCCTGCCAAGCCGTAGACTTTTCAAAATGCATAGAACGCATACTAACCCTGATGAGGAATTCCCAGATGGCACCCCGACCGGATTGGTACAGAGCCGGCCCCCAGTGAATCTTAAACTGGCCATTTCTTGCCAAAGGAAATCCCGATCACCAATTTGAAAAGACCGACTCGCTCCAAAAATTGAGCACTTCAGCCTGATGCATTCATTCCAGTTTTGTCCCCTCAACTGCACTTGCCCAATCCGGTATGGATCTGCTATAGAATCACCTTAAAATTGTCATAACTTCTTATCCGTAGCTCCGATTGATGAGCCGTAAAGACAGGCATGTAGAGCTTTTTGAGTACTTCAACTTGGATTAATAGAATCCCAGCTATGACCACTTCAAGAATACTCAGTGTTTAGCATTACCAAGACATCTTTTGACCCTTAGAGCCGCATCTGGCACAATTTCAGCTTAAAAATTGGCTTGTTAGCAAGCCCTTATAATTGCTAATTAACCATGCAGGATTCAAATACTCTTGAACAACATTCCTTAAAACATTTTCTTGTCATGGGAGCGGAGCGGCACGACAACGCCCCGGCCGGAACCGAGAGGAAGTGACACGTAGCATCTCGGCTTCAGGCAACAAAGTACCAATTCTGGAATCATTAAACCTCTCACCGACCACCTGAACCATCAACAAAACCCTTGTAAATGCTCCGAACTTCACTCTTCCATAATAACCTACTAGTGGATTGGTAAAAAACTCTCCCCACCCCACTCTTTCCTCTCTCTCTATCTCTACCTTCTCTCCCTCTCTATCTCTCTTACTAGAGAGGCATCTAGGCTCCCTACAGTGACCAGTGGATATTTGCAAGGACCATTGGGTAAGGACCACCTCTCAAGCCTATGTAAAGAGGCCTCTGCTAAGCACAAAAGGAAGGCACAAGTGAAGGAGGAACACATTAGCTCCATGCACTCTACATTTTAAGCACCAGTAAGCACATAATGCACCCCCCAAGCTAGAGATCTCATGACATCATGTTTGGTTGCAAGCTTGGTCATTTTAGCATTGGCAACATCACCATTTTCCCCGTTCTCCACCACACCATGGTTGAGTTACTAGTCACGACCACTCCATGCACATAAGGCAGTCACTACTCCCCCTGCAAGGCAACATGAGCATGCTAGGATTGAATGCATTGACACCATGCTACCTTAGGCCGCTCTCAATGTTGGTGATTGACGTCGCCGGTGGCTGCATCGTCTTGATGTTTTCCCTTAACTAACCTCCCCGCTAACTCCAACTTTTCCATGCACCATATGGAGTTTGCATTCATGCATCCCTAGTGCTAAGAGCCAGGTTTGTAACAATCAAGAACACCATTTGTAAGTATCATCATCACCAATAAAAGTGTGCAATGCTGTCTTGATCTTTGGGGTCCATTCTCTGTTCTCCTTAGTTTTGTTTTCCCACATTTGCGGGATGTTTATCTCTTGTATAACACTCTGCTTGTGCTCCATCACGTGCGGCCTCTCCAGTCGGTCAATATTCTCCATTCCGACCTTGTCACATACCTCTCTCGTACACACACTCCTGATTGTTGACTAGGCATTTTCTACATGTGGAGGTTTTCTGTATCACCATTTCGTGTTGGTTACCTAGAGGGCATCTCACTTTTTGCTACCCTAGGTCATGTACGTCTGCGTCATAGCCGCACTTATGCTAGGTGGTGCCCCTCTCTAGTTATAGGATTGCTCTTACTTTGAGATGATGCTTGGGGATGTTCAGGCTATGTGTGGTGTGGAGGCCACCCCATATGGCATGTCCTTTCCGGCAATCATTTTCTTGGCGCCCCCACGGAGGATCCTTTCATGAAACCCTCCAGTTTACAAGACTGAAACCCCTAAACTTTTGTGGATGGATGAATGGTTAGTAGGGTTCGCTAACTGGACGACAGAAGAAGAAGAGATCCAAGCACAACTAGATGAGCTCTGCATCTCCATCGATGCTCTAGTGCCAAGTGTAATGGTAATCGATATGCAGTGGGAGAGTCAACCAACACGCCAAACTCAGTGGATATACATAGGCCGGGTGCCAAGAAGAAGAAGGATAAAGTCGAGTCCATGTCCGCAACAACAAGATGGAGGGAGCTCTGCACAATAGAGAATCAACACTATTCTACTTTGAGAATTGGGTAACTCAAGTCACCGAGGTAATTATCACAGTCAGTTTCAAAGTCGCACCTGATGCTGCAACACAGATAACGGAAGACATGCTCATGCTCTCACTAGAGAGACTAGGGATCTACTGAGCTTGTTTCAGGAAAGCACACCACCCTCTCCCACAAGCTTGGACAGTGACTAAGCATCTCTAAGCTTCACATGAATCAGTACAACTTACCTCAAGGTAGATCACACATTCCGATACGAGTACGCTCAATCAAGGTAATACTGGACTAGAAGGCTCACTACCAGCATGTCATCGACACCATGCTGGGTTGGGAGCACTTCTTTGAGGTTCTGGCATCAGATCAGCCATTTGTCTTACCTTTGGTACAAGGCAATGTACCGTTTGAGATTTTAATCTATGTTCATGTAAAAAGGGTATACACGTCTCCTTGTAAAGAAAAAAAAAACTTTTGATTACAAGCTAAGTAGTGTGTCTTTCTAGATCTCTCTCTTAGTAATCATGGCAAGTGTAGCACTTCCAACATTTAAAGGAAAGAAGGGGGAGTATTTGGTAACAGATTTTCTAGATGACTTTGAAGTAGCATGTGTAGTAAGCAACAAAGATACGGATGAATCCCAAGTTAGAATCTTTAAGCATCTCATGAAGCTAGAAGCTAGGTCGTGGTACAACGCACTTCCACAAGCAACTAAGGTTGACTGGGAGCCCTTAAAAACTGCTTTTAAGAGGCACTTTGGGGGAGGTACCACTTCAGTGAAGCTGTGGGACAAGTTGAGAGACTTGAAGCAGGAGAGTTTTTTAGAATATGCCACCTATGAGTCCAAGTTTGTGGATTTACGGGAATGGGGGGTTGAATCACTGGTAAGATGGGAAGCTGCACCCGATTTCCTAAAAAAGGACCGGTTCACGCATGGCTTATGGCCGCATCTTAAGGAGAAGGTGAAGGGTAGATTCTCGGCTACGTACGAGTTAGCTGTCCAGATTGCTCGCCCTAAGGATAAGAAGCTGCGGATGAAAGCCAAAGAAACCGAGTTAATAGAAGCAGGAACATCGCGTCGACCAACAACCACGACAACCACCATTCCTCCACCACCACCGGCTCCTGGGGTAAAAAATGATCAACAAGGTATGTTGGTCCACATTACTGACCAACTGAAAAATTTGTCTGTCCACTTGATACAGCAAGGAAGGAATCAAGAAAGAGATCAAGACCCGGGAAGAGCACAACGACAAAACAGGGAGTATCACTGCTACAACTGCGGCGAAGATGGTCATGGTATTTACTACTGTCCCAAACCGCGACAAAACTATAATAGAGGAGGTAGAAGGAAACAACTGTCACTCCCTAGAGAGAGAACACCCCCACCCCGAGCACCAGCCCCACCAACACAAATTCTACGCCCACCTCAGGCACCACCACAAGCACCCATTCCACCTCTTCCACCTGCACCACCACCTGATCGCCCTGTAAACATCATAAGGCTAGAAGAGAAAGAAAAGGCCATAGTAATGGATCCACCTAGAGTAAAGGAGAGGGATAAGGGTAAGGATAAGCTAAACTTTGTAGAACCATTTGAAGCCATGACTGTAAAAAGAGCTAGGAGGGAGAAAGCTACACAATCTAATGATGAGAGAAGCATGAAAGGAGAGACTAGAAAGAGGCCATCAAGGTGACAACGGAAAATATGCATCACCGACTTCCAGTTAGGGGAAAATTCTAGGCCCTATGATCTAACATTGGATGTGGCAGAGCAAGGACCAAAGATTACATGGCCACAGCTGCTACAACTCGCACCAAAGGTAAGGCGACAATGGTCCAAAATGGTAAGTACAAGACACTCCAAAGCAAAGGTATTCGGAGAAATTTTGGGTTGCAACATGGATGACATCCTTCCAATTGTCAACGTCAACATAAAGGGTAAGAGGGTTGGAAACACCTACATTGATGGAGGTGCACAAATTTGTGTGATGAGTGAAGCTATGATGCTTCGGCTAGGGCTCGAGGTTGACATGCCTTCTCCATGCAAGGCAAAGATGGCAAACAATGCAAAAGTAAAATGTGAAAGTGTGGTAAGTGCTGTGAAGATAAAAGCTTTCAACACTGAGGTAGAAGTAGATGTTTTTGTAATGCCTACTAAAGGGGAGGGATATCCATTAATCTTGGGAAGGCCATGGTTGATGGCCATGAGGGCAAAGCAGGACTGGGGCACTGGCCTTCTATGCATGACTGGTAAGAAAGGGGAGACAATCTACTATGACATGAAGACTGGCAAGCAGAAGAAAATGGACCTAGAGACATCAGTAGATGAAACCACTAGTGAGTCTTCCACTTCTTAGGAGGAGACCACATCCACCGACGAAAGCGACAATTCCATCGATGTGATGGATATCATCATGAAGGATCTACAAAGGGTAAGAACAACTGGTGACCCGTCACCAAAAGGGCAAAGCAACAAAGAGGATAGTAAATCACCTGGCCTAGGAGAGAGTAGGTTGAAGGGTATGCTGTCTATGGAATTAACAATTGAAGAGAAAGATAAATTTTTGCAAATGTTGATGGGATTTCCTGACCTTTTCATTGACAACTATGAAAGAATCATAGGTATTACAGTAGTGGAACACCATATTAAGCTGAAGGAAGGGGTAAAACCAGTTGTACAAAAGCTACGATGGATGGGGGTCATACAAGAAAAGGCACTCCTGACCGAGGTAAGGAAGCTACTAGAAGCAGGGTTCATCTATCATGTAGAAAACTCAGAGTGGGTGTCACCCGTAGGAGTGACGCCTAAGAAGAATGGTAAGTCGAGGGTCTACATTGACTACAAACCACTAAATGCAGCTACAAAGAGAGACCACTTTCCTCTCCCCTTCTTGGATGAAATTCTGAATGAAGTGGCGGGTTTTGAATGCTACACGGTGTGTGATGGTTATTCCGGGTATTTTCAAATACGCATAGCCTTGGAAGATCAGCTAAAAACCACTTTCATTATGCCATGGGGTTGTTTTTCATACAGAGTTATGCCATTTGGTCTCACAAATGCACCTGCCACATTCCAAAGATATGTCACATATGTCTTTCAACTGCTCTTTGGAACATTCATAAGAGTGTTCATTGATGATTTTTGTATATATAGCCCTCGCATTTCACACTTAGAAAAGGTAACTGAGGGTTTGGAAAGGTTGCAAAGCCTAGGTGGGCAATTAAATGTAGACAAGTGCCACATTGGGGAAAGTAGAGTCATTCTTTTAGGGCATGAAGTTTCATCGAAAGGTATCAACGCCGATCCAAGTAAGGTGTCCGCACTCATAGACCTACCTTCACCAACAACCACACGTCAACTGGTCTCTTTTTTTACAAAAGGTGAGGTACTTGAGTAGATTCATACATCTACTATCACAACTTGTTCTACCACTGCAATAGCTCACTCAAAGATCAACTTTCACTTGGGATGAGGAGAGCGAACATCACTACAACAAGGTAAAGGAGGTCTTAGACACCCTACCAACTATCTCACCACCTAAGTGGGATGAAAAATTCTATGTCACCTCAAGCATGGGTGATGACTCCTTGGGGAATGTGCTACTCCAGAAGGATACAACAACATCTTTCATGAGGCCAATTTACTTCTCCAGTTGAATGATGACATTAGCAGAGAAAGGTTTTACCCATGTGGAACACCTAGTCCTAGCTCTTAGATTTGCAACTACAAAGTTTAGATCATATTTTTTGCCTAGGCAATTTGTGATTTTAACCATGGATGAGATGTTTCCCATGTTATACAACACATGGATGTCTCTGCTAGGATTACAAAACGGTTAGTTCGTCTGCAAGAATTTGACTATACGGTACAAGTGGAAAGCACAACAAGGGCAAGCTTGGGGGCTCATGACCTACCAAAACTTTGAGAAAAAGGTAAAGCAATCTAAAGGGAAAGGAATTCAATCACTTCCAGAGCCACCGATGGTAGAAAGAGCACACTCTCTCTAGTTTGATGGAGCCTACAAGCGAGCATCCGACAAAGCAGCTGTCTACAGGCATGGTGGTCTTTGATGACAAAGGTATCAAGGTATTTTTGCTTGGCCATTTGTTAGAATCAGATTCTAATAATGAAGCTGAGTATGCAACACTAACCAAGGGGTTACAATGGTGCGTCTCGCAAGGGGTAAAGCGGCTTAATGTATTTGGGGATGCCCTACTTTTGGTAAGGCAAGTAAATGGAGTATGGACATGCAAGAATCCTAGCTTGAGGACTCACTTAAGCTGTGTAAAAAACCTTGTTGGGTAAGTTTGAAGCAGTTCAGCTACACCACATCCCAAGGGCTCAAAACCATGAAGCCGATGCCTTAGCAAGCAAAAGACTGCAAGAAGTGGTGGTTGGGGCTATAAAGCTAAAGCTCCCTCTATTTCAAGGTAGTGACGCCTTACCCGACATCATGCATTTTTTGGAAACAGGGGAATGTCCACTGGATTTAACAAAAGGACAGAAACAATGGCTTACCCAAAAGGCCACAAAGTTTCCATTAGAATCCTTGATTTATCGACTTGGTGTGTGGTGTATGACCCTTACAACCACAATAACTATGGATAGAGGACTTCCTTTCTTCTGTTGCTTGTTTCTGTGCTTCATGGAAACGGAGTAGGGTGCTGTCAACGGAACTTGAGGATAAAGGGCCATCTATAAAGTCGCTCCAATCTTCTCGAGGTTGGGGACCTCACAATTGGTATCAGAGCCTATGTTAAAAAGATTTAGTTGGCTACTTTGAGCTTCCACGTTGGAGAGGGGGAATGGGGAACACACCGACACACAAGTAGCTGCCCCTATATAGCTCAGGGTATTCACAGCACCCCTGTCCTCTCGAAAACACCTTCAAAAAAGACGATTCACACTAGCAAGGCCTCGCCTGCACTTTGCCCAACGCACACACACTTTGCACAATCCTCAGACAGCTAGCACACCGATGTTGCCCGCTTCCAGCTCTTCCACATCTCAACACCTCTCTCTCTTTCTCTCTCTCACACACATAGGGGGCCAGGTGGGGCCCACATGCTCACACACAGCAGCACCACACACCTGGAGACAAGCAAACAAGAAAGAGGGGAAAGACGATGCTAAAATTGACAATGACAACTTCTCCTTCAAACAAAAAAACCATGTACAAGATGACAACTTCTCCTTCAAACAAAAAAACCATGTACAGTCTGCTCTAAGCCCCACCATGGCCATCAGTGTTCCACATAGAGGGGCACACACCTCCCTCGAGACTCGATTTCGTTGGCACACCCTTCGACAAAAAATCCACCGTTGGCTTCACTTCAACGTGAGCTTCTCCTCGTGGCAGCCCTTGCTGGCACCTTCTTCTGTAAGGCTCTCGCTCTTTCGAGATGCTTCACGGACAACACACTGCGTGCCGGCTTCGATCGCCGAGCGCACGAAAACCCCTTCTCTTCTTTCTCCTCCACAAGCCAAAGAAACCCTTCTCCTCTCAAAAAACGTCGCCCCCGCCTTTTCCTTTCACTTCCCCTTTTACTTTTTCAAGGCAAAGAAAAAATTCCTTTTTTGGCAATGGTGACTTGTGCTACTGGCTTTGAGTCCTTTTTGTTCTCACTTAAGCCTCCCCTTTTTGGCCTGCCCAAAGGGAAAATGCTATAGAGATGCCTTCTCTTTTTGCTAACTAAAATAGAAAAAAGATTGAATTGTATTTTTAAGCATTTTTTGATAGGCAAAAAATTGCCAATTGGTTGAAATAAGATAGTGGCACTCGTTTAAATGAAAGTTGTGTAAATCTCATGATGGACATAGAGTTTTTAATTGGTTGAAGTCACAAGGAGAAGAGAGAGACAGTAATCAATACAAATAGATCTATAGAGGGTCGTAATAAGAATGAGAATTTGATAAAGCCACTTGGGATAATTAGTATTACTCGGTAAACAAACTCTTTACTTGGTAAAAAAATAAAGGCACTTGGGATAATGAGTGCAAATTATAAAAGTAGATCTCGTTTTGCATTGAATTGAGAAGTTGCTATCACGCCCAACCCCCGCATCCCTCCCCCTCATCATGTTGCCTACGTGTGAGCTCTAGCTCAATACTCCATCACAACCTCCGCATCCCTCCCCCTCATCTTCTTGCCTGCGTTCAGCTCTAACTCAATACTCCATCACACCTCCTGCGTTGCGCACACGCTCGAGCTTAGCTTCGTCATCCCTGTTTTCTCACTGCTCATTGTGAACTCTCTCCTTAAACTTCTCTTCATCCAGGAACCTTAGAATGAGGAAGACAAGCTCCCGACTTAATGAAGACGTGGCAGTTGCAGAGTTGGTTGACCAACACCTTCCCGATTAGAAGAACACCACGAGGATAAATGTCCACAACAAACAGAGTAATTATGTCATCCGCTTCCAATGGGCGGCCAATATTTGCAAAACACAATTAGGGGACTGTCAACCGAAAACGATGAAAGCTTCTACGTAGCAAAAAGAGGAATGCACACAAATAACACACAGGTTGGGTCGGGCTATGTCGTATACTCAAGGGAAAAGGGCGGGAGGACAAGGGAGGGGAAAATAGACATGATACAGGAGAACAAAGAACTATCTAAGGTAGGGAATCTAGAAGCTAAAAGCATATGGGAAAGGCAGGGATAGCTATGTGCTACAGAGATGAAGGTAGAGGTACTTATTTTGGCTCCGCAGTCATTCCTTGGGAAGTCTTGCCTTCATCGCCACACACCTACTGCCCTCCCCTCTCTTCTACCTAACACTCTTCCCACCCACATTTGTGAGTCCTTGATTCTCTCTTCTGCTCGAGATCCCTCAATATCGTCCTCCTTGCACCTGATTAGAGAGAGAGAGAGAGAGAGAGAGAGAGAGAGAGAGAGAGAGAGAGAGAGAGAGAGAGAGAGAGAGAGAGAGAGAGAGAGAGAGAGAGAGAGAGAGAGAGAGAGAACTCATTCTTAGCCGTCTGCAGCAAGGAGAGAGAGATCGTGCTCCCTCACAACGCCGTCACCAGGATGGATGAAACCAAGTGAAAGCATTCTCCGTTTGTGTACTACCCTGCGTGACAGTGTCCTATTGGTGCATCAAGTACAGCTGGACGAGGTTGGGCTACGTAGAGTTGCCCTACATTATGAGAAATTTGAGGATACCTATGAGGGCCATGGAGCAATAGTGAGAAGGTATTCAGGTGAGGCGTCACTTCAGAATGCCAAAGGAAGGCCTCTATAAGGGGAATGCCCCAAGGGTAGCTCCAACCTCCAACTATTGGCTGCAGAGCTCACGACAATAGTCTAAAGCAAGAAATGCGACGTGGTCCCATGGGTAGAACCTAGGTGGCGCTATGCAATAGCCGTAGCAGGACGTCCGGAGTAGCAAAAGAGACGGTTGGAGCACATACATATGCATGCAGTGACGATAGAGCCTGGTCGTTCTTGATTCCATGGCAACCTCCTTGGTAATCATCCCCTCCTGAAATGCGACATGGTCCCATGGGTAGAACCTAGGTGGCGCTATGCAATAGCCGTAGCAGGACGTCCAGAGTAGCAAGAGAGACGGTTGGAGCACATACATATGTTGGGGTATAAAGCCCAATGTGGTCGCCCAGGTAAGTGGGCGGGCCGCCAGGTATGTACACATATTCTTTTGTAAAAACCTAATAAGAACTCACTATGCTCTACACATTACAGTAGAGCGAGTTCACTATATCGTCGTGCTCTTCTTCTCGCACTCTCTCTCGCGTCGCACTTCCGCTGGTACTCCTTCAACTGGTATCAGAGCTCAGATCGAGGCTCGGGGCAGCACTGCAGGAGGCTAGAGTCACCAACTCAGATTGGAGTGAAATTCGACAGGCAAAGACACGGCCGCAAATCTCGTGGGCAAGCCTGAAGGGCTCGGTGTTGTCAGAATTTCATTCTGAGGTCATCTCGGCCACCGTTCGGCTTCGACAAAGGTCTGCGCAGGCCATTTTCGACTACGTGGTCTCAGCGGGTGCAGATCTGACTCTGCAAATTTGGGGTTTTCGGCCTACGACTGCAGGTGCTGAGGATATCGACACTCCCAGAGTGTTGATTTGTGGCTGTCTACACATCGAAGGACGGCTCACAGTTCTTGGAGGCGTGTCACATACGACACGGGCGCATCTACACACAAATTGTAGGCGATATCCACTAGTTCATCAGGTAGCTTGTGTTTGCTGCTTGATATTCCAGATTTCATCCTGACATTGCAGGTACTTCCACATGGGATGTATTGTCAGAGATGATGTATGTTTGTTGAGGGTTTGCTGGCTGTGAGTCACGCAGCAAACAACCGCCGCAGCGGTTACAACATACAGTGGGAAATTTGTGGATGTATGACTTTGTGGGACGTCTATGTACTGTCAGATTTACTGCAGCCTTTTTTGAGGGTCGAGTGAGGTTTTATTGAGCTGGGGGATTCTCTAATGTTGAGATCCTTTCAGTGATACAGGTCTTGGAGCGATCCCTCGAGCACCCTTAGATAGGCAGCTAGGATGTATTGACTGTGAGTTAGACAGTTGGGATTGCATCTTTGCTTTACTGCCGTTGAGGCATTGTCGCAGTATATGCTTATAGGACAGTGACAGGACAGTGAGAGATAGTACAGGTGCATGACAGGTTTACCCACAGCTTACAGTGTCAGAGAGATAGTGTTTTTTGAGTTGTTTTTTGGTCTGTTTTTGAGTACACCAGAGCCATTTTACAAAGGAGACTCTGCCAAAATTTATGCAGAATCTGAAGCATTCTTGGTTCATTTGACAGGTTGATATTGGTTCAGAGGTCAGTTTACAGGGGAAACTCTGCCGAATTTTTCCCAGGAAAGTAAACTACTGTGAAGCGTAGCTATGGCTGGATCATAGGACACTGCTCTTTACAATATCAAGAAGCTGGATGGAACCAATTTCCCATTGTGGAAGCAGCAGATTTGGCACGTGTTGGTACAAAAGAAGCAGATAAAACCTATAAAGCTCAAGGGGATAAAACTAGAAGATATGGATGAAGATGAATGGAGCGAAATGGATGAATTGGCACTTTCTACCATTATGCTGACTTTGGCAGAAAGCGTTTACTTCAATGTAGCAGACGAGATGTCGGCTTATCAAGCATGGTTAAAGCTGAGTGATCTTTATGAGAAGCAGAGTGTAGCTTCACAGGTATACTGGCTTAAGAATCTTGTTGACTTGAAGATGAAAGAAGGGACACCTATGTCCAATCATCTGAATGAATTCAACACAATCTATAGTCAGTTGTCAGCTCAAGGTGTCAAGTTTGATGAACCTGTTAGAGCTATATTCTTGTTGATCACATTGCCGGAAAGTTGGGACACTTTTCGCACAGCTTTGAGTAATTCTGCACCTCCAGATGGTTTGAACATAGCAGGTGTAGAAGGAAGTCTTCTTACTAAAGAAACCAATAGAAAGACAATGGACAAAGGCAAAGGAACAGCCTTAGTTGTCAAGGGAAGGACCAAAGAAAAGTACAAAGGTGGAAAGAGGAATCAGTCTCGTAGCAAGTCCCACAGTGCTAAAGGCAAGAGTGACACAGAATGCTACCATTGTGGCAAGAAGGGTCACATGAAAAGAGACTGCAGAGAATGGAAAGCAGAAAAAGGCAAAGAGAAAGCTGAAGACCATGGTGAGAAGAACAAGTCCTCAGTGAAGATTCAAGAAATAAATGTGACAAACAATGTTGCAGAGGATGACAGTCTAGTGTCAGGAGACATCTACTTCTTGAAGAATACAATGGACTCAGCTCTTCTTACAGCATCTGATGGAAATGCACTGAGTGACTGGATTATAGACTCAGGGGCATCACTTCATGTGTCTCCAAACAAGGAGTGGTTTACCTCTTATGTGACCACTAAAGATCATGTTCGGCTAGGCAATGGGCAGACATGTGAGATCTTAGGTGTTGGAGATGTTCAATTGAAGTTTCAGAATGGCTCTTCTTTCACGCTGAAGAATGTGAGACATGTTCCCGCAATTACAAAGAGCTTGATCAGCACATGTTTACTTGATGATGCTGGCTACGTCACCACTTTTGGACAGAACATGTGGAAGATATCCAAGGGTTCTATGACAGTAGCACATGGAGTAAAGTCTGGAGGACTTTACATGATTTATGTATCAAATGTCTCTAAAAATGTAATCAATGTAACCGAGCAGCCGAACGTTTCTTTGTGGCATAGCCGGTTAGGACATATGTCCAAGAAGGGAATGGAAATCTTGTCTCATTCTGGTTATTTGCCTGGATTTTCTTTTAATGATTTTGAATTCTGTGAACATTGTCTGTATGGTAAGCAAACACAGCAGCCACATAAGCATAGAAGCAGTAGAAGAGATACACAGTTGGCACTTGTTCATAGTGATTTGTGTGGACCTATGCCTAACCTATCTCTAGGGGGAGCTTCTTACTTTATGACATTTATAGATGATTACTTGAGGAAAGTATGGGTTTACTTTCTCAAGCACAAGGATGAAGCGTTTAGTGTTTTCAAAACGTTTGTGACACTTGTGGAGAATCAGAGTGGCAAGACGCTTAAATGCTTACGCACTGACAATGGTGGATAGTATGTTTCAAAGGCCTTTCAGGACTTTTGTGAGTCAAAAGGTATAAAACGTGAACTTACTGCTCTTTACAATCCTCCTCAAAATGGTGTTGCTGAGAGGATGAATAGGACCATACAAGAGAAGGTCAGAAGTATGTTGTCTAATGCACAACTGCCAAATGGGTTTTGGGTTGAAGCTGTATCAACAACTGTTCATCTTGTAAATAGATCTCCTAGCAAGGTTTTGCAGAAGGATTCAGTGCCAGAGATGGTATGGTCAGGCAAAATGCCCTCATACAAGAATCTCAGAGTCTTTGGCTGTGAGGCATATACTCACGTTCCAAAGGAATTTAGGAACAAACTTGAGCCAAAGAGTAGAAAGTGCATCTTTCTAGGCTATGGTAATTCTGGTGAGATGGGGTACAGACTTTGGGATCCCGAATCCAGAAAGGTTGTCCGCAGCAATGATGTTCACTTTAATGAATCTAAATATCATTCTAAACCAGAGAGGGTTGAGGAGATTAGAAGAGTTGTCTTCCAAGAAGATGGACCTGCACGTGCAAGACAAAATGTCAGGGCTCAAGAGGAGCAAGGACAGGATAGAGTGGAACCACAGGTTGTGGCTGAGCCTGAGCCACCTATTGTGCGTAGATCTGGACGTGTCACGCGACCTCCTGATAGGTTTGTTCCATCTATGAACTATGTCATGTTGACTGATTGCAATGAGCCTTCATGTTACAAGGAAGCAGTGCAAATGAAGGACTCCGGGAATTGGCAATTGGCCATGCAGTCAGAGATGACATCTCTGCATAAAAACAAGACATGGAAGTTAGTTAAATTACCACAGGGCAAAAAGGCTCTACCTTGTAAATGGGTTTACAGGTATAAGATCACCGCTCATGATAGTGAGCCAAAGTACAAAGCAAGGCTTGTTGCCAAGGGCTTTAAGCAAGAACAAGGCATTGACTTTGATGAAGTCTTCTCTCCGGTGGTCAAGATGACTACATTGAGATGCTTTCTTGCATTGGTTACCATATTAGATTTGGTGTTGCACCAAATGGATGTCAAGACAGCGTTCTTCCATGGTGATTTAGATGTGGAAATTTACATGCAGCAGCCAGAAGGGTTTGTTGAGAAAGGCAAGGAAGATTGGGTATGCCAGTTGTTAAAGAGTCTTTATGGCTTAAAACAATCACCGAGGGCATGGTACCATAAATTCCACAAGTTTATGCTTTCTCAAGGCTACAAACGTAGTGAGTTAGATCACTGTCTATATACAAAGAAGGCTAAGGATGGTAGTTGGCTAATCCTTATTTTGTATGTGGATGACATGTTGATTGCTGGCAAGCACTTGGAAGAAATTTCAGCTTTGAAGTCAAAGATGGCAAAATCGTTTGACATGAAAGACATGGGTGAGGCAAGTCATATACTTGGTATGCGCATTGAGAGAGACAGATCAAAGAAGTTGATTTGGTTATCTCAAATAGAGTATATTGACAAGGTTTTGCAACGTTTCAATATGGAGAAGGGAAAGGCATTGAGTGTTCCATTGCCACCATATGTGAAACTTAGCAAACAAGATTGTCCTGTGTCTGAGGAAGAAAAGGCTGAAATGGATAAGATTCCATATGCGTCTGCAGTGGGTAGTTTGATGTATGCAATGATTGCTACTCGCCCAGACATTGCATTTGCAGTGGGAGTAGTAAGTCGATACATGTCAAACCCAGGCAAGAAACATTGGGAGGCAGTGAAAGGAATATTGAGATACCTGAAAGCTACAAAGAGTATGCGTATATGCTATGGGAGTCAGGAGCTAAGTGTAAAGGGTTTTATAGACTCAGATTATGCAAGTGACTTAGACAACCGAAGGACTACGTCAGGGTATGTTTTTACATTGGCTGGTGGAGCAGTATCATGGCATTCTAGATTACAAGATTGTGTTACTCAGTCTACTACAGAGGCTGAATATGTTGCAGCATCAGAGGCATGCAAAGAATCAATTTGGATTAATCGACTAGTAACAGATTTGGGAATCAAAGAAGAGATGCCTGTGTTATATTGTGATAGTCAAAGTGCTATACAATTGGCTCTCAATCCAGTTTATCACTCAAAGACAAAGCATGTGGATGTGAAGTATCATTTCATCAGGGAAATGCTCGAGGATAAGCAACTTCAGCTTGTCAAAGTTCACACCACAGAAAATCCTGCTGATCTACTTACAAAAGGACTTCCCTCAGAGAGCTTTGCACATTTTTGCAAGCAGTTAGGTGTAGGGTAGTACATCACTTCTCTACATCTCTTGTATATTAGCTTGTATAGTAGCTTCTCTCACACTTAAAGTACCACATTGGACTTTAAGTGGGAGGTTGTTGGGGTATAAAGCCCAATGTGGTCGCCCAGGTAAGTGGGCGGGCCGCCAGGTATGTACACATATTCTTTTGTAAAAACCTAATAAGAACTCACTATGCTCTACACATTACAGTAGAGCGAGTTCACCATATCATCGTGCTCTTCTTCTCGCACTCTCTCTCGCGTCGCACTTCCGCTCGTACTCCTTCAACATATGCATGCAATGACGATAGAGCCTAGTCGTTCTTTATTCCATGGCAACCTCCTTGGTAATCATCCCCTTCGTGTCATGCAAGTGTGGAGATTTCCTTTTTCTTGCTTGGATTCTAGCCACTCTTCCTACATTGACATACACAATTATCTTCACCCCACCGATGAAGGAAGAGAGAGAGAGAGAGAGAGAGAGAGAGAGAGAGAGAGAGAGAGAGAGAGCGAGGTTGCCCGAGTGGTGGTCGTCGACTATCAGCAACGTCAACGGAGCTCGTCAATGATGGTGGGCAAACGCAGCAGAACTCACAGAAGGCATGGCACGTGGGAGAGAGAACCGTTAGAGAGAGATGTCAAGCAGTTTGTGAGAGAAAGTGAAGGGAAGGAAACAAAGTAGTTAGTGAAGGGAAGGAAATAAAGTAGTTTTTCTTTTGTGCATTCTACTACCCTATTTAAACTAGGCCTATCCTAACTTTTTCCGAAAAACTTATGAAATCTATATATGAGATACTTTAGAGCTAAATTTAAAAATTTTACACAAATCTTTTAAATTTTATAGATTTTTTGTTTTTAAGTATAAAATTTTAAGATAAATCTCAAAATTTATAGGTGGGATTACACTAAAACTAGGTTTTTTGTGAGCTTTGGAATCGCTATCTTCCCTTTTCTCTCATGCTCTTCACATGCCAACCTTTGCCAACCTTTGACTACTACCACGACCCCTTCTTTCTCTTTTTCTTATTGTTGAATCACCCTCTTCACCGTTTTTCTTCTCCCAAGTCCTACATTCGCACAACATGCCTTCCTACTTTTTAGAGATGAAAATATCCCAATTTTGAGATGTAAATACATTTTTGAAATGTTAATTTTTATAATTTTGAGATGTAGAGGCATTTTTAAGAATTTAATACCACAAATTTGACAATAATGTCATTGTAATTGCATTTTTGTAACGTTTGCTTCATCTTCTAAAAAAAGATTGCAATGGTGCTCTTTAAGTTCCCTTGCTCTTCTAAACGGCAGGCCTTGTGATTTTATCACTTGTTAACTAAGCTTTGAACTTCTTTTTTTTTCTTTTCCCCTCTTGAGTCCAACCACCCTTTTACCTTTCTTTTTCAATTCACAACCAAAGGGGTTTTAGTCTTCACTTCCATGCAATCGGTGCTTTTTACTTGCACATGCTTGTCAGCCATAGCCATCCGTCGGTCTTGCTACACCAAATTTCATCTCGTCGAAGCCATATCCTAGGAACCCCACCACCTTTCAGCTGTCTCGCATCCTTAAACGATGGTATTTTTCCTCGATCGTCCAGAGTTGGCTTGGATTTATCCCGACACTCGCAACTCTGATCAGCAAGCTGTAAACTCTGGTTGACTTTCCATATCACATGCAACTTTCCAAAAATCTAGCAAGCTCAAAAGAACTTCTGTCGCGCGCTTACCAATGTGGCCCAGTGAGCCATACCCAACCCTGGACAAATACTCCATAGGCCATAACTTGTTCATTCGAGACCCGATTGACAATCCGAAAAGACGAGCATGCTTCACAGCTTGAGCTTTACAAGCATACCCCCATTGATTCCAATTTTGGCCGCATGTGTGTACGTGCCATGTCCATCGAGATCTGTAAAGCCTTCTAACTTTGCACTACAATACCTTGAGCACCTGGGCTCCGTTTGATGAGCCGTCTGGACGGGCTCCTAGAGCATGTCGATCGAGCAATTCATTCTAGGGCACATTCCCACACTTTGGACACCTTGACCTGCCATCTCAATTATCCCCATTTGGAGGCCCCCTTGGCCTAAAAAACCACTTTAAGCATACATTTCCGCTGCCACTTTCCTGCACAGGGCCTTCATACTTGCTTTAGCTCTTTGCCATGTGCTTGCTAGCACCCTTTGCACTCCATAGCACACTTCCCAACGTGGATCAACTTTGGCTGCACCAACGTGTGTATGGTTTTCTATACTCATTACCCGACTCACGGAGATATTACAACATGCCAGTTGATGTATATCATAGTTGTGATTGAAACTTCTATTTTATTTTTTCATTGAGAGATTTTTCTAGATAGCTATATGACATTTTGATGTCTTTATGGATAAAAAGATTGAGGTATTGTTCTTAAAAAAAATTGTACGCTTGATTAAGTCATGTAAGTTATTTTTGGTGGATTGGATAAGCCATGACTGGTTAAATCATGTGATTGAGTTTGGATAAGTCACGACTGGTGAAGTCATGTGACTGAGTTTTGATGGACTCGATAATTCAAGATTGGTTAAGTCATGTAATTGAGTTTTAATGGATCGGATAAATAATGATTGGTTAAGTCATACGATTGAGCTTTTTGTGGCCTGGTTAAGTCTAAGTTTGAAAAATACCCTATTGATTTGAGTTATTATAAACATTGATGTACACTCAAGGGAATCTTCAAATCACTTCTACGTTAGAAAACCCTCAGAACGATGCTATTTACACAAAAATTCAAGAAAAGAAATTGTTGCTCAAACAAATGCAACCACCTTCTTTTAGAGGAGAGGGTGTTGATATTGATGAAGATGCAGAACTATGGATTAAGGCTATGGATGATTACTTCTCTATTGCAAAGACACCACCCTTTTGGATGTGATGATGGTTGAAATAGTAATTAGAGTACGAGTATCCTCACTTTTTCTTGAGATGAGGACATCTCGAATCCCCTAAGTTGGAGAGATTGTAATGTACCCAATATTTTTCAATAAAACTATTTCATTTACTTTGCAAATATTTAAGGTTGCATTTTGTTAAAGCATGGAGCGTTCCAACAGAACGATCAAATTAAAAATTGGACTTTGGAACTATTGATTATGACCTTTATTCACTTGAAAACAATAGGTTGATATGGGAAACTTAAACCTCAAGTCTATTTCTAAAGATAAGAGTTGACCCTCAAGAAGGAAGGAGTACTTTTAGGAAGAGAATGAGTATTTTTAGAAAAGGAAAAGTAGTTTAGAAGAGAAGGAGTAGAAAGAGCATTTTTAGGAAAGAAGGAGTATTTTTAGCGAAGAAAGGGTAGTGAGTCAAGGTTAGAGCTTCTTCTCTTGAAAGCCAAGCTTTTTCTAAAATTAGAGACTTGAAATCGCGTAACAGAATTTATGTCCTAAAAAAATATAAATAAATAAATTTTAAACAGTCACGAACGTGCATAAACTTATTTTTTTGCTTTTTGTTATTCTTAGCTTGTGCTTTTGGCTCTTGAGAGCCTATATAAAGGCCCCTCTTTCCTCACTTTTAAGACACATATACACAAAAGTTCTTAGAAGCGCAACCTCTCTTGCCATAACATAAGAGTTACCTTCTCTCCCTCAACCTCTTATCCTCAACCAATCTCTATCTCTATCCCTTGGATTGTTGAGTTCTCTTTCTCTCTCTTTTACAATCTCGTTGGCAAGCAAGGAAACCATAACTCTGCATTTCACATCAAAGCTTTCCTTTTCTCTTTTGTGATACGATGGACCCAAAGCAAGTGACTCCAAGCTCCAATGATGCTCTTGTCGTTCCACCTCGAAGAAAGGTGAAAGGAAGGTATCATCTACTCCAATCATAACTCAAGCGGAGGTATCAACTCCGAAAGAAGGTGAAATCATCCAACATCAAACACATGAGGTAGTTGAGTGTGTCGCTAATCTGGTAAGACAAAGTTATAATTTTGCATTGCTATTCATGTTGACCTGGAAGCTAAAAGAACTGTTTGATAAATTGTCACTGTTTGTTAAATTGTTATTGCTTGATAAATTGTTATTGGTTAATAAGTTGTTACTGGTTAATATGAAGAGCTGGTTGATCATTTAAAGAATCATTTAAAGAGAAGAATTGTTGGAAGAATATATTTTGTTCCTCACGGGTAGCAAGATGCCTCGCAATTAGCGGGATGCTTGGCGGTTAGCAAGATGCCTCGCGGTTAGCGAGATGGGAAGGTTGCGCAATTTGTGGTTAGCGAATAAATCCTTTGCAAAGGATCTATTGGTTAGACAGAGAAAGTCCACGAGTAGCGACACCTCATAAGAAATTGGAAAAGTTATTTTTGTTAAAATATAGGAATGTCTTCATTAGTCCTTGTTTGAATTATTTTAGTATTGTTTGAAGGGCTAGATAAAAGAACCCGTGTCTGGAATCAATTAAGGAACACTCTTTGTATATGTAAAACAATGTGGTAGTAATTAGAAAACAAGAAGAACGGGTGAGTGTGGTGTGGAAAGTGGGCGACTAGTATCGGATACTAGTCTACGGATGGGTGGACCGATTAGTCCGGTAGTTTTCACAAGATTACTGGTTAGTTTAGACATGTCTCATATCATATTCAAGGTTTATGAATGGCGGCCCTGCCTCTTAAACGTAGGGAAAAAGACATTGTTTATGGAATATACATATGTCAATGGGATTTCATCTCTATGCTATAGGAAATAGCTTCCATTAGAATACTTGATTTTTCAACCTGGCTTGTGGCGTATGACCCTTACAACCACGATCACTATGAATAGAGAACTTCCTCTCTTCTGTTGCTCATATCTCTGCTTTGTGGAAACGGAGTAGGGTATCGTCAATGGAACTTGAGAATAAAGGAAGGCCATCTATCAAGTTGCCCCAATCTTCTCAGGGTTGGGGACCTCACACCATCATGGTAAGTTCTACCCCTTCAAAGATTAGTGTGAAGATAAAAGAGCTCAATTTCATTGAGTCTCTACATGTTGATATTACTCCTCATGTGACACAGCCATTAAATGTACTAGTCTTCACTTCTGATTTGAGTCCAGAGGCATTGTTAGCTCTTGAAGAATGCTATACATAAAATTGGATTATTGACTCAGGTGTTAGTTTTCATATTACTCCTCACAAGGAGTGGTTCTCTAGTTATGCTTCCACACATGATTTAGTTAATCTGGGTGATTCTCATTAGCTTGAGATATGTAGCATTGGAGATGTGAAGTTGTGCATTCACAATGGTACTAAATTCATGCTGCAAGATGTTAGACATATCTACCAAAGTTAACTAAGATCTTGGTTTTTTCAAGATAGCTTGATGATCTTGGATACACCACAATTTTTGGCAATGGTTTATGGATAATAAAAAATGATAACTTGGTCATATAATGGAGATAGAAATATATTTATTGCAGCTGATAAGTGACAAAAAGCATAAGCAATCAATGTACTATGTGAAAGGATAGCACATCTATGAATATTTTATTATTAAAGTGATCTTTATGAGCTATGTTCATAATTATGTCCGGACGGACAATGTGTATTCATTTTGAGCATTCAAGAAATCTATTTAAATAAATACGTGCAAGGGGAAAATGCTCAATCTTGCATGGGGGGAGATTGCACCTAGTGTCTGTGTTATTATTCTCTCCCCTCCTCTCTCCTCTCTCACCATGCTTGCGTAGCACTCCTCTCTAGGAGGTGCACTTGCATGTTCTATTTCCCTCTTCCTCTTGATCTTTTCCATGTTTTTATTAGTTTTACTATGGTTTTTGTGTGTACATGATTGTTCACGTATACAAATCTATTGGTTTTCTAGCTCATAGCATGTTATCTTGAGTATTTTGGTAGGCCTTCTATACTCTTTTATGTAGTAGTGGTATCAGATCCTAGGCCATGCTCTTGGTGATGCAACAATTATGGTTCTTGAGAATCTATCATAAGTCGATCTAGATATAACTCAACTCATGACTAAGAAGACCTTCACGACCATAGATAAAAGATAAGTGTATTTCATTAGCATATTTTTTTCTGTTTTACTTGATTTTTGGTCTCTTCTTGATTTTAAATTAGATACTTGGTTGTCTATCCTTGATACGTTCTCAGGGGATATGTGTTTGAAACGTGAGCTGGGAAGGGGCCGAGCCTTTGGCTGTGAGAGGTGTGAGAGAGAATAAGAATACCAGGTGCAAAAGGCTATGTCAATCACCGTAATCATCAATTAATTGAATAATGCTTTGAGTACAACTTAATCCTTAGCCAAGGCGAACTGTTAACAACATCATCACTTTGATCATCTACTAACTAGGAGTTTAAGCTTCCACTTTATAGGATTAACCAGGTCGTTAACGACATCGGGGCTTAATAAGATGATTAATCAATCTTCGGGCTGATGACAACGATGGAAATTTTTTCCTATCACTTTTTCTGCTTCAACTGCCCCTTGGATTTTGCAAACTTTAATTCTGCTCACTGCCTCAATCTTCATGCTTCAGTTATTGTCAAATGTTCTGCAAACTATCTCTCTTTGGCACTCTCTGCTTGACTAATCTCATCCTAATATCTCTCCTTGAGATCCTTCCTTCTTGCCTTGCGTTGCCAAAATTTGAGCTCTGATTGCTCTTTGCCCAAAAATCTTATCTGTTCCTGCCCACCAAGTCCGCAAGAGAGAGCCTTAAAGCCCTCAATATAGAGAGAGATCGAGCTCCCTCATGCTAAGAGAGAGAGAGAGAGAGCACAAACATCAGAGAGAGAGAGAGAGCCGCTTACTTTCCTTCTGCATCATGTTCTTCTCCCAATAGCCTATTTCCAAGAACAAGAGAAATAGAAGTTCTATTTGCTTGTCCGAGAACGAGATAGATAGTTGATTCCTCCTCCCTTGCTCATGCGCGCGCACACACACACACACACACACACACACACACACACACACACACACACACACACACACACACACACACACACACACACACACACACACACACACACACACACACACACAGAGAGAGAGAGAGAGAGAGAGAGAGAGAGAGAGAGAGAGAGAGAGAGAGAGAGAGAGAGAGAGAGAGAGAGAGAGAGAGAGAGAGAGAGAGAGAGAGAGAGATTGCTTGTCTTGCCTATGCCAACTTCTTGAGTTCCCTTTTTCCTCCTCAATCTCCCCACAATACCCTTCTCTTGCTTCAAAGTTGCGAGAGAGAGAGAGAGAGAGAGAGAGAGAGAGAGAGAGAGAGAGAGAGAGAGAGAGAGAGAGAGAGAGAGAGAGAGAGAGAGAGAGAGAGAGAGAGAGAGCATCTCTCTCCTTCAAGCTTTATGCCTAGAGCCTTGCTTGCTCTTTTACTTGGTCGTCCGAGTCCGCTCTCGAGTGAGATCGCTTATTTCTCCTGCCTCCTTCCTACTTCCGACCTCCCACTCAAGAGCCTTTTTATTCCCCCCTTCCTCTCACATTCTTTGCCATGTATAACATTCCTCTATTTTTAGCTTTCCCCCCTCCCTTAGCAACGATGGTGCCGTCGTTGCTAGGGAGCATAAAAATCGACCCCTGATAATGTGGCAGTGGGTAGAGTGATCAACATGAAACTCGACAGGAGAAGGGCCAAAATTGTGCGCACAGACAAGCTGGAGATTTTTTGTTTCTTGGTCGGCGTCAACCGGCACCTGCTCTAGCCAGTGCGAGCTTCCCTCGTTTTCACTAGGCCTCCCTTGCTCTGCCTGCCATCTCACGCCATGCCATTCCTTTGTTTTTTCTATCCCCCTTCACACACAATGTGTGTCTTTATTTAAAATGGGCGGCCTAGCCTACCCTTGGGCATTGGGTGGCCAAGAAAAATTTATAAGGGCACCACATTTGACATGCATATCGGCCAAAGCATTGCCAATCACAACATCTTTCTCCAGCAGCCCCTGCCAAACAATATCACCATGAATTTATTTGCCCATTTCAATGGGTTGTATAGCCACTTGCCTTCAAGATGTAAGCATTGGTGGTTGCATTTAGCGAGACCTTCCCTTTGCATTCGATTAAAACTGTCCCAAACTTCTTTGCCATAGACTTAAGGCATAATTTTGAACTGCACTCCAAGAGACGACATCGTCAAACTCAAAGCTCATCAAGAACCTTATGTGCTTCTGTACTACGTGCACGCCATTTAACATATTTAACTTCCAAAGCATGTGTGTCCATTAGCTATCTGGCATAACTTAACTCAAGCATTGCTAAATGCAACATGTTTTCCCAAAATTCCCTGGTTGAAGCCTAAAATTCCCAGACCCCGAATGAGCCGACCAGACTGGTACGGAACTGGCCCCCAATGAAATTTAATCTAGCGATATCGTGGTAATCGTAACTTCGATCTCTAATTTGAAAAGAACACCGCACTCCACAAAGTGAGCACTTTAGGCCCATGAATTCATTTCATTTTTGTCCCCTCAGCTGCAACTGCCAACTCTGGTACAGATCTGCAATTGACTCAAACTTCAAATTGCCATAACTTTTTCACCGTAGCTCCAATTGACAAGCGGTAAAGACAAGCCGATAGAGCACTTCAAGCACTATAGTTCTAGATTGTAATGTCTCATATGTACTCATTTCAAGCATACTCCTTTTTAGAATCATTAAAGCATCAGTTGTCCCTTTAAAGCTGCATCTGGCATACATTAATTGTAAAAGTAGCTTGTTAGCAAGCCTTGAACACTGATCATTAATCAAGTAAGCTTCAAATAAGCTTGAAATGAATTTTTTTGGTATCTTTCTTAGCATTTGAGCGGAGTTGCACGACATCCACCCCCTCTAAACCTGCACAGCCTTCGATCTGTGCCATTCGCACTTGAATTTGCATTTGCTATAGGTACCTTAAGCTCTTTGCCATCATCAAACTCATGTAACTCGTAAACATATTGAAAATAATATAAGGCTTATTATACCCTATCATCAATGTTCTAGCTTATTCATTAGGTAACTGCCCATCAAAAATCTTTGAACCGTATCTACTGTATCTTTAAAGCATTCAATTATGAAAAACCTGTTTAGTAAACCCCACCAGACTCAAGTGCTATAGTTAATGATGCACACGTCTTGACCATCAAGCTTGCTTTAGGGAACCCTGTCAAGCTCAAGTATGCCTTACTTTGTCTGCACACGGAATGGCCGTCAAGTCCTGTACTTCAAGTCTGGTAGCAGAACCAACTCAAAAGATGAAGATACTTTATCAATTGTCCAAAGATGTCAACTAGAAGCTAGCCATGTAATCTTATTGAACGCATAACCAAAAACTCTTGCCACTTAGCATAATCTAGAAACCAAAACCTTGTACCATGCAACTTGCTATAACAGATAACTAGTACTCTTCAAATCTGCAACTTGCACTTTAGTAGCCCCTAGGATCAAATGGGAAACCAATCATTCCCCATTGTGAGCATTCCTTTAAAAAATTTGCACCATCCTCCAGGATCATAGGAAAACATACAAGAATTTCCAATCGGTAGGGCATAAACGTAAATTAACCCACAAATCTTCATGAAAACGGCTTGGATCATATGGCATATAAGTCAATTGCCCTGAACCATGCATATATCTATCACCTCTTGGGTCAAAATCTAGCTCAAAATCTCCTACATCATAGGGTAACATCAAATCCCGATTCCCATATAGCATCAGGTATCATTAGATACTGCCATATCCCCTGTGCAACTGGCTCATCCAATTTTCGATCATCAATAACAAGTAAAAGCATTGGTAGTGCACCTTCACTCTCACTAGTATTGGAATCCAAATCATGCATATCTGGATACATCAAGTCTCTGGAAAAATCCTCTTCATTAGACTCGCAAGATGCATCAGAAAACAATTCTCTATCTTGTAGAGGCTTAAAATCAAGTAGAGCATCATCCAACAACTGTACAAGGTCATCATCAACTACATCTAAACAAACTTGCTCATGCATGAATCTAGATTGATTGGTATCCTTAGCATTTGTATTTGAGAATCCTTCCAAAGCTTTGTCCAATAAGCACATAAGATCTAGGTCCACCGCTTCAGAAGGTTCCTCCTTCCTGCACATCTCAGGCTGCTGTAAACTAAGATTTCCACATATGATATGCATACTAAACACACCTGCTGTAAACTGCTCTGCAAGTCTTTCACCCTCATCCAAATATCTTTGCACTTCTATAGCACAAAGTTCGGCATGCACATTGAAAATTTCATCTACTGCCTTGTCTATATCATTGGCACAATGAAACCAATCATATTCAACATCAAGAGATTGCAGTTCACTATGCACCCCCTCTAAATCAACATCATAAAGTTCATGATCATTCTACCATAGTGTAAGCTCTATGTCACAAAATCTTGATAAAGAAGAAGTCTGAACCCCCTTCAGGATCAGTTTTCCACACGGTAGCTCTACGTCAAAACAACTTGTCAATGAAGGAGTCTGCACCCCCTCTAAATCAACATTTTGCATATCTTCAAGCACATACCCTTGCTTAACCAAGTCCTCAAAATCTGGTATATCCAAATTCGATAAATTTGGTATACCCAAATCCATGGTACGTCCTGCTGCTCTAAACAACAACCTTTTTTTTGACCTCTAACATCTGTATAATCAATCAAATATATGGTAGAATCTGTATACAAAAAAACATTTACTCTAATTCTGAGTTAGTAGCAAAAGTATCAATTGTAACCGAATCTTCATGCATGTCTACTCGAATATGGTTGCACTCATTCACCTGCATAGTTTCTTCTTGAGCTTTAGCCGCTTCGTTGTTTTGATCCGTGATTCCTTTTCCTCCTGTACTGCATGTATAGGTTCTTTGCAAAATTCACCCTATGTATCTTGAGGTTGTAGAGCCTCACACTCAAAGACTTCTACTTCATGCAAGGCATGTGCTAAACCCATCTTTTCATACAGAGCTTCAACTATATCTTCATCATTAGCTTGTAAGAAGTTAGCATCTTGTACAATACACTTATCAGTCACAGCTTCTAATTTTGATCGTACTTGTCCTTGAATATCTACGTAGTTTGGTAGACTTGGACTTTGTTCTTGATAGCTTTCGTAATGCTCATAACATATTTGTACAATAGCTTCTTTGAAATATTCCCAATCATCGTTGCAGGCTTTGGTAACCTCTTGAATTTGCTCCTTCAAATCTGAACTCACTAACTTCTCAAAAGATCTGATCATTAACTCTTTTGGTATCCCTCTTAACTTGGTTTCCAACTCATAACACTCTAGGTAGCCTTCTGGATCATATCCATCAAAGACTTGCCTCTCATCCTATACTGCCACAAAGCTTCATCCATTTGATTCTTCTTCTTCATGGTCTCCATTTCAAGCAGAGATCCTTGAGCCAATTGAAACATCTTTGAAAAATCTGGAACTATTGACTTATCATCAAAACCATTTTCACTAACTCTTCAATCAACTTCATCATCTGCTCTGAATTCTCCATCTTTACCTCCCACCCCGGATCATTTCACATCGGGTTCACCAAAGATGTCGGGGGATATGTGTTTGAAACATGAGCAGGGAAGGTGCCGGGGGCCTCTGGCTATGAGAGGTGTGAGAGAGACTAAGAACAGTAGGTGCAAAAGGCTATGACAATCACCGTAATCATCAATTAATTGATCAATGCTTTGAGTACAACTTAATCCTTAGCCAAGGCAGGCTGTTAACAGCAATGTCACCTGGATCATCTGCTAACTAAGAGTTTGAGCTCCAGTTTTACAAGATTAATTGGGTTGTTAATGACACCGAGGCTTAATAAGATGATTAATCAATCTTCAGATTGATGAAGGTGATGGAAATTTTTGCGTATCGATTTATTTGTGCTTCAACTACCCCTTGGATTCTGCAAACTTTAATTTTGCTCACTACCTCAACCTTCATGCTTCAGTTATTGTCAAATGTTCTGCAAACTATCTCTATGTGGCCTTCTCTGCTTGACTAATTTCGTCCTAATAGCTCTCCTTGAGATCCTTCCTTCTTGCCTTGTGTTGATAAAAATTCGAGCTTTGATTGCTCTTCGCCCAAAAATCTTATCTGTTCTTGCCCAACAAGTTCCCGAGAGAGAGCCTAGCGTCGTAAAGACACAAACTTGGTGTAGTACTCCTCTAATGAAAGTCCTAGTTGGCGTAGACCAAAGAACTCGTTCATTTTGATAGCCTCATGTGTCGGAGGGAGATAACGTTCTTTGATTGCCTGCTTCATTTTCTCCCAAGATGGACTACTCGTGGGATTATCTCTGTAGTGTTGCTTCCACCAAAGTTTGGCATCTCCACTGAGACGGAACATACCCAACTGTTGGACGGATACGCCGCGACGGACGTCAGCACAGCGAGAAATCACCTAACATGTAATGTTAGCTAAGGACGAAGTTCGACCTGCAGGCGTGTGGAAGCAAGCATAAGGTGTCAACCTACACTCGACCGACTCCTAACTAATTCCTACAGAGGTCTCTACCAATTGTCTAAGTCACAGCCTTCAAGAGTGCAAAAGAGGAAACTTCCTACAACGCTTTCTAGAGCCGAACACCCATCAAACAATCTCGAAACACCATAGAACTTGAAGGAGACCCTACTAATGCTCACCCAAACAACCGATGAAGCTCGTAGAAGGAGCTCGCAAAGCCGGACCGTACGCGCGCAATGTTGGTATCGGCGTGTAGCTCTAGCCGGGGGCAACACGCTACATTTCTCCGTACTCGATTCCGACCACCGTAGCACACGTAGCGTCAAGATGAAGCTCACACTCTCTCTCTCTCGTACACAGTATGCTCATTCACAGACTTCAAACTTGTTTTAAAATGACAAAAGGTTTTTCATTAAGGTCAAAAAGTGGTATATATACCTTACAACTTCCCAAACCCTAAAGTTCCAAAATCAACCATCTACTCAATCTAACTATCAAAACTATCAAAACTGGGATACAATCTCGAAACTTCTGTAAGTCCCAATATTTACCAAGTGAAAAATCGGGTTTTCCTCAATGAATGAATAATTACAAAAATAATAGTCCTCCGAGTAGTTAGATGCCGTGGGGTGTGTCCAGCTTCTAACATTCCCCCCCTCCTTGTTCATGTTGTCCCCGACATGGCCTTGATCTGCTGCTTCATCTTATCGTTTCCCGCATCTTTAGCAGTGATTCGTACCTGGCATGTAGGTTCAGCATTGTTGGGCCAAAGATATCTCTATTCATGGTGAAGAACCCTGTATAAAATGCTTCTTCAAAAGCCTCGAGGTGATATGATGGTAGAAACATGATTCTTTGATACAGCGCATATATCACCTCCTTGGAAGGCTGACATGACAGATCATAGGCACATCTGTATGTATCCTGGAAGAAGAATATACTGTCGGTCACCTGGCCTGGCTTGAAGGTCTCGAACACTGCTAAGATTGTTCTGCAAATCTTCCTCATCATAATGCATGTAAGGTCAGGTGAGCAAGTGAACAACTTTATGGTGCCCGTTAGGGTTTTCACCATGTATTGGACACTTATTCTCTCACCTGCCTTCACGCCCGACAGCTTTGGGTAATTCAGCCAAGTGGGTTGGCTTCTTTGCAACATTTCTTGTGCCTTCCACGTCCTAATTCTTGGTAGAGAACAGAACCTGAGGTTGTCTCTGATATGTTTAGGTGCCTCTACCAAGTGGATTAGGTATTGTGGGTACTTGGTAAGCCAAGCCTTCCACTTTGGCTGAGAATCTACTATAAGCTTAACTCCTTCTGGCTTCGAGGTGTCTGCATTGTAGAGAAGTACCGTTGGCTCTTCTCTGATCCGCTTGTTGATTGTTGGCTGCCTCATATTTTAGCAATGGATATGGGAGAGAGGGTTGAAGCCACTCGCGCCTGAGATTGCTGGCGTCGATCTTCTGAATTGTCATAGATTTGAAGACCCTCTGCTCCCATTCCAAGGCTTCCTTCATGCTTTCTCTTAGCTCTTCCTCTATTGCCTTACGCAATTTTTCCTCCTCTTCTTGTGTTAGATCCTGCGGCTCTTGAGAGGATCCTGGTATGCTTTCCTCTTGCATGGGTGTGTCCACAGGATCTGGCACATTTTCGAGGTCGATGCCCTCATTGGCGGCTAGCCCTGAGCTTTCTGCCTCTGCTTGTTGCTGGCCTTTTAACTCCTCAATTTGCCTGAGGAGTGTTTGCTTTTCCGCTTCAGCTTCTCCGCCCATATTCACGAGGAGGTAATTAAGTTCAACATTTACTCTTTCCGCCTCCTCGAGATTTTTCTTTATGCTTTCTACTTCTTCTTGCAGGGCTTTTTGGCCCTCCTCCATTCTTGTTTGCATTACGATAGAACCTTCAGCCATCATTAACCTCTGCTTTTTCTCGAGAGTCAGCTCCTTCTGAAGTTCCTGCATTTGCTCTTCATATATTTGACTCTCAAGAAATGTTTTGAGTCGAGCTCGTAGCTCTGACTCTAGCAGGTGATGCTCGCAGCCTCTGGATGGTTTGATCTTTGACTTTTAATTGGTCCTTGAGCTCAAGGACTTCATCTAGGCTTGCTTCTTGTTCTATCTCTGCTCTTTCCTTGGCATTCCTCATGGACTCAACTTCTTTTGTTTCTTCTGCCAACTGTAGTGTCAGATTATCTCGTTCTTTTTCAGCATCTCACAATGACTTGCTGAGCTGCAAACACTCTTCTTCAGCTTCTTGTATTCTTTTTGTTGCTGCCTCATTTTCTTCTTTCATTGCTTGGAAGTGAGGCGGTCTGGGGCGGGCAACAAGAGAGGCGACCTCTAAACGCCCCTCAAGGCTCCCGTGCTGCTCAATTGGGGCTGGGGCAACCACAAGCACAACACAACAACAAACCCACAGCCAAACCCAAACAAGATAGGGGCACCACCTAGTTATGGTATGCGAACTAGGACGCAAGAGAGATTTTGGCACAACCAAGAAGATGCACCACACAACACACACAAGCAACCTCAGACCAAGACACACATGAAATGGACCAGAGAGAGCTAGAGCAAAGGGAAGAGAGAGAGGAAAGGATCTTGCGTAATACCTTATTTGTGACTTGCAAATGGAGATGGTTCATTATGATGCTATCGTAGAACTTGTACAAAACTCACTCAATGCTTAGTGATTGCTAATCATTGCCAAAACACACACACACACTGTCTTAGGGTGTGGGAGACCTCTCACCACAATAACCTCTTACAATGGACACAAAACTGGCAATGAAAAACACACTAAAACACTTTCTAAAATCAAGATCAACCGATAAAAACTCAAAATACACAAGTCACCTTGAATTCACCAAACCGTATTGCACAAATGGAAGGACGAAGATTTGAACGTCGAATCACGCTTTTGATGCACCAAACCTCAATTTATTGATGATGAAGGAGCATGTACAATAGTGGTTTTGAGATTTGTGGAACTCACGCTCTCTCACTTGCAATGTGTAGCTTGAAGGCTTCTCTCACACCAAGAGTGAAGCTCACAAGTGGTTGCTACACCTAAGTCTCTCCTCACGCATAGAGTGTTGGGGTGCTATGTGAGATGTTGGAGATTGTTTCACAAGAAGGAGAGGGGCCTATTTATAGGTTGGAGACCCCTCATTAAGATTATTGGAAATCCTAATTTACAAGCTAACAAATCAGGATTATGATTTTTTTGAATATCAAAACATTGTCTGCCTTCTTTGTCTGCTTGAGTCATGGGTGTGGGCTCAAAAGAGAGCATTATTGATGGTAGATAAGGTGAAAGTAAGTAAGGAGAGAGAGAGAGAGAGAGAGAGAGAGAGAGAGAGAGAGAGAGAGAGTTACTTTGTACATGTCTTGAGGTGAGGTGTCTTTTATGGTTAGGTCAATGCTATTTTGTGTTAGTATGTTAGTGGTTAGTGTTAGTAATCACTAGAAAGTTAATGATATATTTACAATGGGTAGAATGGGGTGGATGGTTGGAGTAAGATGGTTGAATGAAGTGAGCACATCCTTGTGATGGTGAAGCTTGAAGAAGTTTTGGACTTACTTGTGTAGGTTCTCAAAATGACTATCGATCTTCTTCTTCTTCGTCTTCTCTTCTTTACGCCACCGCCGCCAAGGTTGATCATCGTGATGAAAATGGTAATTCCATTGATGAGATCTTTTGATTTGCAGAGGTTAAGTATGGTACACATGCTGAATTTATGTATATATATAAAGAGGAAGATGGAATTGTACTTTGGAGATAATAGAGAGAGGCATAGAGATGGTGTATGTACATGGAGAGCTCATATGAGAGCTATGGGAGTAAGTGGGGAGGTTAATGGTGAAGAAGGTGAGAGAAACCATTGAAGGTGCAGGTTTGAGTGAGGGATTGAGAGGAATGTGTGTGTGTGTGTGTGTAGAAGTGTGGAAAGAGGTGAGAGAAGACTATGGGCTACTTGTGAGAAAAGTGGGCAGACTGGGGTCCACTCAAAAAATCATATCTCACCGCTGGTAGCTCCAAAAATCATGAAAAACTTTGAGGTGATTATTCAAAGCGTGGGCTACATTTTCTCTTTTGACTACCGCTCCAAATTCAGAGTGGAGATGGATATTAAAAATCCCACCAAAAGACCTGTTTTTTCTTCATAAAAAGTCTTCAGTGGCCCCCTCCTTTGTTGAATTTGTACAATGCATCCAAGAGTGAGCCCCTCCTTTGTCATATCATAATACAAAGCATCCAAGTTTCCCTTGACACATGCATGGAGGAGGATTATTGGTGAATAAAGAAATATATACATGGTGGGACTAGTGTATGGACTATTCATGGACTTTAGCTCAATGAGCACATGGTATTAGAATAATGAGTAAAAATAATAATAAAAATATGGAGGAGTTATGGATATGGAAAGATATTGGAATCATATGATATGGTCCCTCTTTGACTTATTTTGGGTGAAAGAGGAAAAGGTATGCAAGTAAATAATATAATAAACGTGACCAATGAGTAGAAATCAATTTTTTGTTTCACGAGGGTGAGGGTGAAAATGTGGGAGTGATTTGTATAAAGGAAAAATATAAGGTTAGAGTATGTACATATTGGCAAAAAAATATACTTATGGTGGAAGAGGATGAAAGAAGGCATACACAGGTTTAATAAAACACACACCTAAGTATAAATATTTAAATAAAATACCAGAATAATTATAAAAATCTCTATATTTAGGCCATATATATAATGCAATATTTACACACAAATGGGCCATAATATATTTTATTTTTTTGATTTTATTTATTTTTTTGACTCAACCAGCCCAGTGACTAGCTACCTGAGGATTTTAAGAAGATATGGGAAAAGCCCCTTAACTCACACACGCCTATTTACAGTGAAATGGTAGGGATAGCCATAGTGTTTGGGTGAATTTGGTAGGGTGAGGTAGCTTACTATGGCAATTATGGAAAGCCGAAAAACGGCTATCAGCAGTTTTGTAGAGCCGTTGCCAAGCTGGCCTGGAGGTTAGCTTCTCTCTCTTTTTGCCCTTGGCTTTGTGCGTGCGGAGAATCCCTTTCCATTTTAGTCTTTTCTTCGGTGGCTTTGAGAGTTATCATCTCTTTCTCTGAAGCCATGGATTGTGCTCGCAATCCGGCTAGCTTTGTCATCACCACGTCCTAGTCATTGGAGGGCGGGTGAAGGTCTACTTTGTCGGTAGCAATTTCTTTAAGTTCCACTAGCCAGATGCCTTGCATCTGTTCTTTATGCCCTGTCCCCGCCAAGTCAAATGTGAATGTGGCGGCTTCTTCCTTTGTATAGCTTGCGGCTAGTAGGTCCAAAAATGCATAATAGGCCTCATCTAATCCTTTTTGCTGAGATTCAGGCTTGGCCTCTTCTTTTGGCTCAGGTTCTTGCCTTTGCTCTTGCTCTTCTGCTTGCCTTTTGTCTTCTTTGTCCTCAGCCTCCTTGTCTTCTGGTGGAGGGCTGCTAGGAGGTGGTGAGTTCGATGGAGATGGCTGTGGGCTGGGTTTAGGGCTATCTGGTAAAGCTGCTGGTTTTCCCTTTAAGTCCCTGTATGCTTTTGTTTTTCTTTCCCTTTCTTGGCTTTCTTGTTCATCTAGCAGTGTCTGCCTTACCTGCTCCACTTCCTCCTCGGTGAAAGGGACATGGGGGATGTTTTCCGCTGCCGCATCAAGAATCTCGAAATTCATGATATAATCTTCAAAGCGGTCCCTTTTCACTCTTCTAGAAGATCCAGACATAGACTCGAGAGATGGCTTCCAGAGTTTGTTTAAATCCCCCTTGAGGGCTCTTTCTGCTCGGAAACTCTCCATCAGCCTCTTGAGTCTTGTCGCTTTTTGTGACCTTGTCTCTTTGGCCGGCACTTGAGCAAACTCCTTCTTTCCTTTCTTCTCCTCAGGTTGCTCCTCTTCAACTGCTCCAGCCGTCTCTTCAATCTCGTAGCCACCCTTGGTGCCCTTTGCGGTTCATCTTCCTTGTCTTCTTTTACTCTTAGCCAATCATTCTGAGATGGGTGGTCAGGCCACCTTCCTTTAGCGTGTAGTGCCCCATAAACCACCTTGGTGATCAGCTCTCCTGGCACTATGTAGTTTGGCTTTTTGTTGCCCATTTTTACTAAGCTGTCATGTATGTATGCCGCATAGTTGATTATCTTTGGGGTGCCTTTTGTCATTGCCCAAGTAAACGTTGTGGCAATTGCACCTGGCGGCATCCTGTACTTCTGTGGCCTCTTAGTGCACATGTGGAAGTACTGGTTGTACAATTGGCTCATAATTGCCACCTTTGGGTTGGCAATGTCTTCAAAGGTGTAATTTGCCTTTTTCTCTTTGTACACTTTAACTTCATCCCTTATTTTTGTTACGCTGTCCCCCTCATTGGAGAGGTCTAGTGCATGGGCCACAACCCTCTCCGTGATTATGATCTCTGTATCTGGTTTGACTTGTAAATCTGTCACCTTGGCCACTCCATCCTCTTTGATGCTTGTTACAAACTCCCATACTCTTTTGATGTCCACCCCTGCTGGTATTGCTTCGAAGTAGTTATGGAGGTCAATTTTCTCCAAGTAGCCGGCCATTTTGCTTCGTACAAATTCATTGAGCTCTCTCGGCAGCATTGGTAGCTCTATTACATTGCCTTCATTGTCTTTGAACACTCCCTGGTAGATCTTAAGGTCGTTTGACTCTAACAGATCTTCTTGTATCCAGGTGCTGGTGGGCTTTAGTGTTCCCTTTGGAATGAAAAAAGGTTCCACCTCGTCTAGATAATCTTTGATTGTCATTCTTTTCTTCTTTGCCGGTGACTTTGAGGCTGCCATAGATCCTGTTGCACTCAGTAGTCCAAAGTTAGTGTTTTTTCCATATTAGCTGCGGAACTGAGTTTTACTTATCCAAATGACTTGAAAATTGAAATTATAGCCTAAAAGGAACTTGTGAAGCTGTGCATGTGCTCACAGTTCAAATTTGGCCAAAAATTTCCATCTAGACATCCTACGTGTAGGATGTCCTTTTCATCAGAATTGCTTCAAACTTGACATGCAGGTAGTGTAAGGCTCATGGAACATGGCTATAGACTTGGATTTGAATTTGGCTATCAAAAAGTGGATTTTTGGGCTGATTCAGTCTTTAGGTCACAATTTGGGTAGAATGTCCATCATAGGTAGCAATTGATGTCCAAATGGGTTGAAAATTGGTATATGGGCTTATTGCACCATGGTATTGGCTCCCACGATGTCATTCTTTGCAGAGAAGGCTAAATTTATGCTGGAGACATCCTACACGTAGGATGTCTTTTTCATCAAAATGACATGAAACTTGTTCTGTGGGTTGTCCTTGGCCTATGGAGCATGGCCATGCTCTTGGATTTGAATTTGGACAAGATTTGATGCTTGTAGGGCTCTGTGAGGTGTTTTAGGGCTCAAAAAGTGTATCTTGAAGGTGTTGGGGGTCTTATGACAGTTTATTGCCTCTTTTCAGTGGTGGAAGTTCGAATGCAAATTCAAATGAGGCAAATGTATAGCCTATGGGGGTATTTGAAATGTTACAAATCAGCCTATTATTGATGCAGATGTACATGATGCACTTGATGAGGAAAGTGCTAAAATTGAGCAAGCTAGAGGTATGCCAAAATGGCTGGTGCACACTTTGGGTGACAATAAATTGGATACACCTTTGTCTAGTCGTACTTGTTCAGGTTCATGCCATGCCTCTTATGCATCAGATTGTTATGCTTTGGTTGTGTCTAGCCTATGTGATATAGAGGAAAGTGATTAGAATGGCTTCAAACTTGACATATGGGCTCTTGATGATGAGGTAATTAGATTTGGAATGATAAAACATCCCTTCTATGCCAAAAAGGTCAATTAGACATCCTACGTGTAGGATGTCTATTTCATCCTTTTTTCTCCCTGACCACACAGATTGTTTACTGATGTGTTGTGCAAGTTTCATGGGATTTGGACAAGATTTGGTAGGTCAATGGCCCATTATTGCCTCTAAGCAGTAACTTTGCGTTTTTCCATGCATGTGAGGTCAAACTTGGTTTAAATGTGATGAAACTTGGTGTATGGCTTGTAAATGTAATTCAGAACATGTGCATGATAAAAAATGTTGGTGTTTGTGCCAAAAAGTGCCTTTGAGACATCCTACGCGTAGGATGTCTCCTGGTGATTTTTTCAATGCCAGTGCTCCCAGTGCTTGCCCTTTGCTCCCCTAAGTCCCTTTTGAGCCTAATTTCAACAAAAAAGTCAAATGGATAGAGTATAACTCCCTGTGTGGACTTCAGAGCCTCCAAGCCGTTTTTTGACTTTTGGAGTGCTTTTTGGCGATGAAATTTCTCGATGTTGGTCTCCATAGCTTCCCGATCCCTTGGGGATCCTTGCCGTATGGTTTTTGTCGACTTTGGCTTCATCGGAGCTCCATTTGGCAATTTGTCGCTCTAGGAGCACCCGTGGTTGCATTTACATACCTTCAATGATTTGTGGTGGTCTACCACCATAGGACTTGGTTGTTGATGGTCTAGGAAAGCCGCTCGTGAAGTTTGGTGGCAAACGGACTTGCGGTTTGGCCGCAAGTGCATTTTGACGCTTTGTGTGTCTGATGCCGTTTCTGAGTTTTAGTGCCGCTTCGGGTCACTTTTTGGTCATGCGGGTGATATAGACTTGTCGAGCATGTCGAGATGCTCCTACCCATGAATTTTTGTAGCATTTGGTCGCCGTTTCTCCGATTTCCCATTTGGTGGCCTCTTGCGGGTTTCTGAGAATTAGGGTTTTTCCCGATGGTTTCCCACTGCCTTTGGCTATCTAGGACTGGTCTCCTAGACTAGGGTAAGCTGCCGATGAAGTCCTGTTGCTTTCGGGTTAGCCGTTAGGCTGCCGTCTCTACTTGTAGGTCTCTACCTCTCGCTTTGTGTGTGACCCCTACGCTAGTTTTCGCGACATAACGACAAACATGCGCGAAAAGCTCAAGGTGGTGAGCCTACCTCTCATGTCTGGAGCTGGTCGGGTGGTCGTGCGCGTCGTAGAAGCTGCTGGAAGGTCGATCCGCTCTAGGTGGCAGAAGCTTTCTCCACAAAGTCAATAGTGAAAATGAGCTAAAAATGGGGTGAAAATTTCTTATAATGGAGTTCCCCGAACCACTTTTCATGAAATTTGACATGTGCTCCTATCTTCTTGCGAGATGCGGTTTAGGCTCAAAAATTTCTTGATTTGGACTCCGTTTGCTCTGTTTACTAGAAATTTGACATTTCGGTCAAAACCTGGCCAAAACACGCTTTCTGCTCCAGTTCATTACGACTGTTTTTCACCTGCTTTTTATATTTTTAAATTTTTTCTGCCGAAAATTAGCAAAATTAAAAGGAAAATAGCAAATCAAACCCAGAAAATCCCCAAAAATCATAATAAATCACAAACATCACCGCAACACTTTATATACACTCACATGCAATTTTTATGGCCGCATTTCTCCGTTTTATCAATATTTTGAATGAAAAATGGCTATTTCTACTTATATACACACACCTAGGGGCTTGATTTGGCGTTTGGCCCCATATACCTGTAGATTCATGCTGTATAAGGGCATATATACTTGGGTTATGCCAGAAAATTTTGCAATCAAACAACAACCCTTAAAATAGTCGAAAATCATGTCCCTTTTTTTTCTATTTCTGTCATTGGTTCTACATTTGAGAGTGCCTCTAGAATGCCTCCCCCCCTCCTAGTCGGAGTCCTCTTGGACGACAAGGTTTTGCCTCGGAGTATGTGCCATTCATAGGTTGAAAAAGTTGTGCTAATGCCTGGCCGATTAATGTGGCCCTACTTTATGCATACTCGGTCAATGCATGGAAAAATTAATGTGGTGCAAGAGAAGGGAATAAGCAAGATGCTTATTGGCATTCGCTGTCGAGGTTTCCTGCTTTCTTTGCAAGTAACAACTGTAACTCTACTGCTCTCTGTTTAATTGTCTTTTTGGCAAGAAGTAATTGCTTTGCCGACACTATTGATGGAGTCGTAGTTGTGTCTAAGGATAGAATTGGCTAGGATGTAATGGCTATGGGCCTTATGACCTTGGCTTTCCATTGGTATTTTGTTGCTGCCTTTTTTTGTAGATGATTTGGCACTTTTTTGTTTGCCACTGGTTTGTCTTTCATCGGCATCCACATATGTCGGTTCTCCTTTTTGAAATGCAGCTGTCTGCTTTCCATTGTTGCTTGTACTGCAGGTAGTTCCTTTTGCTTTTGCTTTGGTATCCAAATGTGAGTGACATTTGGATTTTGGTTAAGCATTTTCTTTGAGATCCATATCTGTTTTATGACCTTGGTTTGGGGTTGAACCGTCTGCTTTTTTGGAATCCGTTTGTTGCATTGTTGTTTTTCCGCCATTGCATTTCTATCCTTCCGCATCCATACTTGTTTACCTTGTTTTGGTAGCCTAGATTTTTGCATTGTGGCCAGTGACTTCATCTGTCTGTAAGTAGTATGGTTGGCTTTTACCTGATTTTTGTTCTCGGGTTTCCTATTGTTCTTTGATGGCATTTGTGATTTTGGCTTTGTTTCCAGTGATTGCATAGCTTGCAGTTGATCATGAAGGTATTGCTGAGCAAAAGGTATCATCAGTTGTTCATGTTCGTGTTGAATTTTGACTCCCTTTGCTTTCCAATCTATCTGCACATTGTATGCTTTTTGCCAAGGTTTCCCTAGCATCATTGGGTGTTGTGTGCTTTCATCTGTCACCACATAGAACTTGTGTGGGTAAATATATTGATGTATTTGTACATGCAATATAGTCCATCCCAATGTTTTCAACGGGTGTGATGTGCTACTTTCCAGCACTTGAGGAGTAGGATGAAGTTGATCTGTGACTTTGAGCTGTTGGTATAATCCGTAAGAGATTAAATTTGCTTGAGCACCCGAATCAAGCAATGTTGTTGATTCAACTTGATTGCTGCCCACTTTGACTGTAAGTATTGGCTCCACTGTTTTCTCCTCCAACTTCGTCAGTCGAATGGCATTGATTCTCAATGGTGGTCCACTTTGTTGTTGTTGTCGCAGAAGCCGTCTTTTTGCAATGCGTTCTTGTGATTCGGCTTGAGATTCCTCCCGTACTCTCTGTTTTTCCTTCATTCTTTGTTTTCCTTAATGAATTTGTTGGAGTATCTCTTGTGTGAGTGGCAGATGATACCTCCTCAATCGACATCCACTAATCCAGTTTGGCATTTCTTCTCCTGCTAATGTAGCAAGCTTGACAGCTCCACTTTGTGATAGATTACTAATCACAAATGGTCCCATACCTTGCTTTTTAAGTTTCTTGGCATGTTGTTTCAAGGTATAAACAAGTACGTAATCACCTGTTTTAAACTCTTTGGTATGCACATGTTTGTCAAAAAATTCCTTTTGTCTTCTCTTTTTAGCATAGATTGACGCGACACCCTGTAAGCGGAGTTCATCTAGCTTTTCAAGATCATCAATCCTTGAAGAGAGCTCATGTCTTGTCCATTCCAAGCTTTGTGCTACTCGTAGAGTTGGTATTAAAAACTCTATGGGTAGTAAAGCATTTAGGCCAAACACCATGTTGTATGGTGTTGTTCCTATTGATGTTTTGTAAGCTACCTTGTATGCCCATAGTGTTGAGTAATCTGTTCTTGATTCTGACACTATTTTAGTGAGAACAGTGCATAGTGTTTTATTTGTGGCCTCAGCTTGTTCATTGGCCTGTGGATGGTATGGTGCGGATTTCCTATGTATGACCATGAATTCCTCTAGCAGATATTCAATGACTTCATTGAGAGAATGTGTTCCACGGTCACTGAAAATTTCGATTGGTAACCCGTAACATACAAAAACATTCTCATACAAAAATTGTGCCGTGGTGCGTGCATCAGCTTTTTGTCTTGCTTTGGCTTTGACACATTTTGTGAGATAGTCCGTAGCCACAATGATATATTGGGTATGGGTGCGATATGCAGGGGGTGAGATAGGTCCCACAAAATCAATGCCCCATTTTGCAAATGCTCTTGCTCCCATCATTGGCCATAATGGCATCTCATCTCTTTTTATTGACATCTTTGTGCATTGACATGCATCACAACGCTTTACAAACTCTTCGGCATCCATGTGCAATGTAGGCCACCAAATTCCTGTGGTTAAGACAATTTTTGCCGTCTTATCACTCGAAAAATGGCCTCCACTTATTCCGCTATGTGCATGTTCTAGAATCAGCAGGTATTTGCTTTCACTTGCACAAATTCTAAGTTGATTGTTCTTTCCCTGCTTATAGAGTTGATTCCCAATTAACTGAAAGTCACGAGCTTCCAGCTCTATAGCTTTTCCCGTTCTCTTGTGATGTTCTCAGGGAACGTCCTCGTGGTTAAGAAGTCAATGATATATTGACTCCATGCAGGTGCTATGTTTACTTGAAACAAAGTTGCGTGATCCACTGGGCGTTTGGCACTACATATAGTACAATTGGTAACATAGGAATGTGTGTCTGCATACATAGTTGGCCAATAACCCCCTAATTGTTTCAGTCTCTGGTGTGTCTTCACTGTTGAACAATAAAATGCACATCCCTGGACATGTGCCTCTTCAAGGTAGCACTCGAATTCTTCCGGATTTATACATAATCGTAGGATTAGGTACGATCCAAGATGATATAGCCGTCCTGCTATCAACTGGAAATTTTTTGTTTGTCGAATTGTTTGCTGTTTGGATCTGCATTCCGTATTATCAAACTCACTTCCGAAGGAAAGAATGCTAACAATTTCCTGAGACCATTTGGCTACCATTTCAATGTTGAAAAGGTAAGCATCTGGTATGTCATCATCTACTTCTTCAGGAGCTTCCCCGTTGTGTATCCTTGAAAGATGATATGCTCGTAGATGGGTTTTACCCTTTTTGACCACCATTGTGAAGTCAAACTCTAGCAATATAATAAACCAGCGTACGATTCTCTCTGTATTGCAAGGTTTATTTACTAGGTACAAAAGAGCTTGATGATCTGTGAAGAACACAAATTTGTTTGCAAGCAAATAATGCCGAAATTTCTTTACAGCATAAATCATTCCTAACCCTTCCCGCTTGGTGGTTGTGTAGTTCTTCTCTTCACTGTTTAACTGTCGGCTCGCATAGCAAAACAGAAAATCCATTGTTCCGTCTCCAGGTTGAGCTAGAATACTTCCAATGGCATATGCTGAAGCCATTAAGAAAATTTTGAACTCATTTTTGGGCCTTTTAAGAGTGCCACATCATCAAAGTTGTACAAAAGAAAGCAACCCGGTAGACCCCTCTAAACATTGCTTAGAACCCCATGATATGACCTATCATTGGAAAGTTCTTGAAAAATGGATTCTAAAGAGCCAAGGTCCGAAAAGTTTGGATGACTTCTATGAAAGTTATGCCATTTTTTTTCAATCAGCCAGGTTTTGTTACCATTACGGTAATCTAAAATCACCTTTTTCTAGATCTACATGAAGGCAATGTTCGATACATGCATGCTATATATCAATAGATAGAATTTGAAGAGTAGATTCTAAATATGCAACCTCCGACAAGTTTGGATCTTATTTGCAAAAAAATTTACCGATCCCCACTTTTTGAAAGCTATGCCACATCAACAATTCTTACAAGGCCCATTTTTGAGTCCAAACTTTTCCTAATGATCAATGTGCACATGGAATATCTTTTCCCAATCTGGTGCCTTTAGTACAGGTGCTGATATAAGGTTTTCCTTCAGCTTTTGGAATGAAGTTTCACACTCCTCGATCCACTCGAAATTGACTAGCAAACGATATAGAGGTTGTGCGATAACCGCATACATGTATATGAATCTTCGATAATATCCGCACTGTCCCATGAAGGATTGCACTTGTTTCGCATTAGTAGGCTTGGGAAGGTCTACAATGACTTTGACTTTGTCTAGGTCTGTGGTTATGCCATTTCTTGAGACAATGTGTCCTAAGATTCGTCCTTGCTTAACCATAAATACACATTTTTCCGGGTTAAGACAGATTCAATATGTCCTGCACTTTTCAAAGACCTTTTGCAAATGGTCTATATGTTCCTCTCGTAGAAGAGAGTGTACACACAGGTCATCCATGTAAATTTCTAAGAATATTCTTAGGTATTCCTTGAATGCGTGAGTCATTAACCTCTGGAAAGTGGTTGGTGCATTAGTTAAGCCAAATGGCATAACTCGATACGCATAAATTTCCCATTCTGTGGCAAACGCTGTTTTGTGTTGATCCTCCCTTGTTATTGCTAGTTGGTTGTATCCTGAAAACCCATCCAGAAAGGAATAAGCCCGTTTCCTGGCCACTCGCTCAAGTACATGTTCTGTGATTGGCAAGGGATAATTATCCCTTATGGTTGCTGCATTCACCTTCTTGAGGTTTTCAGACACTCGCAGTTTTCCATTCTTTTTGGGAACTACCACAATGGGTGACACCCAATCTGTATGTTCAATCTCATAGATGAATTCCGCTTCCATCAGTTTATCAATTTCTTCTTTGATTCGTTTTGCAAATGTGTCATTATATGTATAAGGACGTTGTTTGCTAGGTTTTGCATCCGATTTCAAAGGAATTGTATGTTGGCATATCAATGGATCAACTCCTTTGAGGTCTTTTTAGGACCAAGCGAACACATCTTTATACTTCTTGAGAAGTTGGGTTAGCTGTTCTTCCTCCTCAGGTTCTAAATCGTTAGCTATATAGACCGGCTGGGGCTTTTCACCTGGTTCTGCAGGTCTATCTTTTTTGAATTTTCAGGCCCATCGTAAGATTCTTGGTTGGTTCTTTCCCTGATTGGTGGTGTCATGATGATTTTTCTGTCCTAGATAGTAAATTTCCGATAGTGTGTTGGTACGTTCATGTTGCCCTTTTCTGACTCCCCTTTACCATCACTATCTTCTTCAGTAGTCCATATCTCTCTTAGAGACCGTTTCAGTTCTTGGTATTTCTGTTTACACTCCAGTTTGGTCCACTCTTGGTCTTTTGTTGTTTCTTTTTTTGATTTGTGAGATTCTTGTGATTTTGTTTCGGTTTTAGCTTTTCGTACCTATTTTATTTCCTCTCGTGTTCGTTCTATTTGATTTTTTGAGAGTTTTCCTGATATTTGATCTTTTACACAATCCTCTGCTTTTACAAGCATCAAATAGTGAGTTTTACCTTCTATCCTGGGCATCAGGTTCCCTCTCGCTTTGTTTCCTGCTCGTTTCCTCCTATAGCGTTCTTGGCGTCTAGGGTGTTGATTAGCAAAATCATAAAACTTGATATTCTCGGCTTCATTTCCACTCTCACTTGAGGTGTCTGAACACTCATTATCTGCATCATCATTTACTTCCAAATGTTCAGAGGAGTTGTAAAACTCTTCTTGTTCTGGAGGTTCCACTGTCTCTTTTTCTGGTACAACGCTTACCATGTAATAGGGTAACACATCATAGCCATCCTTATCGCAAAATTTTGTTGTTGGACTGTCGGTAATGGTACAGACATCCAATGTTGCCAGTATGTGTTCCCATTCTAGAGGTTCCAAGGCATCTTCAGGGAAAGGTTTCGGAATATACTCCTTGTCCTCAATTGATCTTTCTAAGATGCATTCCTCTTTTCTTAAGCTTCCACAATGTGAAGCTCCACACATCCATAGCTCTTTTGGTTGCCCTAACCATGCGGGTAGTTCCGATCCTGCTACTGTGGCCGAATCAAACTCTTCCACTGGTGTTTGGTTTACATCTTTGTAACTATGGTCTTTCAGGTGTATTTTAGTTGTCGTCTCGCCATGTATGAGGTATATGTGGTCATAACCCCAATCTTGGACCATCTTCAATTGTCTCATGAATGGTCGTCCCAAGATTATCTCATAATTGTTCTTTTTGTCAAAATCGACTATTGCAAATGTATGCTCATACTCGATTCCGCACGAAGTGACAATTACTTTTTCTAAGAGTCCTAGAGGCTTTTCCATGAACCCGTCTGCCAATTGCAGTTTCATTCTGGTAGCCCTCAAAGATGGTTTTCCCCATTTTTTCCAGATTTCTTTGGTGGCGATAGCAACCCCCGCTCCACTGTCAAGAATAGCCTTGGAAACTACTCCTTGGAATTCTACCGGTAGCTTGGTGTTTCCGTCTTCTCCCTCACAATATTCTCCAACCTTATTCAATGGTACGGGCCTAGTGTTCAGTTGAGGCCTGTCCAACTCTCTGATCCCTTCTTGTAGCTTCAAGGTGGGGTCTTTTACTCCAAATTTTTCTAGGCATTTTCCTACCGTGGTCCACATGTTTGGCCTTAACCTTAGGAGTTTTGCTAACGTGATTGTGCATGCCACCGGAGTGGATAACAACTCAATCAATCCTTACGAATCCATCACCTTGTTAGAAGAAAGTCTTTGAGATGGGATTGCTCTCACTTCCGACTTAGCTTCGTACTCTCCCAGGTAAGAGGGTAAAGTTCTCAAAGAGTTTGGTTGGCTGTGCCCCAAACTAATAGATCCTTGGTCTCCCCCTTGTGAATGTATCTCAAAGTTTATCTGCGATCTTGCCTCAAATTATTCAATAGGAGGTAAGATCACATTCTTTTCTTTTCTCGTGCTATTCGTGTGGTTACTCATCCTATTAGCCTCGTTGACCTCACGGATTTGCTTCCACAGATCATCTAGACCGTTACCGTCCTTACCCATTTTTGCCAATATTTCAGGCTGGAACCCTTCACTTGCCCCATCGGTGGTATTTGGCACTATGATAGGCTCTCCTCTGGACTCATAGTCATTAGTGAGTCTCTCATTTGTTTCCTCATGTTTCTCTAATGTTGGTTGGATAGGGGTTGGAGCTGGTGCCTCATGCCAAATTGCAGTTTTACCTAGCGGTTCTTTCATCAATGATTGAGCCATCTCAATCATCTTTTTACACATATCCAAACTCTGTTTTTCTATTTCTGCATATGGATAAGTCATCCACCTTTGCTCCTGGGTTTGGTTCTTTTTAAGTCGAGCTTCATAAGCTTTTAGAAGCGCATCCAACTGCTCGTTTACCTTGTCTGCCAGTACAGATCCTCCTGATCCTGCACTTTTGGGGTCTGCTTTTTCCTTGGGTGCTATGACTGCTATGGTGTGTGAGCTTAAGCTAGCTAGATCCTCTAACCGCTCCAATCTGTTCTTTGTATGTTTCAACTCCTCGGATAGGGCTGTTTGCTCTCGTTCTTTCCTGGCTTTCCTACGCGTCTTTCTAGCTTTCCAAGTGCTTATCTGATTTTTCGTTTCTGAACGTTGGGCGTCGGTTTTTGGTTCTTCAACTATGGGTTCATTCGTCCTTCTTTGGGCTTGGGCTCGTGTTACTGCCTGAATAGGTATGATTGTTTCATTTTCCGATCCCCCACTGGAAGGTACTGTTTCTAACATGTTCAAGGTGGTTTTTTCTCCTTTGCTCGGGTTTTTACGGCAATTGGGAATTAAATGAGTAATTCCACATTCTGGGAAATACACATTGACTCTACTGATTTCATCATGAGGACAATCTCTCAGCCAATGGTCTCCACCACACTTGTAGCAGGGTCCTTTGGGTTGTTGAGGTGCTCCTTGAGCCCCTCTTTGTTGGTAAACATGTCTCTATCTGCCCATGCCTCCATTGGCTATGAACATCAGTGTTCGTTCATCTAAGCTATATCTTCATTCTCCTGCGGCTTGTGCAACAGTTGGTGGTCCTTGATGTCCTATCATGCTCCATGGTTCTGGTGTCGAGGGTTCTTCCGGTGGATAATAGACAGGGTTAGCCGCATATCCATTGGGATCTTCATAATATGCATGCATAGGCACCAAAGCCTTTTCTTCTGATTCAGTTACTGTTGGTGTGTATTTTATACCAACTGGTTGTAATCCTAGTAGAGGTGGTTGTTGCCCCAACACCGGTTGTGGTCTTTCTACACCTACAGGTCCTGGTAAGTTGCCTGCTTGATATCTGGGCATTGATGGAACTTGAGGGGAAGCTACTAGAGCTTGGGGAGCGTAAGGTCTCTCTCTCACATATCCCTTGTTATAATAACATTCCTCGGTCCCATGGTTTGTCCATTTTTGTTCAATAGCACACCACTTGGGCTCTTTAGCCTGGGGTTTGGCGTACAAGTTGATCTTTTTTAGCACTTCATCTACGAGCTGCTCCTGGTTTACTGCTCTTGGTTTACCGCTATTTCTTCTTTCGGTGCTGTCTTAGAAGACTTGCTTCCACTGTGAGGATGAATCGTTATCAAGGTCCTTGAACTCCCCTTCTTTTTAAACTGCACAATTGTACACAAGGTACAGAGCCTCCTTGGTCAACTCATTTAACGTCGTGCTCCTTTTCATATGTAAGTCTTTCTGGAGATCTGTATTCCTTAGTCCTTGGATGAATATCAGCATAAGTATGGACTGAGTTGGCAGTTCTTCAATAGTACATAACTTAATATATCTTTTTAGTCTTAGGGCTGCCTTTCGTACAGATTCTCCATCTTTCTATTTGAATTTATGGATCTGTGAGATGGTATTATGAGCTATTCCCCTTTGAGAGAATTCCTCAATAAACTTGTCAAACACTTCCTCCATCGACTCAAAGTCTCTACGCTCTACAAAGTCAAACCAAGTGGCAGCATCATCCTCTAAGGTTAGTCCAAACCATGCAAATTGGGTAGGAAAATCTAACACCTCTTCGGTTCTAATTACACACACAAAGGTTGCTACATGATCTCTTGGGTCTCTGTTTCCTGTGTATTTCTTGTTTATCCATTTTTGCACTTGACAAGGTCTAATTATTCGATGGTCTACAAATCTCATCATTGGATCACCCCATCCCAGTCGATACACCTCCGCAGGCCTTCTGTAATAGGCTGGTTCCTCTCCCAACGGTGCTCCTAAGCCATAATTTCTGACTGTTCTCGCTGGAGGTGGTTCTTCTCTTTGAATTCATTCCATGGGTGGTCCTCCAGGCTCTGTTGACCCTTGTGTTTTTGGCTTACTCTCTGCCTGATACCTTGAATAGTGTGGTGGTTCTTGCAAATCCCTGAGCCCTCGTGCGGCTTGATAACCATCTCGGTTTCGGTCTGGTTCCATTGTTGCACTCTATCGAAGCCATGCCTGCAATGATGGATGGTTTGCTGGTTGGTCTTGGTTGTTGAATGCTTGTGGTTGGGTGGAATGTGAGGTAGTGTCATACTCATCTGAAAAAGGATTCGTTGACTTGCTTGGGGTGTGGGCGGCTCTTGGCACTTCCTCAGGGGCATATGCTGATGCTCCTGGACCTGTTGCTCTCTCTACTTCCTCTGGGAGAATACGTTGGTATTCTCGCCCGTATCTATCAGCAAAAACTATGCCCTTCCCCGTAGCAGTTTCATAAGAGAATAAGTAAAGAAGTTTGTCTTTGCTTAGTTCGTTTACGTATGGTTCTTTGCTGCGAAAGTAAGAGACAATACCCTGACTCTCATGCTTGTAAATTTCCACATTTTGGTTATAAGTTGGAATCCTGGTTGTTTTCTTATCATACATAAAAATAGCTCCGGGCCGATCAATGTTTGGTGGCAGTTCTTGAGTTTCTGAAACCATTTTCCCTTTCGTCACGTTATCTCCATATCTGTTGTAATCTTCAGGGTTACTAACTATTAAATAGTGGTTCCCCTTTTCGTCTCGGAATCTATCTCCATCATCATACACTCAGATTATCTCCAATCTTTGAGCTGGTCTCTCTTCGATACAAATGTACTTATGGCCTCGTTAGTCTGAATAGACTAGGGCTCCTCTCGAGTCTGTTCCCTCTAAGAAGATCACCGTGAGCCTGAAATCATTCAAAGGATTTTGGGAGGTGCTTCCTCCTCGCATAGGTCCATCATAGGTGAAACCTCCTGGCTATTGACTACCCATCATGAAGAAAGAATTGTCTGACGAAGTGTCAATATCACTACCTTCCTCAATAATCGGTGCTAGCGGATCTAGCCTTGCCTGAGTTACACTCTCTTCTGTGGACACTAAGCTACCTTGGTCACCTGCCACTTTCTGGTCTCTAACAATGTATCTTCCTGATCTTAAATTCATCAAACTTATCAATGCAATTTATCACAAATTCAACCACTCACTTGGCAATGGGTCAGTTTCTGCACAACTTCTTGCTTTGTTGCTGAATATACCTGTACACAAGCGTTTTAATTTCGGCAATTGAATCAAAGCATTTATCTGCTAGAGGTTATCTTAGTAATGATTGGTATAACTGGAGAGTTAATCTCAACCACTACTGTATTTTATACACTGCTGATGTTCTGGATTAGGTTTGCTAATCTGGAACAATACTTCCCTCAGTTGTTGGTCAATTTACGCGAAAAAGTCTGAATTCAGTCTTTGCTTTGTCAAATGGGCAAACAAGGTCCAAATTCACTTCTGAAAGAAGTTCTGGAACCCTTAAGCCAAATGGAATCTCACTGTCTATGCCATGTCAAGTTTTCTTTGCAGTATGCCCCAATAGACATCCTACGCGTAGAATGTCTCCTGTTGTGTTTTGCCTGGATTTTTGCACTGTTGTTTTCCCTTGTTGTGTTGAGCTTACAGCTACTTTTACTTTTTGATTTGGACACCCTATTAGCTGGTCAAAGAGTCAGAAATCTGTTCCGACGGCCTGTTGATGGTATTGATCAGTCTAATCAACTCCAAATTGGACCAAAATTGACTAGGAGGCTTGCCTTAGGCTATATAACACCTTACTATGCTCAAAGTCAAAGTCTGGCTTCATTTTCTTGCATTAGACTCAGATAACACCTTACTATATAACACCTTACTATGCTCAAAGTCAAAGTCTGGCTTCATTTTCTTACATGCTAATCACCCTAAACTCAGATTTTCTAATGATGTTTGACCCCATATTTGTCCCACAGCTCCCCCTTGATGTCAGTAACCCAGTGGTATGCTTAGATTTTGGTTTGGATGTCAAAAGTCCCAATTTTCAACTGTTTTTGCTTTTTCAGTCAAAAGTGCTAAAGTCCGCTTTGAACCCAATTTTCTTACCCAAATGAGGTGAAACCCCTTTCAGTCACTCAATATATCATGCAAGACATGCTCATGCAGCCCTCTTATGGTTTTCGTCTCAAAATAATGTTTTGGCACTATTTGGGTAGGATGTCTTGCAATTTCAGTCTATCTGGCCTTATCCTGTCAAGATATGGCCAAATTTCCACTTTCCAGTTGAAATTAGGGTAAACCCTACCTCCTGAACACACTGGTCAACTCAAAATCCCAAAATTCCTCCCAGATTAGCCTATAGACATCCTACGCGTAGAACGTCTCCTGGCTTAAAATTAAAGTTTTTTCTGACAGAATGCTCCTGATGCTCTGTAGATCTATCATAAACACTCACAGTAACTTTTGGACTTCAATTAGGCTTTCAAACACACTTTTGCATCTTTTTGCGTCTTTTACAATCTTGTAATGATTCTACAAAGCAAGTGTACATGCATGAAATGCTCTAGATCCCGAATCATGATGTCCTACTTACTCTACTCCTACCTATCGTGTGAAATGGTGATAATGGTGTTTTTGGTTGCTTTTTGGCCTCTCCGGACTCTCAAGCTCTCCTCTCACCGCTTCTACCACTCCAACTCCTACTCTAGAACTCGACTACTACCTAAAACTACCTAAGTCTACCTCCTCTACCGAAGTTGAAGGATCTAGGCCAGACACACGCTTCCTAGAATCCCTCTAAGACCTAGAGAGTCCTCCACCCTCTAATCCTATCTAAATGTAAGTCGAGACTCTTGGCAAGCCAAAAATCCCAATCCACAAGGACTAGTCTCGGTCACCTACCTAAGGTTTTCGTCCCCGACAGCGGCGCCAATGTTGGACGGATACGCCGCGACAGACGTCAGCACAACGAGAACTCACCTAACATGATGTCAGCTAAGGACGAAGCTCGACCCGCAGGCGTGTGGAAGCAAGCATAAGGTGTCAACCTACAATAACTAATTCCTACAGAGGTCTCTACCAATTGTGTAAGTCACAGCCTTCAAGAGTGCAAAAGAGGAAACTTCCTACAACGCTTTCTAGAGCCGAACACCCATCAAACAATCTCGAAACACCATAGAACTTGAAGGAGACCCTACTAATACCAATAGGCCGCTCTCCCTAAGGTCTATGAACCAAAATCACGACCCAAAACACCCGGTGCAGAAACACGTAGGATGTCTGGCCCAAATCTGCAGGTCTTCGTTTCCGAAATCTTAAGTGCCTAATGTGTAGTTCTACTCAATGTGAACGCGTGGATATGCTGCAATGCAAAATCGGACAACGTATGCTCACCCAAACAACCGATGAAGCTCGTAGAAGGAGCTCGCAAAGTTGGACCGTACGCGCACAATGTTGGTATCGGCGCGTAGCTTTAGCCGGGGGCAACACGCTGCACTTCTCCGTACTCGATTCCGACCACCGTAGCACACGTAGCATCAAGATGAAGCTCACACTCTCTCTCTCGTACACAGTACGCTCATTCACAGACTTCAAACTTGTTTTAAAATGACAAAAGGTTTTTCATTAAGGTCAAAAAGTGGTATATATACCTTACAACTTCTCAAACCCTAAAGTTCCAAAATCAACCATCTACTCAATCTAACTATCAAAACTGGGATACAATCTGGAAACTTCTGTAAGTCCCAATATTTACAAGGTGAAAAATCGGGTTTTTCTCAATGAATGAATAATTACAAAAATAATAGTCCTCCGAGTAGTTAGATGCCGTGGGGTGTGTCCAGCTTCTAACACCAACATTGTTTGGTTTTCTAGAGCAGTTCCTGCAGCTTTGAAATAGTCATCCATAGCATCTAACCACGCTTCGGCATCTTGCTTCAAATTGGGTCCCTCTCCCTTGAAAGTGGGGAATTAAACTTGCTTTAGTAGTAATTTTTTCTCTTGACTAACAGTGTAAAGGCTATTTGAGCGAGTATTTCCCTGAAATTTAATTAGTGGAATTTAGTACCAGATGAAATCTCTCTTGCTTATGTTTTTAACTTATCTCATACTCAAACGTTTGCACACAGGATGAAGATAATTACCAAACCATGAACAAAACTGCTTATAGCATACCTATGAGAACCATAGTATGTACAAGAGTTAATACAATCCATGAAGGTCCTACTATGTACAAGGGTGATGAAAATCCTATACTAGAATCTTGTGGACTTTGGGTGGATCAGATATAGGATCAAAATATACAACATCTTTTGGTCCATTAAAACTAGCTGGACCTACTCCTATGGGCCTAATTCTACCTAGGTAGATTACTTTAGACACCTGATCAAACACCCACTGATTTTGTGATACTTGGGCATCATCTCTTTTGAATTCTCCGTCCCCCCGAAAAAGTATAATTCAATCACTTGAAGATCTTCGGCCCATTTGAGTGTCTTCATATTTAGCTCTAAACCTTCTAATTCTCCCGCATCAATGAAGAAAATTCCACCAGATCCTGACCACTTGATTCTCCAAGTGGAAGGAGAAAATATATTATCCAACCATTTCATCACGCTTTTTCGCATTGAATAGTCTCTGGATAGACAAGCCCTCATAAACCTAATGTTGAAATCCAGGAATTTGAAGTAGGCTTGATGGAAATTTTCTTGCAAGGATAGGGATAATTCTCTCTTCCTTCCACTCCCTCTTTTCAATTAAATACGTTTTTAATTGAATTAGTCAAAGATCCACTTATTTCAACCTAACGCCTTAAACTTTTTCCTAGGTCTAAGACTTTAATTAACATACGCTCTGATACCACTTGTGAGATCCCCAACTCGCTAAATACTAAGATCGGGATGGGATCCTTGACAGGTCTCTAGGTTCGATAAAAATCAGAGTCTCTAAACAAGAAAAATCCAAGGAATATACCTTTACCATTAACAATGGTTGGGGTCTATAGCCTTAGAAGAAGACCTAGTACTATCTCGTAGCGAAAACGGGACAACGTATTAAAAGTCCAAAAAAATTATTTCGGCCCTATAACTTCCACAAATTTGGCTAAGGTATCCTCAACCAACGTTTTTCCCCCCCTAACAGATGTGAGGGCATAGCCGTTGGTGGACTCCTCTTCCAAGTGAAGAAGTTTTCTAAATGTTATAGTGCACAGGGATGGATAGTTACTTGACTAATCAGGTCCACCCGTCCACGATTGACAACCTTAGTCAATCCCCACTTACCACCCCACACTCACACATGATTCTTTTGTTACTTAATTACTACCATGTTCTTATCAAAATTAAAATAATGATTCTTTTTATCCTTCATAACAGGATTTAATTAAAACAACCCTTGAAAACAGTATTGAAAACATTCTTTTAGCAAATAGACATCTTTAAACTTAAGACAGGGTACCGTCAATCCAAACATTATTCATAATAACCATGACCAGTACGCTTCTTGTCTCAAGACCACCTAAGGGGGAAAAAATGGCACCCATTCCTTATTCACAATCCGGAGTGGATAAACCCCCACCCAAGGTTCCGGGTGCCCATACACCAAACCAGTTGCCCATACAACCGGGCGGCTCCCCTAGGATAAATAACGGTATCCTAACTTATGTAGAAACATCAAGACATGACACGGAGTAGAAACTCATCGTTCATGGGGGTAACCGACTTATCCGTGGCTAGAAAGCCAATCATTATCATCAAAATATACCAAGGAGTCGGAGGTGTCCTGAGACAAGATGTCTTAAGGATGATCAATCATATCTTTCCTAATTCAACAAATTTCAAGCCAAACAATTCCTTCCTATATTATAAACAAATGCACGTTGGAAGTTACCTTCCGTTTTTTTTTTGGTCAATTATTCATTTCCTTATTCTTACTCACTCCTTACCTATGCAATGGTAACTTATAAAAGAACTTTAAACTATTTAAAAACTTAATTGAATAATGGAAAACCCACCTGGGATTGATCGGCCATCTGTTGCAGCGCTGGAGCCTGCAAACTTTCCTCCGTCGGCCTATGGCTAGGCCCAGACTCATGGTCATTAGTGGCTTTATTTCTTTTGCTGCTAACATCCTCTTCCTCGGTAAGAGGATTTCCCCTGGTTCTCTTTGGAGCCATGTCGACAGCCTTATAAAAAGACTTAATCCATTAGAAGTTTAATTGAATAATCTTCTTTTTCCTTGTTTACCCAAAAATAAGGATTTTTGGAGTAAGTAGGTATCTTTAATAGTCAATTTGATGAGATAATCCTCCTGTAACTTATTTATGCTATAAATAATTTCATTTAATTTGGGAAGTCCTTTAACTAGGTTTCTTCTTAGTCTATCTTCCATTTTAACCTTAGTAAATTATAAATTTCTGTCCGCTAATGGATTACTCTCCTTAAATTGGATTGAATATGTTCTATCTTTAGTAATTTTTATAAATTTGATTAATAACCTTTTCCTTCTATACTTATGGTCTAAATTAGGTAAAATTTTACTGATAGTAATTTATTATACCATCCATTTATGCTGAGATAATTTTCCCACCCTTCAATAGTGATTTTGGACCTCAGTATTTATTTGGTAATTAGATAAATTCATTTACTAATTTCCCTTGTCTATTTTATACGCAAAATTGGTTACTTTTATTGGAGATAAATACCTAAACTATTTATATGAGCTTGGGATATTTATCATGGATTTCCCAAGGTGTGTTCTATCTTTGATATTTATATCAAAGGTTTTTGGATTAATTTACTATATTCCCTGTTTTATTTTTCTCCTTAAAATAATATAATTTTACTAGGATAATTAGATAAACTAATTATCTGAGAGTAAAATAATTATCATGGTTTTTTTAAGGTATAATTAACCTTTGATAAATAACTTAAAACATTTTGAATCAATTTGATAATTTCCCCCTTTTAATTTGTCCTAAAAGCAGAGTAATCTGCTAAAGTAATTTGGTGATTTTATTATTTGAGCTTCTTATAACTATCACGAGTTGCCTAACATATAATTAACCTTTGATAAATAAATCTAGTCATTTTGAATCTATTTACTAATTTCCCCTATTTAATTTGTCCTAAAAGCAGAGTATTTCCGCTAAAGTAATTAGATAAGTTAATTATTTGAGTTTAACATAATTATCACGGATTCCATAACATATAAATAACCTCTTATAAATAACTCAAAGCATTTTGAATCTAACTGCTAATTTCCTCTATTTAATTTGTCTTAAAAACATAGTATGTCTGCTAAAGTAATTAGGTAAATTAATGCTCTGAGCTTGACATAATTATCATGGGTTCCCTAACATATAATTAACCACTGGTAAATAGCTCAAATAATTTTGAATCAATTTGATTATTTTTCTCTTTAATGTTCTCTAAAATACAGTGTAATTTTGCCTAATTAATTAGGAGCCATTACTCAAAAAACTATAGGATAATTTTCTTAGCTTAATGACTATCTAATGCAACTCTGATAATTACCTCAACTTAATCTAAGCTTAATTAATATATTTCCCATTAATTTATGGTTAATTTGGCTAATTTCAATCCTAATATGATAGGATAATTAATTAGCTTAACATATCCAAGCTTAATTATAACAATCAGCAGAGAATATTTAATTAAGAGAGGATTTATGAGTAAACATAGGCCTAATTTTTAATTTATTAACAAAATAGATTAATCTAACCTTGCTAATTAAGAAGGATTAGGCTAATTACCGTTTAGTTTAATCACCTAGAGCTTAATCTGTAGTGATTTCTACGTAACGTTCTCTCTAGATGAGAGAGAGAGTGTCAAGGCTCTGAGTCTATCAAATTGTGAAGCAAGGGATCCTATTTATAGTTTTCTGGCACTTGCAAGCTCTTCATAGGCTGGAAAAAGCAGTTGCTTGCAGCTCAAGTAGTCCCCAGGCTGAAGAGGGCATCCCTTACTGCTATTTGAGTCCCTGGTAGGTTCATCATAGCTCCACACTACCCCCTTAGCTTCCAGAATTGATTTTGACTATTTTCACTGACTTTTAATGATGAAAATTGAAAATATCAGTAAATTCTAGAACCTTAGGATAAGAAAGTCTTTGATAATAATAATTACTGAAAACATCCAATTTTACTTAACTAATTGAATTCCTAGTGTAACCTTTCAGGGCCCGTAACTCTTCCAGATTTTATCGGAATCCGACTCTGAAAATTTCTAGCCTGACGTTTGCTCTGCTTAAGATTCCAAAACTACCAATATTTGCCATGGTCAGACAATTCTACATTGCTTTTTTAATAATCATATCAATTTGATTAAGCTTTATACAATCTTTAAGGTTTCAGAAACTGGAAACCTTACATATTTGCACAAAAATTGCATGTTTAATATTCTTTTTTAATCTTTTTAAAGGACTCTCAAGCATTATCGCTATTTTTAATGCTTCATTTACATAAATTTTTTGTAAAAAATCTAAATGTACACAATTTTCATGTTAAATATTCTTTTGTATCTTCTTAAAGAGCATCAATTATCATCGCTTTTTGATCGCTACATTTACATAAGTTCTATGTAAAAAAGTGTGTGAAGACAATTTGCTAGTCCAATTTGTATACTTCCAATGTTTTAAATGTTTTTGGAGTTTTTAAGTCGGTGTGTGCTTTGTTTGAATTAGTATGTGCGCATGGAGAAAAATATAAGTTAAAAATTCAATATATGCTGAAATGTGCCAGACTGTTAACATGTACTGTTTGATCTGAATTAAGTTCTTATAAACCACTTGTTTGAACTGCTTTTTACACGCGTAATAGATTGCAATTTTAATTGAAGATTATTTTCAATTTTTATCAATATTTCCTTGCACATTTGTTAAAGTTTTCAAGTGGTGGTTAAGAGTTTACTTGAGATAGTGTGCGAGTGTGAATGTCATTCGCAACCATGAATTTGTATTTGATATGCTGTTTTTTTACTGTCCAGTGCAAATATGACGCCAGATCAAAAGAAATGTATTATGCGTGCCATTCGTAAAGAATGTATTTTGGCAATCTCATCATGTGCAGCTGATCGCATACAACAGATTAGTTAAAGTGATATCTATATCAAAGACATCACTAGCGCTATACGGGAAAACACAGAGCGCTTGTTGCGACTTGAAGGCCAATACGAGTTGTTGCTCCCAGCAGGGATACGAGAATTTGACCCCTACCACAAGCTCAGGACAGTGTTGGGAAATATGAAAGTATGTTGCAGAGACTTAAAGGAAGATATCCCACCTGCCTGCGACATGTCAAAATTAGAGCTCAATTGTGGGAAGAACAGAAGGTAAAGATGAAGCGTGTGAAAGCGCAGGACCAAGCAACCTTACCCAAGAGATTGAAGATGGCCCAAGATGCGCAAGCAGCTTTGGGAGGTAGATCTGATGCCAGTGGCACCGGCACAATCATGCGCACTGCTTTGAATGCAAAGTGCACTCATCTTGTCGGCATCCCTCACGAAGCCTTGGTAGAAGGTATGAGGATTGGAGCAGGCTTCTTCGGTGTGTGCACATTGTACACCATCAAAGGCATCTCATTTTTTCCAGACCACATTACATATATGAAAAAATGTTACAAGGGAGGGAGTGAGGAAAAATTTGACAGCTTTCAGATAGAGCAAGGAATGCAAATGCTTCACCCCTCCATTGTAAGGTGCATTGGGTTTACTATAGAATCTCCTTGGATCACGATATTCCCATACTACAATGGGGGTACCGTGGGCGACATGATGTGTCACTTACCGTTCGCTCACGGATTGTCAGACGACACATGCACATGCTACAACACGACTGGAGGTCATTGCCTGTAGCAAATCTTCGTGTAACCGAGATAGACACGATGTGGATCAAAGCAGTGATTGAGTAGATGCTAGCAATTTGTCATGCCTTAATCGATGGCGTTGCGGCTGCCCACTCGACGGGTATAGTGCACAGTGACCTGCACCCGTTCAACGTAATGTTGGACTTTACTCGTGCCAATAAACCCCACGTCGGCATCATTGATTGGGGTATGATGCTGAGAACACTAGCTAAGCGCGCAACAAATAATTATCTGCATCCAAGCACACAGTCGGATGAAGCAATTTTGAATGCACAGAGAGCAGGGAATACCAAGATGGATAAGCGACCGTAGATTGCTCCCGAACTATACGATCCACGGTGCACAGATGCATACACAAAAGCAAGCGATATTTATGCATTGGGCTATCTATTCGACATGCTGGCAGATTTTTGGAGTGCAGCCAGAAAAGTTTGTTTTCCAGAAGAAGTTTTTCACCACCTGGAAGAAGATGTTATGAGGGCTATTTGAATTAAAGTAGATTGCTGGATGAAGTTAAAAGAGCGGGACCAAAGAAGGAATGCTTCTGACGTGTTGATATTTTTCAAAGAACATTTAAAGACAGACCCTAACCCTATCCAACGTCCACTTGTTGAACTTGCACCATCATTTTATCCGATTTAAACATTTCTATGATATACATATGCCTTGTCCAGGGTATTCTTTTTTCTATTAAAGTACATTATCTGGTTTAAAGTGGTTCACCTAATTGAGTTAATTATCTTTACTCATTTCAAATTTTCCATTTAATTGTCAGTATTTCAAATTTGCCTTGTGGTTCAATTAGTCGCATTTGTTGTGGTTTGATTTAGTGGATTCCGCGCAGTGTCCCAATGAGTGAGAATATATATTTACCAATGATATTGAATATTTGTCTATCTGTTGACTGCATATCTAAGAGAAAATGGCCGATGAAGGACAAGATATTGGCACCCAATCACTGCCTGATGATCAACAACAAGTGGCTGTTAATGCATTTTAGCGCATGAAGTCTCTCGCACACGGCATGTCAGCACAACAAGCAACACGTACTGCTCGCGGACTCTCAAAGTGGGCAAATCCAAACCATATGAAATGGAAAGAGATCAATGTAGAAGTGACAAAGGACATGATCAAGACAATATGGCCATGTGAGGACGCAAAAATCAAGTAAGGAAGGTGGAAGGTTTCGAAGTGCAACCATGATACGATCAAAGATAACACTGAGAGGATTTATTTGGAGGTTTATGGCCATCCCATACACAATGCAGATTGTGCGCTATATTTTGCAAAAATGTTATATGTTCACTTTGTGCAACAACGACCAGTAGACTTCTTGTCAAAGGAGACAACTGTTTCCACTCATGATTTAAGGGAGAATTGTGTCACTTTTACCCGAGATAAGCTGGCATTGATAGTGGAAGGTGCTCACCTACAGTTAAAAAGAGAGAAGGATATTTACATGACACAGTTGACAGAGAAAGATGCAGAAATAACACGGCTTTCTATAGCCACCTAGACACCACAACCCTCACAAGTTCAGATGGAGAAAAGCATTCATCGCTTAAGTCAGGACGGTCAAAATCTGACATAGCGAGTGAATCCAACACCTGTACAAGGGACACACATCAGCCACCTTGTCATGCATCCGGAGTTGGTCCCCTCGTTTACTTCAGATGCATCCTCATCTTTCCAATGTCTAGTTTGCTACAAGAATTTTGATGGATGAAGTGGATATTATATATTGACATGTGGTCATTATTATCATTTAGTTTGTCTTATTTGTTTGATGCAAAATAGTAGTCGATGCGCAATCTGTTCACAAGATATTCCACAAGGAATATATATTATGTTTGGCATGGCAAACGAATATAAATTCAAGCAAGCACGCCCAAATACCCCTAACACAATTAGCAATCTGTTTGATGAGCAAGATGCTGCTTAGGGGCAATACAATTGAGATCGACAAACTATGTACTATCGCAAATATAAAGCATTGTAATTACTCAAAACACATTTGAATACAAGGTCTTTTACAATGGTTTTTGACATTTACTCGTTTTACTCTCAAGCTACATTGAATCTAAGTGTTGTGGTTCTCCTTGTAATTCAACCTCCACATCTATTATCAAATTCTCTTCTATTTCGTTTACAGTGCATTGAGATACACCAACATTGAACTCTTCTTCATCTTCGTTTTGAAAATCATACAACCAGGTTGGCATTTCCTTCTCGTAGCCAACACTTTCGATGTGCTTCAATAACTTTTTGTTGCAAATACATATACACTAATTTTTCTGCTCTGTCTGTTAATAGTCTATTGCGAATAGTGCTCTAAAGATACTTGTACATACTCCAATTTCTCTCTGAACTTGAGTTTGCTGCATATTGTGCGGGTACTTTCATTGCAAGGGACGTAAGGTAGAGTAATGCTCTCCACCATTCATCATCCACCACTTCCATGCAGGTTGCTCTTTTGCTATTACTTGTACAAAATCATTCGCAAAAGGACCTTCTTTTAATCTAAATGCACTCATTTCTTTGATGCAATCAATTTGGTCTTGAACGTTGGAGTAGAACGTGCTGACCACGTGATAGAAATCACCTACCACCTGTGTATTGGACATCAGATCTAAATTCCAATACTCTGGATCGAGCATATAAGCCACGCTATGGAGTGGACTATGAGCGCTCTTCCACCTTGCATGAAAATACTTAGATAAATTTTTTTGCTATTTGCCAGAGAATGGTAATCGCCACTCCTTCTCTACTACAGACTCTTTGAACTCTTCAGGATTTTCAAGACTCTGTTGGACTGACCACCATGTCATCCACACTTTGCCCAAGTTTGGCGCCCTTTGATCAAGATTGCGGATCGCGAACATAACGGGCATCATTACATGGTATGCATCCATTACACTCCTCCACCAAGTAACCTTGTTTACATTGCCACGTAGACATATAATTTTATCTTTCACTTTTTCTTTCTGCTCAAGCTGCCATTCATCAAAGGCCGTGCAATTGAATGTGTCAATCACAACACATTTATTACAGAGAAGTGATTCCAAGATATAAAAGTGTGTGCAGAACCGAGTTTTAGCAGGAAGTTTCAGCATCACTGACATGCGCATGCTATACAAATCGTGCACTCTTTGTCATTTCAAGATAAATTTCACAACCTGACGTGCTGTATCAATTATTTTGGCAAACCATGTGGTTTCTTCGCTAGTGTACCAATCTTTCAGCACCAAGTTCAAGCTGTGCGTATTACAACCATTGGCAAAAATGTGTGAAAAACACTTCTTTATTAATTTACTGGCGTTTTTACAATTCTTTGCGTTATCCATGACTACTTGAACGACATGTTTAGAACCAATTTCTTTAATTACATTAATCAAGATCTCAAAAATGTATTTGTCACTTTTAATTGCACAAAAACTATCAATCGCCTTTATAAATGTTTCTCCCCTTGGATAAACCAGCATTACATTGATAAGCGGTCTTCTCTGAACATTTGACCAGCCATCACTCACAATCGTACATCCAGAAAGCGAAATATTCCCAAGTATTATATATTTTTCCAAAATGCTCTTTGAGTTCGATGTAACATTTGTCCAAGAAAACATTTCTTATCGTGTGATAAGAAGGAGCTGAAAATTCTGGACCAAACTCACCGATTTTCTTCCAAGCAGCTTTCCAATGATTGCTGTCTACCATGACCAAAGCACTTCTAGTAAAGAATATTGCTTTGGCGAGTGCAGTTTTTGCTTCTTCTAAAGAGTGCACTTGAAAGCTTTGATGTAATGATTTTTGACGCATTTGACAAAGTCCACCTTCATTGTGACGTTTAAAAGGAACACTGCTTGGAATTTCCTCTCCTTGCGCAGGTTGTTCTCCAAGGTTAGTTGGCGTCACTACAGGATCTGTGGAGTTAATATTTGGCTCTGGGAACTCTTGACTCGAAGGCACAGAGCTATATATCTGTTGTCTCTTGCAACCCTTTTTGGCGAGCTCTTCTCTCAAACGCTTTGCAACTGCAGGTGCCTGAGGATGTTCACATTTCTTACAACTGTTTTTTGCGCTACTCAGAAAATGATCCCTAATATGTGGTGCAGTGCCTGATTTTGTTGTGTGACAAAATTTACATTGTCACTCCATATATTGGCCGCATATATTGTGAGCATAATCTCACTCTTTGCCAGGAGCTTTTTTATTCTTTGGCTTCTTCGTACCACTTGTGTCCACATTTTGCTCCATTGCTTTTAAATTAAAACTAAAGACAAAAGAACAAGATGTTCAGTTTTTGAAATATTTTTCTTATTTTCAATATATATTATAATTTAAAAACCATTCAATATAAAAGTAACCATGATGCACAATATGAGATTTTCAATGCATGCTAGTCAATCTACATATCGATCACCTATATTGTGAGCAACCATACATATTGCAATGTAGTCTATGCATGGCATAATAACTATAACAATGCTATGAATCTCTCTATGCAACTATTATTATAATGATTATTTATATGTCCACTTTGATTTGCAAACAATAAGACACATCTAATTTCATTTGCTACAAAAAAACAAACGAAAGAAATAAAATATATGATTGGTCATTTCATGCACTAATAATCTATCGTAATACATAATGCACTCTGTGTATAAACTAATGTATGAACTAACACAAATAAATCTTCAATATAATCACTCAATTGAGGACTACTTGTACCCAGTGAAGGATTGTAGCTCACCTATGTAACCAATTCAATATATAAAAGCTATTTTAACACAATCAAGGATTATAGCTCTTATATTGTGGAGTGACAAGTGTAAATCAACTCAAATCTATAACTTCAAAGACCTTTATATGCCTGGTACACTAGTAGAGGACATCCGACCCTTGACTATCGACTCGTCATTTACATATGCTCATCTTCTAAAACCAATTACAGCCCTCATTTGGACCAATGGCTTCTTCGCAATGAGCATGATTCTCCAAGTTTTCAGTTGTTTTGGTTTCGTAACTTTATGTCGGTAAACGAATTAAAATTTTTTAGAAGTGGTTACCGAATTAAGAATCATGTTCGGCCCAAAAAAAGGACCTATGACTCTGTAACCTTAGGTCAATTCACAAGGAGATGACTATTTCCGACACTCGCATACACTCCCCAAGGATTTGTTTAGCTAAAAGACCGGAGTTAGAACACTATTTACTATATATAACTACTCCCGTCGGGATTTTTCATTTTTCTGACGGGCCCGCCGGGCTATTGTATATACCTGGCAGACCCGCCAGGAAAATGAAAAAGCCCGACGGGCCCTGTAGGAAAAAATAGAAACCTCGGAGGGCTAACCAACTCTATAAGTTTTTGCAGGTCAAAATCAAAGTCACGTTAACATTAACGTGATCACGTGATTTTTTTGTGTAAATACTAGAGTTATTGACGTAATCACCCGCTCGTGATTACGTTAATGAAATACCTGTTGACGACATCAAAGAGAAACTGATAGTTTATATTTTTTGAATCCAAGTTTGGAGCTAATAGTGTTCTCAAAAAATATTTTTCTAAATAGATAGAAAAAAATTAGACTATTGAAAATTAAAGGATTTTTAAAAAAATAAAAAATATGACTTAACTATGGAAGAATTTGCTGTTTTTTTCAACTGCAAAAAGAAATTCACATGTAAAAACCAAAACATAGCAAGTGCGTTGTAATTGTTTATAGTTTTTTTTTTCGATGGACACGCGGATTAGATCTCCCCAATCTCGAAAAAATAAAAAACCTTTTAAATTATCTTAAGTGCATAAGTAAAGGGTGAGATTAGGAAATGATAAGACCCATGAAAAAGCACAAATGTATTATTATTGTGCACTCGGCCATCTCTTTTATATGAACACAAAAAGTCTGTTGACTTCCCACTTTCATGGATCTTTTCATTTCCTAATCTTACCCTTCTCTTATGCACTTAAGATGTCCTTAAACCTTTATGGACACAAAAAGTCTTTTGACTTCCAACTTTCATGGATCTTTTCTTGGGAAATGAAAAGATACATAAAAGTGAGAAGTCAAAAGACTTTTGTGTCCATAAAAAAGAGATGGCCAAGTGCACAATAATAATACATTTGTGTTTTTCCTTTTGCTTATTTTTCCTTTAGCGTTTTCTTAGTGTCTTTGGAGTACATAAGTAGTGATCAATATACATGTTTGAAGCCAATAGGGGGTACCCAATCTTTTTAATTATTTTATTAGTGGGAATCTTCATTGATGCTGGGCGTAGGCCGTGCAAGGTGGAAGAGGTGGCGACAGAGGCAAGGGTGGGATTGATGTCGTGCAAGCAAGGCGGAAGAGGTGTGGATAGAGGCAAGGGTGGAATGGATGTCGTGCAAGCAGGTGGGGAGGGTGCCGCGTTGCAAAGTCACCGAGAGACGAGATACGTCATGCAAGCAAGGAATGGAGGGTGAGAAAATGATTTTTTGTTTTAAAAAAAATGTCCACTTGTGTCAGATTGGCGTACGAGTGCATGTGGTGTAGGGAGACCAAGGTGAGGTGTTCTTCTTATGCGCCGAGGATCGATCCTCCTTTTGGAGGTTGAAGGCCCTTCACCTTGGCAAGGGTGATTCCTAGATTCGGATTCCTAGGAATCTAGGACATTAACGAATATAAATAACAATGACCTAGTAGTAGGAGCAGGAATACCATTATGCGGAGAAGGCGTCTGTTCGGCACACTACTAAAATAGAAATGTTTTTCAAAAACTTGGAAAACCTTATATGAGAAAATTAAGAGATAATTTGACTTTGTTTTGCGGTGTTTACACTTAATTTCCCTAAAATTGTAGGCTTAATTCACACCTTCAAATTTTAAATTTAGAGGTAAATCTGAAAATACTATAGGTGGGAATACACTATACCTAGGTTTGCTTTGAACATTACAAATCCCAATATCATATAAAGATGAAGGAGACCTTCAAATCATGATTCTCAGTTAACTAAGGTCTTGAATTAATCACACTTTATGGCAACAAAAGTTGAGCCTGATGCTTAATCCAATTCACAAAAGCTTGCATGTTTTTGTAGGAAGACCCATTTTCTCCTGTTGCTTTTAAAATGAGCTGCCTAATCTTGTCAGCTTTGGCTCTCATCATACTCCCTTCTGGCCCTTGCATAAGCTTCCTCACTTGGCTTGCCACAGTCTCCCTTGCCACAAACCCTTCATCTCCTACATTTAGCTCCAAGCCCACCTCCCATGTAGCTACCATTAGCTTTGCATTCAAAAACTGGTCGGCCAACTGCGGCCACGCGAGCATCGGCACGCCCATCGCCAATGCCTCTATGGTTGAATTCCACCCACAATGTGTTAAAAAGCCTCCTACAGAAACATGTGACAACACAAGCAATTGAGGTGCCCATGAGACTACCCTTATCCGCTCCTTCATCCTCTCCAAGAAGCCTTCCGGCAATTCCGTCCCCTTCATTCCGGTAATGTCGTTGCGCACTACCCATAGCATGGGTACCTCACCAGCTTCCAACCCATATGCAAATTCATGAAGTTGTTCCTTGCTAAGTTTGGCAACACTTCCAAATGACAAATACAAGACAGAGTGCGGTTTTTGTGTGTTTAACCAGTCAAGGCAAGCATCCTCCTCAGCCCATAAACTTGTTGTAATCTGGTTGGCTTTCACACAAGCCTTTTGAAGGACATCTGAAGGCAGAATGGGGCCAACGGGGCTCACGAGTCGAAAACCGGGGGGCATCTCATTGGGGGCAATGGGTTCTAGCTCATATACACAGTTGCAAAGGACCCACTCTGATTGCCAAAGGGCCTCAACGCAATGGGCAAACGATTTGAAAAGTGCCTCGCCAATGACCTCATTCTCTATCATCCAGGGAAGCTTCCGACCGGGCAATGGCGGGACACCCGGGAAGCTTACCATCTCATGAAGCTGTGGAACTCCTGCACCACATGATGTGTACAATGTTGGTAATGCTATCTGGATGTGTAAGAGACAATATTGCATTCAACCTATGCTTCCAATTTAAACTGAAAACCACAAATTGACATATTATGGCTATGCCCTGCATATTTCCAAAACCCTCTGTTTACCATTCTTAGGAAAACTCCCATTTGAAGCTCCATGCACTCCATGGCAGCAGTATGCATACGCAGACGCATTGGGAGGCCAGAAAGCGACCCTCGGTATGCTGAGCTTCTTGGCCACATCAAGACTCTGGACAGCCATCACATCAGAGATAATGCATGTGATCCGGTCACCGTCGGCGGCGAGCTTCGCTATGAGTTTCTCGAGGGCGGGGCCGACATTGGCAATGATCTCGTTCTGAATGTAGATGTCGTTGTCGCGGTTGTCGAGGTGGGAGAGGCCATCGGGGATGTCAACGAGGCGAATGGGGAGACCAAGGTCGGAGGGAAGGTGGGCGGTGTTGCATTGGAGGATTCTGTTGTGGTTGTATTGGGTGTTGACGAAAGTGACAAGGATACCATGGGAGGCCAGTTGCTTGGCCAGCTGCATGAGGGGGTTGATGTGCCCTGTTTCGGGGAAAGGCAAGAGCAGGGCATGAGGCTGCATGGCTATGGCGACCTTGGTAAACTTACTTGCTCACTTACTGCCCGCATAAAGTGATGTAGTGGGTGTATATTTATACAAAACTCATTTGAATTTTTTGTCGAGTAATGGCGCCTTGGGTTTAGCGCAAAATACGTACATCAGACAAACTACTGGAGAATCCCTCGCATGGAACTTGCCGCAGCTTTCTATGCCATGAGCCTACGAGGGCTTTCTTCTCTATTTTGGAGCCTTGAGACTAACACCTATATTTAATGCGGAGCCAAGTAATGGGATCGACGGTCGGGGTTGGGGGCGGGATCTCAAGGCACACTAAACCTGGCCAGCACGAAAAACGAGGTGCACCATCGAAAAAATGGGGGGCGCTAAATTGAACCAACGCGAAAAACAAGGCGCATCGACGCGATTTGAACCCGTGACCTCGGGGATCCACGTTTGGGGGTCAAACGGGCTAACCACCTCACCCGCACGCTCACTGTGTATCCCAAACCGTTTTGACGCTGTAATATTGTGAGTTCGAGGTGCATTGGCCACATTGTTTAGGTTTAGCGTCTGTCTAGGTTTAGTTTTTAAGCAGTCTAGGTTTAGTGCGTGTCCAGGTTTAGTTTTTGAGCAGACATCTACGGCTGCGAGCTTTTCGATCTTCGTGCGTGAACTTCCTCGTCGTCGATCCCATTACTTGGTTCGCATTAAATATAGGTATTATTTAGTCATGAGGATTTTGGAGGCCGCTCCTCTCATCTCTATCTTGGAGCATCTCCATGGATGAATCGAATATGTTGCTGGACACGTGATGCCCATAACACTAAAAAAGTTCTTCCTAAATCATAGTGGCGTGCTAGGGACCTTTTGTGTTGTTTTGAGTGTGGCGGCGCACGCACGCATGTGTGTGAGCGCGTGGAGGGTGGGTTTTGTGGGCTTTTTTTCTTTTTCTTTGTTTTTTTGTGGTTTTGGGGGGGAGGGGGGCTAATGAGTTCTCACATGTAAGATAGTGCATATGTGGAGGAGTCCACCATCATCTCTTCTACGATTTCTGCCAGCAAATGGACTGTCACATTCAATTATGCTATCATGGCTACCATCACCACTGCTTCTGTGTTGTTCCTAGCCTCATGCGCAAGCTTCTTTTGTAGATCTTTGATTCTCCCTTTGTCATCTAGGAGAAAAAGATGAGGGAAGGTGAACTCTAAATGATCCCCTTGAGACTAAGCGACACCCATATTAAATGCGGGGTGGAGTAATGGGATCAACGGTCAGGGCTCCAGGGCGGGATCTCGAGGCGCACTAAACTTGGCCAGCGGGAAAAACGAGGCATGTCGTCAAAAAGGTGAGGTGTATTAAACATGACCAACGGGAAAAATGAGGCGCAGTGGGGCGATTTGAACCCTAGACCTGGCCGTCAGAGTTTAGGGACGCATAGGCTAACCACCGCACCTGCGCATGCATTCTGTACCCACATCCGTTTTTACAGCATTATGTTATAAGTTAACATGCATTTTCCAGGTTGTCTAGGTTTAGTGCCCGTCCAGGTTTAGTTTTTGATTTGAGTGTTGCGGATGCGATCTCCTCTGCTTTTGTGTGTGAGCTTCTCTGCCTTTGATCCCATTGCTTCCCCCCTCTTAAATATGGGTGTTACTTAGTCCTGAGGAAATGCTCCCTTTTGTACTTTTATGCTGTTGAGAAAACACTTTTCGAGGTGCTTAGGAAGCTCAACATCATTCTCTTTGACATTTTCGCTAAACATTTTCTTTATCTCAGCGATTATCATGCTCTCTATAAGTCCTTAGATCACCATCCATGAGGCTAACATCCCTTCTACATTTTAGCCTCTCTTTCATAGTCTCTTAGTCTTTCATATTTCTCTCATGCTGATCATGTCTCGTAATCTCCATGATATATCTTTTGCAAGTCGTGACTTCTGGTATCGTGTCTATCGTTATAATTGTTTTTATGATGTCCCTTACCTCATGCCCAAGCTCCTTCCGCAGATCTTTGATTTTCCCTCTTTGAATGTTCCCTTTTGTGTTCATATACTAGTGTCAAAGCAAAATTTTATCGAGGTAATCAAAAAGCTCAATTGCATTTGTTGGAATTAGGGTTGCAGGGATGCACTCACAACTTGGAGAATATGAAGAAGCTCAAGGCACACACAAGGGCACATAATAGAGAGTATATTACTTAGTGAACAAACAGACCGATAAGTTAGCCCTAGTGTGATGGACATATGTATGATGCACGGGGCAAAAAGCCTCCTAGTGAGAAAGAAAGTGTCCCGATGGTCCTAAGTGTGTTCACACACGTCACTATCACACATATGGTAACAAACCCCACTTGAGAGTGATGCAATGAACGAGAGCTAGCACATAGTGTATAGGAAGTGCCATGCCCTGAGAACATGATCAATCCACAAAGGGAAGCAAGCCCAAAGATTTGTGGAAAGCTTTACACTTCTCACGCGGCAATGCCTTTGTGAATAGATTTGCAAGGTTGTCCTCTGTCGACACATAAGCCAAGCTGATGTCTTTTGTTGAGAGGCTCTTCTTGGCATAGTCATAATGCATCTCAATGTGCTTTGTGCGAGCATGAAAAGTTGGTTTCCTCACAGCTGCGAATGCGCTCTCACTGTGAGTGTACACGATGATGGTAGTGTCTTATCCAAAACACCCAAATCAATCATAAGGCACTGTCAAGAAGTGTGCATTATGGCTAGGAAAGCGTTGGGCCTCTGACTATGAGGGTTTGAAGCAAAATCAAGTGAATCGCAAACGATTCAAAGCAAGACACACATAAAATGAGAAAAACTCCAGCCATGAAAGCTTCACTTTAAGAAAAAAACAATATCAACTCAAAACTCTTGTGTCTATGAAGATTTGGTGTAGCCTCGCTCCCAATTGCATAGATACGGTGCTCTTTCACCTTGATAAAAACCCTAAAATTGTGCTTTAATTTTTGTCATGACCATTTCATGGGAGATTAAAAACTTCATTAGAGAAGCTCAAGTAATTGTTTGAAGAGGGGAAACCCTAAGTAGTGGCCTCAGAGCCTCGAACATGTAGTGGAAATAGCATGGGATTGAATTAGCACCCTAACTTGGAACTATAGTATCTCCTTTGGTAGGTGTCCAAAAGAGCTCATTATTGGCTCTATAAACTCACTCTCAGCTTGATCAAGGATGGAGCCATCACTGATGTGGCAATTGAGCTATTTTTAAACTATTTTTGACCATTTTTAGTCCAAACATGGCCTTTTTTGTTCTAGAAATTTTTCTCAAATTTGTGGAAAAATCCATTGGGCTCAAATTTCATGGTGAACCTCATTTTATCACTTGGCAAGCACTTTGGACATATCTTTTACAGCCACGTACGAAACTTGCTATTTTTGGCCGAGATCATCCGCATTCAACTTTCTAGGCAGAAGGAGTGTGCCACTTCGAAACACTTGAAATTTGTGAGTTTTTTATTTATTTTAAAGGTATGCTTATATGTGATAAGACATAAAACATTTCCACGTCTAAGGTCTCGCCTGCTTAGTAAGGTGTGCACATGATTGCATCCGTTTCAGATATATCACACTATGTGCATTATACCACCCTTGGTCCCACATAAAAAAAAGCATGAAGATTTAGGTAAATATTTTGGTTTCACATAATGCACGTGCATGGCATGACATCCACCCTCTAAACGTGAACATCCTTTGACATGTGCCATACATGTCATATATCTTTTTGCAGTAGGTTTAGTCTTTATGTAAGTCAACATACATGTCAAACTCATTTCCATCTTCAATAAAGTCTAATGCATCATCCTCTCTTCCTTAATACTCATCCATAAGTTTTCATTATGATCTTCATTTTGAATTTCTTGTGATTCAAAGGAATCTCTATCACCTCTTGGTTTAAATAGATTGATCCTTTTTCAAGCGATGGGAATCTTCATTTTTGTCCCATACAAATCATGCAAAGTGTAAAATACATTTCCATGTACATGTTTAACCACATAAGGACCAAACCATCTTGTCATATTGGTCACTCACATCTTCCAAGAGGAACTTACATATTCCTTCTGTAATTTTTGTTCTTAGAGAACAACCTTCAACTTGGTTGGTTAAGTCTTCTTGTGCAAGAATGCACTACGTATCTCATTTTCCATAAGACCAATAGCATTGTAACAAAATTGACTACCCACTTATAGTGCATGGCCAATGAGAAAGTAGGGTGCAATCCATCATGATGACGTACATTTGAATATATTTGATAAGGTTTCACAAGACTCCACAAACTAAGATACATCTTTCATCAATAACTCTCTCTTATTTTTGTGAAGGTGGCCCATACACCTCTATGTCCAACATAATTGACTCTCATAAAAGATCCCTTTGAGTGTCCTTATAATAGGAATACCCGTGTATTCTTTTGAACTCTTGATCAGACTACCCTTCTTGCCTTGTCAAAGTGCTCGAATAGCATCCAGTGAGCAACCAATGAGCATCTTTCAAAAAGTATCCATAGCCTGAATTTTTGTGTATTCTTTTGAACTCGTGATCACACCACCCTTCTTGCCTTGTCAAAGTGCTCAAATAGCATCCAATGAGCAACCAATCACCTAAATATAGGCCCTTTTTAAATGAATCAAGTGCATTTGATAGGCAAACATGATCACCTTTGGCATGAGAGCTACTATAAAACCTTGTGCCTACATCATCACCCTTGACAACCATTTCTTCTTCATTTTCATACCTTGCTCTAGAAAGCATATTTGAAACAGGATTATCTTTATCCACAATATGCTTACATTCTGGATTCAAGGACGTTTTTTAGGCAATCCATCTCAACATAGCAAATGTTGAGAGTACAACATCTTGTGATCATTCCAAGAAGGGGTAGACATTTACTCTCCACTATTACATTTGCTTCCCATAATTCCCTTTACTTGTGAATATTTTCCTTGATGAGAGGACCTTTGCTCCGAATCTCACCACATATTGCTTACCATTTTCATCATCTTGCCGAATTTCTTCGCATGAAGCTAGTATCTATTGTCAAAATCACATGTTGGTGCAGTCAAAGTTGGTCTAAGCTAGGAAATGGTCTATGCCAGGAAAGGGCAGTAGACAGGTGCAGTGCAGAAGGCTAGGACATGTACCAAAGCCGTAGGCACCCAAAGGATAGCGGAAGAGTATGCCTGAGGCGGGTTTTTAGGCCAAAAGTTCTACGATATGGTCCAGATGGGATTGTAGATGAAGGTGCCCAGAATGCCAAGTCAATGCTCAGGAATGTATTGTTTAATGTGCTCTAGAAGCCGGTCCAGACAACTCATCAAACGGAGCCCCGGTGTGCAAGATACTGAAGTTTAAAGTTAGAGTGTAGCAGATCCCAGACGGGCAGGGCAGCTGGGGACATGTGGCCCAGGAAGGTGTCGGTGGATATATGTGTAGTGCTAGAGTTGTGGAACATGCCGGTCTTCTCCGATTGCAAATTGAAGCTCTGGTTAGCAAGATGTGGTCAGTTGAAATTTTTTAGGGGGCCAGTTATGAGCACTTGCCCGCATTGGAGGATGCGCCATCTGGCATCGTTTCAGCCTCGCCAAGGTTCTCAGCGGTAATGTGCATCATGTGGAGCTAGCACAAATCAATGGCATGTCAATCGAATACTTGGTCAGCAAGATACGGTAGGATCAAGTTGGAGGCATTTGGCGGTGAAAAGTTTGCAGATTTTTTTTTGTTTTTTGTGGCCTTGGATAGCGAGCTCAGGTGATTCCGAAGATGATGAGGTTTGCACGGTCGGGGACCGACAAAATGGGAACTTGGTGCAATTTTACGGCTCAGCGATTAAATCACTGAGTGCCAGTTGGCAGGCACTACAGACAAGGGGAAAAAATGGAATTTTTATGGGGGTTTCTTCAAAATTTTTTAAGGCCATCCAAAGGGGAGGCACCCCAGCTGCTGCCATGTGGCAGAGGAGGTAATCCTAGATGCGTTGCTTGATGTTAAAGGTGCCGGCTATTTAGCCTGGGGTGTGAGCCCATTTGGGTTGTGTAAAGGGAGGCGAGCTCCCCTTGGAGCTCCGTGAGCTATGGCGGATGCCGAGCGACGCTACATGAGTGCATGCCTAGCGACGTAGGGCGTAAACGCCAGTGTTCCAATGAGGGGCCGTTTCTCCGGCCTTAGGGCCCCAAACCTTTTGAAGCCCCCCCCCCCCCCCAAATAGTGACCTCGCTATTGCTAACAAAAGGGGAGGGTCCCGCGGACAGTGAGCATATATATATATATATATATGAGAGAGAGAGAGAGAGAGAGAGAGAGAGAGAGAGAGAGAGAGAGAGAGAGAGAGAGAGAGAGAGAGAGAGAGAGAGAGAGAGAGAGAGAGAGAGAGAGAGAGAGAGAGAGAGAGAGAGAGAGAGAGATACTAGGGACAAGGGCAAGGGGATGGGACCACTCCAAGGCAAGGCCGAGACCAAAGAGAAAGGAGGAGAGAGAGCCCGAGGGCGGCCAGAAGGACTAAATGCAAGGAGACCAAAGGGCCCATTTCAAAGTTGTCTGAGCAAGGACCAAAAGCAAAGGAGGAGAGAGCACAGACAAGGGCAAAAAAGGCAAGTGTGAGTCGGACAAAGAGGACCAAAATTGGGCCAAAAAAGCAGTGCAAAGCTAGACCCCCACAAAGGGGTAAAAATGAAGGAGAAGAAAATAAAAAATAAAGAGAAGCCTAGGGGCAATAGAGACATCGCTATTGCACCCCCCCAAGTGCAAAAGAGAGAAGGGTTGAGCACATGAAGCAAGGCGGTGCTCCCTTCCCAAAATACCAAATTAGGGTACCAGATGGACCAATGAGAAGGCAATCTTCCAAATTGAAACCCCCCCTGTAAAAGTCAAAATTGAATCAAATTATGGGCTTTTTTCCTAGCATTTTTTTGGGTGCCGTTGGAAGCCTGCAAAGTGGAGTTCTCTGACAAGCTAACCCCTTTGTAACTTTTTCCTGAAAAATGGCCATAGAGATGGCAGTGCAAGCTAGTGTACATGCTTTTCAAGTGTAATCAAGCCACCATTACCCCTATTGTTGTTGTTTCCCCTTTCTCCCTTCTCTTTCTCCTTCTTTCATGTTTCCCCTTGGTGCCAGCTGTGTGGAAGTGTGTGCCCCCCGGATTGACGGTGTTTTGTGTGAGAGAGTGAGATTTAGCAGCTGTGAGTGTGTGTAAGGGTGGAGACAGACTGTGGCAGCAGGTGTGCGTTGTGTGGTGGATTTGTGGAGTGTGTGAGCAGTGGAAATTGGGCACGTGGTGGTCTGCTAGTGTAAGGTGTGTTTGTGAAGGTGTTTTCCAAGAGGATATGGGTGCTGTGGATACCTTGAGCTATAGAGAGGCCCTTGTGTTTGTGCCGAGTGTGTTCCCCCATTCCCCCTCTCCATGTTCTGGTGCCCCCACTGAGGAGCACGTTGATTGCTCCTATTTAATCGAAAATAAGCAGTTTTTCGCATTGGAAGTCATGGTAGCTAGAAGCTATGGACTGATTTTCACAGGCAAAGAGAGCCGTGACGAGTGGATGTCGGATTTTGAGTTGTATATGCTATCATTGTGTATGCTGAACGAGGATAGAAAAATGTAAATTTTTTCTTTAGTGATGCATGGTAAAGCTAAATTGTGGTATGAAGCGTTGGAAGGCGAGCCGAGGTAAGCATGGCCGGCTCTAGGGCGAGGTTTCTTCACGGATTTTGCAAGGAGGCGTCCCCAGTCGAGATGGATGAGAAGTTGAAGGCGCTTAAGCAAGACGTAAGTGAAGAATTCAATTTTTTTAAGGTCATTTTGAAGAGTGTTGGGCAGAACTAGCGACAGCCATGCAATTGGCTAATGGAGACTATTTCAAGTTGGATAAGTTCATGGCATGTCTACATCCCAAGGTTAGAGAGAAAGTCGATTATGAGAGCCCAGAGAATTACAATGGTGCGGTAGAGATTGCTCGATCAAATAGCAGAAAGATAAAGAAGAAGATAGAGCAGGGTGTGTTAAGCTATGAGACGATGGCCGATGTTCAACCGCAGAGTCAGAGAGAGGCTATGCACGAAGAAAATCATGGAAATTGAGGTGTAGCTATTGTGCCTCAAAATTGGGTGCGCACGGTGCAAGATGCAGGAGTTGAGGCTCAATGTCATGTATAGAGAACAACCAAGAGGAGCAAGGCCGCTACGAGGTAGGTGTTACAATTGTGGAGAAGAGGGGCACTATGCACCTGATTGTCCTCAAGCACAGAGGGAGAGAGGAGGCATTTACCTGCTTTTTGGTAGAGGTTGAGGTCAAGGGAAACTCAATGGTCCAAGAGAGAAAGTGGTGTAGAATCCTGTGCAACCAGCTTCGCCAAACGGAGGGGAAGTCCCAAGAGTAAACATCATAGGGGTGGATAAACCGGATGTCGAGGTTTTGGTCAATAAGAGAGCAAGAGTTGAGAGAGAGATAAAGACAGAGTGGGAGACCAGAGCTCGCAAAGGCAAAGAGAAGGTGTACGAAGGTAGAGAGTAGCCCGAGCCTAGAAAAAGAAGAAGGCGTCGCAAAATCAAACAAGCGGATTTCCAATTAGGGCGTGGCTATCCCGAGTACAATCTGGTAAGTGATGTTCAAAATCAAAAGGCAAAGTTACTTTTGGTCATTTGTTAGCTTTAAATCCAAAGCTAAGGAGACAGCGGTCCACAAGTGTTAGCACTAGGCTACCGAGAGCTAAGGGGAATGTGCAAGCGGTGCAAAACATGGTTTGGAGGGTAGGTAGCCCCACGGATGTTCTTCCGCTGGTGGATGCAATTACAAGCCTACATAGACGGTGGAGTGCAGGTTTGTGTTATGACGGAAGCAGCCATGAGAGAGATGGGAGTCAAAGATTTGAAAGGTCAAGGTGATGGGCATAGAGTGCCTGATAGACTTTTTTGTGATGAAGGCAGGAGATAATGCTTATCTGATCATTTTGGGTGGGCCATGGCTTTTGGCGATAGAAGCTAAGCAGGATTGGGAGAGCAAAGTGTTCACCTTGCCTGACAAAGAGAGAGGAAGGGAGATTGTGCTTGATTTGAAGACAAAGGAGAGCATTTCTCATCCTATGGCAGTTAATGATGAGGGTGACATGACGAGCTACGAGTACGAGACAGAAACGGGCTACGATGAAGGTTACACTAGCACAGAGAAAGAGGAGAGCGAGGACGACATGCTGAAGATAGATGAAAACTTATTCGGAGTCACCATAGATGACTCCCACCTAAAGAAGAAGGTATGCAGCCTCAAGCTCATGGTTTAAACATAGAGGAGGTTTCAAGCATGTTGAGTGAAGATTTAACCAAAGGTGAAAAGGAAGGTTATGTTCAACTGTGTGATTCCTATCCAAACCTGTCTGCAATGGAGTACAAGCATTTGCGTGGTGCAAAGGGGGTAGAGCACAAAATTGTTCTTAAAGAAGGACATAGGCATGAAGCACAGCAGCTGAGAAGACTAGGGGAAATCCAAAAGGAGGCCCTTTGGTAGGAGATCAATAAGTTGATGGAGGCAGGCATCATATATCCTGTGAAAGAGTCAGAGTGGGTCTCGCCAGTGGTTATAACGTCATACGAACATCATATAATTTGTATGTGCATGTGCAGTTAAGTTTTTAAGTATTAAGTATATGAAATACTTGGTCGCTAACGCGGCTGTGAAGAGTATTTACATATAAAAATGTATGAATTATTTGATTTGGTTGGTTTTGATTGTCCATTTGAAATTATATACTAGCTAATCATATTCAAAAGAATACCTTTTTCATCAATCATCGCTATTTTAAATGTTCCATTTATATAAATTACATGTAAAAAAGTATTTGCACACAAATTGCATGTTTAATATTCTTTTTTAATCATTTTAAAGGACTCTCAAGCATTATCACTATTTTTAATACTTCATTTACATAATTCTCCGTAAAAAATCTAAATGCACACAATTTGCATGTTAAATATTGTTTTGTATATTTTTAAAGAGCATGAATTATCATCGCTTTTTGATTGCTACATTTACATAAATTCTATGTAAAAAACTGTGTGAACACAATTTGCTAGTCCAATTTGTATACTTCCAATGTTTTAAATGCTTTTGAAGTTTTTAAGTCGGTGTGTTCTTTGTTTGAATTGGTATGTGCTACAGTCGGGTGCCTGGCTGCCATGCAAAATACTCAAAAATAGCACATAGCAACACATAAACGACTAAATCGACGTACCTGCCGACTCACACAAATCCATAATCGAGCACAATACGAACACAGAGAGACAGAGAGTGGGAGAGGGCAAGAGAGCGCGTGCAGGCGCACCTCCTAGAGCGGAGTGCTACGACGGCACGACGAGAGAGAAGAGAGGAGAGATGAGAAGAGCAACGCAGACACTGGGTGCAATCTCCCCCCGTGCAAGAGTGACCATTTTCCTCTTGCACGTATTTAATTTATAGATTCTTGAATGGTCAAAGTCAGTACAAACTCGCCGGCCGATCATAAATGGCCAAAGCTCATAAAAGAGCACTTGAATAATAAATTATAAAATATAATATCCTTTCGAGATCCTTTCACATAACCTTTAGCCTTTTCCACCTGTTAGCTGCATTAAACAATAAAATATCAATTCCATAACATACCTCTCCGTTGGAAAGCAACTGTCCTCAGTTGCGAAGATAAAAAATCTGCAAACAATACTTGTCAAAAACAGTGATTAGAAATCTGTATCAAATAGTAAGAAATGCATAAAATTAGACAACATTGCTTATGCCTTCCATCATCCACATGCCACCTATTCTAGTGTCCCATACCACTAGAATAAGCAGTATATGTCATACCCTGCTGAATCAGGATATCATTGGTCACACTCATCATTCAATAATCCATTGATCTCATCAATATCAAGTCCAATTCCATAAATACTATCGCGACAAAAAATCATCATATGCCAATTCCAAATCCCATTTCCAAATCCAAAATATCTTTCATTATGTACCCGGGTAACAAAATCATACCAGTTACAGTGGTGGCCAGCCACTGCAGCATGATTTTGTGATCGGTGTTGCCTAAATCGGCGAATCTACACCAATAGGACGTGCTGCCTAAATTGGCGAATCTGCACTAATGCTGCCTAAATCGGCGAGTCTGCATTTTGTATAAGTGTAAAAATCATGAATCTGCAAGTTATCAATGTGCTGCCTAAATCGGCGAGTCTGTGTGCATGTGACCAATGGACTAGACAACGCATAATAAAATATTTGCCACCTATTTGATACAATACTGGAGTGCAAAGGTACTTACAAATATTGCCATCATTCCAAATCACCTTAGCTGATGTAAATAGTTTTATAGATCAGTGAAAAAAAACAATTGTCACAGAAGGGATGCCATTTAGTGTAAGTGCAAGTGATGTAAATTTCACAATTCATAAGATAATATAGGTAAACGAAATATGAAACATGAGTGAGGTTGATGTACGGTACGTACCGTTTGCTAGCACAACAGTTGACAACAAGTAATGGATTTTCACAAATCAAATTAACATTGCAATTCTCGGCTATAATTGAAAGAAATCACTACCTGGATTGTCACTTAGTCTCTAAAATGATATCGTTGCATAAGAAATTCAACATTAAACATTGGATTTGATTGAATATCAAGGACTGCCTTTCTTAAAGCTATATACATTGCAATTTAAAAGGGATTATAGATACAGACAAACATGTCTATTGAGAGCAGACATGACTTGTGAATAATTAAAAGAAAAATAGACGGGTACAGTGCATCAGATATTATCAAGACGGGAAGAGAAATTTCACGACGTGGTAGTGTCCAAAATTACCCAAGCTATTTATCAGAGAGCAAAATTGTGGGTATCAGAGGCTCAACTTTATGGTAAAGGAATCAATCAAAAGAGATGACCATTTTCCGTGAGCTGGCGATGTCGAGATGAAAAAATGAAATTTTATGTGAAGAATAACAAGCTTCTTATTTTCACAATAGTACTGTGAGGCATCTGCATAGTGCGAGATCGAGGGGTGCACTGTCATAGCATGTGATTGACAACAATTTCAACAAGTTCAGTGTCTGTAGTAGCTATGTTAGCAGCAAGCCAACAAGCATACACCAACTCCCGCCTCACGCGACTCGGCATGTGGACAACAACCAATAGATGCAACGGTGATGCTCACCAATAGTGTGAAGACATTTTTTATTATCAACGGTAGACGGACATAATTATGACATGATTGAGTTCACAAACTGTCGTCCGACAGTAGCGCAAGAGTATACACACACAATTTGGAAACGACTACTGTGTGAACTCATATCCAACCAATCCTAATTGCATATACCGGATCACGAAGAAAGCAATATTGACCCTTACCTACAACCTTTGCATTGCAATTTCACATTTATGGCACCTCAAAATTGGCCAATACATAGATCCCTTTAAAAATCTCTACCATGCACCACTCCCTCTCGCACACTTATAACGACAAACAACTAGACCCAAGAGCAAGAGGAAAGATAGACATAAGTCAGGGGGTATAAATCTGTCAAATATGGATGTACAATGACAAAGTCCATGAAAAAAACGACCCTCCTTTGGCATAGGATCTAGAGAATCCGTGACGGATAAGCACAAACAAGATAATGCAGTTGGCTATCTTCCACTGTGGACGTCGGATCAAAATTTTGATATGCCGCCTTGGACCAAATGTACTCTTTATGTTGACTCGTGGATGCCCACCATGATCTACACTCGGCCTTTTTCTAAAAAAATTATTATTATATATATATGAAAACGGTCGCTCGGCACGCAACCCATGAAAGTGAGTCCCTTTCTCCTCGTCGCTTCCTGTAGCTTGCAGTCTTCCATAGCATGTTGAACTAGACAACCATCTCAGACTCCCCCTTTTGACTGCCCACCGTCATTTCTTTGCAACTCTAGTTCCTCCTGACACCCTCCAACCCTCATTGTATCGCCCTCCTTCATACCCTCATCATCATCCCTTTCTCCTCGTACATGGCCTTGCTCAGCATGCCGTTCTCCAGTTCTCCCCGTAGCAGGCGGACCCTCTGCTTGTCGCTAAGTGGGGGTCTCATCTGTCCTCCTCCTTGCCAACCACAGGTCACCCCTCTACTCGCTGCAATCCTACATACATGTGACAACTACTTGCTTGTCTGCAGTCGTATTCCTGATTGTCCTCCCTGCTTGGCGGAACCTGCATGCACCCCCTCTATAAGCGGCCACACAGCTGGAGTTGTGAGTTAAGTGAGAGGAGAGGGCGAGAGCGAGAGAGGGAGGAACGGGTGAATTGAGGGCAACACTTGCACAGACGGTGGTAATAGCTGGCCGAGAGAGAGAGAAAAAAAAAGGAGAGATTGTGACTAGTGGTTGAGAGAAGATAGAGGAGCTGCATGGAAGTTTGGTGGGCGGGTTGGCAGAGCGCAGCTAGTGTAACCGAAAAGGAGTGGGGAAAAATGAGTGGAGCACAACCAGTGTGACCGCAAAGGAGTGGTAGAGTGAAACCAGTATAACCGCGACTGGCAGGCGATCGTAAGAAAGAGAGAGCAAAAGGCTGCATGACGACACGGTGTGGAGGTATTTGCATGAGGAGAGGATTTGGTGGCTGTTCAGTCAAGAGGGAGAAGGTGCCGACTTCAGTGGGCATGAGAGGGGAAAAGCCTTCGTATCCCTGCGCGCTTTTAGTAAGGCAGCCAAGAACACATTACCCTGCAAAATAGCATCGTCCTGGTTCCCTCCAAGCCGCCTATTTGCTGGCTGTTGTCGACACTGCAGTTGTTTGTGTCCGGTGCCGTGTTGAAGAAACCATAGTGTCGGCGCCTCAGGGTGCTCGATCAAACCTCCCCCCCTGCTCACTGCCTATGATCTACCGACTCTTGTTTACAGCTCATAATGGACAGCGCCCGAAAAGCAGTAGGGTAATTTAACAATTAGTGTACATAATTTAATATTAACTCTCATGCGAGCTGGTTCCCACCATGCGGTCGCCTCTAATCTGTTTTCATTGGGCACAGCTGTGCGAGGTAGTTCCTACTACAATGGAAAAAATAAAATAAAATTATATGATTCTCTTCTTCCTCTACGTCTTTTAGAAATCCTTGACTCCTTATTCATATCTTTGCATTCGTCATAATCTTGCCTATTAGGAATCGATCTACCATGAGTAATCATATGCAAGATACTCTAATTGCAACCACACATATACTAATTGCTTAATCATAGTATTCAACCGATTTGAGTTTTTCCTAGTATGCATCTACTAGGAGCAGCTAATTACTCTATGATGCAGTGCAAAGCGTTATATTTAGATATGAATTGATCACAAAGCAATTAGGTATAGATCAACCAAAGCATAAACATTCTATGATAAAGAAAGAGGACATAATCATTTAAAATTTAGAATGAAAAAACAAAAATGACAACACTTAGCTTTGATAAAGTTCGCCATATCTGTCTTCAGTGCATAACCACGAGCGTAGCCACAGCTCTGATACCACTGCTACAACCGGGTGCCTGGCTGCCCTGCAAAATACTCGAAAATAGCACATAGCAAGACATAAATGACTAAATCGACGTACCTGCCGCCGACTCACACAAATCCATAATCGAGCACAATACGAACAGAGAGAGACAGAGAGTGGGAGAGGGCAAGAGAGCGCGTGCACGCGCACCTCCTTAAGCGGAGTGCTATGACGGCACGGCGAGAGAGAAGAGAGGAGAGATGAGAAGAGCAACGCAGACACTGGGTGCAATCTCCCCCCGTGCAAGAGTGACCATTTCCCTCTTGCACGTATTTAATTTATAGATTCTTGAATGGTCAAAGTCAGTACAAACTGACTGGCCGGTCATAAATGGCCAAAGCTCATAAAAGAGCACTTGAATAATAAATTATAAAATATAATATCCTTTCGAGATCCTTTCACATAACCCTTAGCCTTTTCCACTTGTCAGCTGCATTATAACAATAAAATATCAACTCCATAACAGTATGTGCGCACGGAGAAAAATATAAGTTAAAAATTCATTATATGTTGAAATGTGCCAGACTGTTAACATGTATTATTTGATTTGAATTAAGTTCTTATAAACCATTTGTTTGAACTTCTTTTTACACGTGCAACAGATTGTTTAATTGAAGATTATTTTCAATTTTTATCAATATTTCCTTGCACATTTGTTAAAGTCTTCAAGTGGTGGTTAAGAGTTTACCTTAGATAGTGTGAGAGTGTTAGTGTCATTAGCAACCATAAATTTGTATTTGATATGCTGTTTTCTTACTGTCCAGTGCAAGTATGACACCAAATCAAACGAAATGTGTTATGTGTGCCATTCGTAAAGAATGTATTTTGGAAATCTCATCATGTGCAGCTGATCGCATACAACAGATTAGTGAAAGTGATGACACCAGATCAAAAGAAATGTATTATGCATGCCATTCGTACAGAATGTATTTTGGCAATCTCATCATGTGCAGCTGATCGCATACAACAGATTAGTGAAAGCGATGTCTACATCAAAGACATCACTAGCACTATATGGGAGAACACAGAGTGCAGGTTGCGACTTGAAGGCCAATAAGAGTTTTTGCTTCCAGCAGGGATATGCAAATTTGACCCCTACCACAAGGTCAAGACAGTGTTGGACAATATGAAAGTATGTTGCAAATACTTAAAGGAGGATATTCCACCTGCCTGCGACATGTCAAAATTAGAGCTCTAGGATAAATTGTGGGAAGAACAGAAGGTAAAGATGAAGCGTGTGTAAGCGTAGGACCAAGCAGCCTTACCCAAGAGATTGAAGATGGCCCAAGATGTGCAAGCACCTTTGGGAGGATATTCCGCCTGCCTGCGACATGTCAAAATTAGAGCTCTAGGATAAATTGTGGGAAGAACAGAAGGTAAAGATGAAGTGTGTGAAAGCGCAGGACCAAGCAGCCTTACCCAAGAGATTCAAGATGGCCCAAGATGCGCAAGCACCTTTGGGAGGTCGATCTGCTGCCAGCGGCACCGACACAATCATGCACACTTCTTTGAATGCAAAGTGCGCTCATCTTATCGGCATCCCTCACGAAGCCTTGGTAGAAGGTATGAGGTTTGGATCAGGCTCCTTCAATATGTGCACATTGTACACCATCAAAGGCATCTCATTTTTTTCAAACCACAGTACATATGTGGGAAAATGTTACAAGGGAGGGAGTGAGGCAAAATTTGATAGCTTTCAAACAGAGCAAGGAATGCAAACGCTTCACCCCTCCATTGTAAGGTGCATTGGGTTTAATACAAAAGCTCCTTGGATCATGATATTTCCATACTACAATGGGCGTACCGTGGGCAACATGATGTGTCGCTTACCGTTCTCTCACAGATTGTTCAGATGACACATGCACAGGCAACAACACGGTTGGAGGTCATAGCCTATATCAAATCTTCCTGTAAGCGAGATAGACACGGTGTGGATCAAAGAAGTGATCGAGCAGATGCCAACAATTTGTCATGCCTTAATCAACGGTGTTGCGGTTGCCCACTCGATCGGTATAGTGCACAGTGACCTGCACCCGATCAACGTAATGCTGGACTTTACTCGTGCGAATAAACCTCGCGTCGGCATCATTGATTGGGGTATGATGATGAGAACACCAGCTAAGCGTGCAACAAATAATTATCTACATCCAAGCACATAGTCGGATGAAGCAGTTTTGAATGCATAGAGAGCAGGGAATTCCGAGATAGCTAAGCGACCGTAGATTGCTCCCGAACTATACGATCCATGGTACACAGATGCATACACAAAAGCGAGAAACATTTATGCATTGGGCTACCTATTCGACATGCTGGCAATTTTTTGGAGTGCACCCAGAAAAGTTTATTTTCCAGAAGAAGTTTTTCACCACCCGAACGAAGATGTTATAAGGGCTATTGCAATTAAAGTAGATTGTTGGATGAAGTTAAAAGAGCGGGACCAAAGAAGGAATGATTCTGATGTGTTGATATTTTTCAAAGTACATTTAAAGACAGGCCCTAACCCTAGGCCCTAACCCTTTCCACTTGTTGAATGGAAAGAGATCAATAAAGAAGTGAAAAATGACATGATCAAGACAATACAGCCATGTGAGGACGCAGAGATCAAGAAATGAAGGTGGAAGGTTTCGAAGTGCGACCATAATGCGATCAAAGATAACGATGAGAGGATTTATTTGGAGGTTTATGGCCATCCCCTACACAATGCAGATTGTGCGCTATATTTTGCAAAAATGTTATATATTCACTTTGTGCAACAGTAACTAGTAGACTTCTCGTCAAAGGAGACAACTGTGCCACTCATGATTTAAGGGAGATTTGTGTCACTTTCACCCAAGATGAGCTGGCATTGATAGTGGAAGGCGGAGACCTACAATTAAAAAGAGAGAAGGATATTTACACGACACAGTTGGCAGAGAAAGATGCAGAAATAACACGGCTTTCTATAGCCACCCAAACACCACAACCCTCACAAGTCCGGATGGAGAAAAGCATTCACCGCTTAATTCAAGACGTACAAAATCTGACACAGTGAGTGAATCCAACACCTGTACAAGGGACAAACATTAGCTGCCTTCTCATGCATCCGGAGTTGATCCCCTCGTCTACTTCAGATGCATCCTCATCTTCCCAATGTCCAGTTTGCTATAAGAATTTTGATGGATGGAGTGGATATTATACATTGACATGTGGTCATTATTATCATTTAGTTTGTCTTATTTGTTTGATGCAAAATAGTAGTCGATGCACAATCTGTTCACAAGGTATTCCACAAGGAATATATATTATGTTTGGCATGCCAAACAAATATAAATTCAAGAAAGCATGCCCAGATACCCCTAGCACAATTAGAAATGTGTTTGATGAGCACGATGTTGCTTCAGGGCAACACAATTGAGATTGACAAACTATGTACTATCACGAATATGAAGTATTGTAATTACTCAAAACACATTTGAATACAAGGTCATTTACAATGGTTTTTGACATGTACTCGTTCTACTCTCAAGCTATATTGAATCAGTTCAGTTGCTATCTGGTTCTAAGTCTGAGTGTTGTGATTCTCCTTGTAATTCAACCTCCGCATCTATTATCAAATTCTCTTCTATCTCGTCTACAGTGCATTGAGATACACCGACATTGAACTCTTATTCATTTTCCTTTTGACAATCATACAACCAGGTTGGCATTTCCTCGTAGCCAGCACTTTTGATGTGATTCAGTATCTTCTCGTTGCAATACATATACACTAATTTTTCTGCTATGTCTACTAATAGTGTGTTGTAAATAGTGTTGTGAACATACTCATGGTGCGAGTACTTTCATTGCAAGGGGACGTAAGGTAGAGTAATGCTCTCCACCATTCATCACCCACCACTTCCATGTAGGTTTCTCTTTTGCCATTATCTGTACAAAATCATTCACAAAAGTACCTTCTTTTAATCTAAATGCACTCATTTATTTGATGCAATCAATTTGGTCCTGAATGTTGCAGTAGAATGTGTTGACCATGTTATAGAAATTGCCTACCACCTCTATATTGGACATCAGATCTAAATTCCAATACTCTGGATAGAGCATACAAGGCACAGTGTGGAGTGGACTATGAGCGCTCTTCCACCTTGTATGAAAATACTTAGTCAAAACATCTCGTTGTTTGCCAGAGAATGGTAATCGCCACTCCTTCTCTACTACAGACTCTTTCAGCTCTTCAAGATTTTCAAGACTCTGTTGGATTGACCACCATGTCATCCACACTTTGCCCAAGTTTGGTACCCTTTGATCAAGATTGCGGATCGCGAACATAACGGGCATCATTACATGGTATGCATCCATTACACTCCTTCACCAAGAAACCATGTTTACATTGCCACATAGACATGTAATTTTATCTTTTACTTTTTCTTTCTGCTCAAGCTGCCGTTCATCAAAGGCCGTGAAATTCAATGTGTCAATCACAACACATTTATTACGGAGCAGTGATTCCAAGGTATAAAAGTGTGTGCAAAACCGAGTTTCAGAGCCAGAAGTTTCAGCATCACTGACATGCGCATCCTATACAAATTGAGCACTCTTTGTGGTTTCAAGATAAATTTCACAACCTGACGTGCTGTATCAATTATTTTGGCAAACCATGTGGTTTCTTCGCTAGTGTACCAATCTTTGAGCACCAAGTTCTAGATGTGCGTATTACAACCATTGGTAAAAATGTGTGCAAAGCACTTCTTTATTAATTTACTGGCATTTTTATAATTCTTTGCGTTGTCTATGACTACTTGAACGACATGTTTAACACCAATTTCTTTAATTACATTAATCAAGAGCTCAAAAATATATTTGCCACTTTTAATTGCACCAGAACTATCAATCGCCTTTATAAACGTTTCTCCCCTTGGACAAACCAGCATTACACAGACCAACAGTCTTCTCTGACATTTGACCAGCCATCACTCACAATCGTACAACCTAAAAGCGAAATATTCCCATGTATTATTTTGCCAATACGCTCTTTGACTTTGATGTAACATTTGTCCTAGAAATTTTTTTTTATCGTGTGATAAGAAGGAGGTGAAAATCCTGGACCAAACTCACCGATTTTCTTCCAAGCAGCCTTCCAATGATTGCTGTCTACCATGACCAAAGCACTTCCAGTAAAGAATATTGCTTTGGCGAGTGCAATTTGTGCTTCTTTTAGAGACTGCACTCAAGAAAGCTTTGATGTAATGATTTTTGATGCATTTGACAAAGTCCACCTTCATTGTGACGTTTAAAAGGAACACTGCCTGGAATTTTTTCTCCTTCCACAGGTTGTTCTCCAAGGTTAGTTGGCGTCACTACAGGATCTGCAGAGTTAATATTTGGCTCTAGAAACTCTTGACTCAAAGGCACAGAGCTATATATCTGTTGTCTCTTGCCATCCTTTTTGGCGAGCTCTTCTCTCAAACGCTTTGCAACTGCAGGTGCCTAAGGATGTTCACATTTCTTACAACTCTTTTTAGCGCTACCCAGAAAATGATCCCTAATACGTGGCGCATTGCCTGATTTTGTTGCCACTCCAAAATTTACATTGCCACTCTATACAATATCAGCCGCATATGTTGTGAGCATAATCCCACTCTTTGCTAGGAGCTTTTTTATTCTTTGGCTTCTTTGTACCACTTGTGCCCACATTTTGCTCCATTGCATTTAAATGAAAACTGAAGACAAAAGAACAAGATATTCAATTTTTGAACCATTTTTCTTGTTTTCATTATATATTATAATTTAAAACCCATTCAATATGAAAGTAACCATGATGCACAATATGAGATTTTCAATGCACACTAGTCAATCCACATATCGATCACCCCTATATTGTGAGCAACAATACACATTGCAATGTAGTCTATGCATGGCATATTAACTATAACAATGCTATGAATCTCTCTATGCAATTATTATTATAATGATTATTTATATATTCCCTTTGATTTGCAAACAATAAGATACATCTAATTTCATTTTCTACAAAAAAGCAAACGAAAGCAATAAAATATATGATTGGTCATTTCGTGCACTAAAAATCTATCGTAATACATAATGCACTCTCTGTATAAACCAATGCATGAACTAACGCAAATAAATATTCAATATAATCACTCATTTAGGACTACTTGTACGTAGTGAAGGATTGTAGCCCACCCATGCAACCAATTCAATATATAAAAGCTATTTTAACCCAATCAAGGATTATAGCTCTTATATTGTGGAGTGACAAGTGTAAATCAACTCAAATGCAAGACTTCAAGAATCTTTATATGCTGGGTACACTAGTAGAGTACATCCGACCCTTGGCTATCGACTCGTCATTTACATATGCTCATCTTCTAAAACCGATTACAGCCCTCATTTGGACCAATGGCTTCTTCGCAATGAGCATGATTCTCCAAGTTTTCAATTGTTTTGGTTTCGTACCTTTATGTCGGTAAACAAATTGAAATTTTTTAGAAGTGGTTACCGAATTAAGAATCACGTTCGGCCCAAGAAAAGGACCTCTGACTCTGTAACCTTAGGTCAATTCACAAGGAGATGACTATACCCGTCACTCGGATACACTCCCCAAGGATTTGCCTAGCTTAAAGACCAGGGTTAGCACACTATTTAATATATATAATTACTTCCATCAGGCTTTTTTATTTTCTCGACGAGCCTGCCGGTTTATTGCATATACCCGACGGGCCCGCCGAGAAAATGAAAAAGCCCGGCGGGCCTTGCAGGGAAAAATAGAAACCCTGGAGGGCTAACTGGCTCTGTAGATTTTTACAGGTCAAAATCAAAGTCACATAAACAATTAACGTGATCACGTATTTTTTGGTGTAGATACTAGAGTTATTGATATAATAACCCGATTGTGATTACGTCAATGAAATCCTTGGTTGGTTCCTCTATACCTACTATGGCTAGCCCTACACCTAGGACTAGTGTGCCCACTACATTGACCGACCCCACACCTCAGTCAAGTGTGACCCCATACAACGACGAGTGGTTCATCTTTGAGATGAGGTAGGCGTCGTTCTGGAGGCCGTGGTTGTTCTAGTAGTGGTTCTATCATTGCGTCCACACCACTGAGAGAGCGTCCAACACTCTCTTTAGTACATAGTTCACCGATTCGCACACCACTTACACCTTGGAGATCACATAAGCATGATCCTAGCAAGGTGTACAAGAGCACATATGGGGCTATTGGGCGGATATGATAGGAAAGGCCATGCAATAGAAGATTTGATAGCTCTATACAATTTAGTTTGGCCACTCTATTTTGGAGACTTGAGCTAATCAAGATGATGAAAGAAAGAACTACATCATCGAGGCCATTCAGAGAGAGTATAGGCCGGTAGAGAGGTACGATGCAATCTCGAATGACTGGATTTTGAGCATGGCGATTTTCATAATGTCACATGTCAGTCAGAGGCAAGAGATAGGTATAGGGAGGGCAGTCCAAAGCCGGCATGGTTGGATGTAGAGGAGTTGGCGGGAATTGCACGAGAGACACAAGACAATTTGAGATATTTCAACAGCACGAGAAGTTCAACACATCACATTTGGAGTCTGCTGGAGTGTCACATCTTGGGAGTGGAGGCTATGACACACTTTGGCATGATTTTTCAAGTATTATATATATGTTTTAAATTTTCCAAAATGTATATGTTACTTGAAGAATTATCTAATGATTAAACCATATTTTGCAAGAAGTTATCATGAAGCTTCCCCGACACGTCGAGAGGAGAAGTATGGGTACAAGCATGGACTTGTGGCCCTTTTGATCCAGCTGCAAGAGGAGGGAGAGGCCATAGACTGGGAGGCATTACCATGAGAGTGACATCCTCCATATATGTTTTTTCTTGTAGCTGTGGTCTTCTTGATTCAATTGTACTCATTCATTGTATACATGTCAATCAGGTATGCCGCTTACGTTTACGATTATGATTGCGGTATGCCAATCAGGTTATGTTTATGGTTTTGCAATTATGGTATGTCGCAGAGGTTATGGTTATGGTATAAGACGTAGGTTATGGTTATGTTTTGGCAATGATGGTATGGTTATGGTTTGGCAGTCATGGTATGGTTATGGTTTGGCAATCATGTTATGGTTATGGTTAAGCAGTCAGTTATGGTTATGGTTATGGTTTTGCAAATATGATTCTGGTATTACAACTAGGTTATGGTTATGGTTTTTCAATTATGATTGTGATATGACAATCAGGTTATGGTTATGAATTTGCAATTATGGTATGGCACAGAGGCTATGGTTATGGTTCGACAATCATGTTACCGAAGTTACGATTTTGAAGGTCATTCCGACGCTTATTTCAGGGCTTGTTACTTTCAAAACAAGCTTTGAATCGTCAGTATCCGCGTTGATTTTTGTGTGGCATGTTGTAGTGCCTTCACAATTGAGTTTCCATTGAGTGATCAATCTCAATCTTTGAGCCAATTTTGTGATACATGTATATGATCATAATTGATAAAAGATACCAATTATTCATTCACTCATTGAATTGCACACGCCATTGATTGGCACACACACCCAGACATTTATGCAATTAATCCATCAATTTCACATTGCATAGCTCAATTTGCATACTTGATCAAGCATAAACTAATGCATGCATGCTCAATTTCTAAAAAGATGATTCTAATTAGACGTAATCAAGCAACGCACACACTCAAAAACTAAGCACAAAATTTCAAATTGTACTCAATTAGATATTCAATTAGGCCTATCCCTAATGCATGCACACATATTTGATGCATATTCCTTAATCAAAAAGTATTTGGGTGCCCCAAGTGACCATCAATCATTGAAACAAGTGGTCTTCAATTGGGCGCACACACTCAATCTTTGTCCAATTTTGTGACAATCAGGCTTATCCTATGATTGGAATTGCCTCTCATACATGCCAATTACATGATTGCACACTCACATATCATCAATTTCTCAATGCATGCACACACTGAAGATTAGGTGCACACACACTTATATTTTATGGTAAGTTTTTTCCTCTTTGATGCATTACACACACAATGATCTTTATGCACACACATGAATTCTTGATGAGAATTAAAGATTATCTTGTTACACACAAGGTTCATTCGTCAAAATTGAGTATTAATTGTATTCTAAGGGAATCAAATTAGGTGTACAGTGTAGGTCAATTGATTTACACACCTAATTTTAGCAAGTGATGATCACACAATGAACCACATTAATCAATCAAGAATTTAAATGAACAAGTGAGTGTACTTACATCGTAATCACACTCCAAGCTATTCCTTTGCTCCATGTGAATATGCATCATTTCACACACGTGTGCACCACCAAATTGACCAATGTAGGTCGAAAATGAAACACTCAAATCATGAAATTAAACATAATTAGCACAATTAACACGATGCAACTTTCAAAACGTGTACCACAGCTCTTTATCGTATTTGTGTGTGTGTGTGTGTGTGTGTGTGTGTGAGAGAGAGAGAGAGAGAGAGAGAGAGAGAGAGAGAGAAAAATGGGGTGGCCAAAGGGGAGAGAGGAGAGCGGGAAGGGATTTTTTTGTAAATTAAATATTACTGTGTATATTATTGTGTATATTACTACATATATTTCCGTGCATATTACCACGTAAATCACCTCAAAAATTACAAAAATGAAGAGAGCACGATATGCCACATTTTTTGCAGCATACCTTGCTGTTCGACTCCTACCGCCATCCCACTTGCAGCCGTATTCTCTCTTTCTCTCCCTCTTAAAGCTCACACCCCTCTCCCTCTTCTCTCCCTCTCAAAGCTCACCTCTCTCTCTCTCTCTCTCTCTCTCTCTCTCTCTCTCTCTCCCCCCCCCCCCCCCCCCCCCCCCCCCCCCCCCCCCCCCCCCCCCCCCACACACACACACACACACATATGCACAATCAATCTTTGGTGAAGTGCTCCATCACTTGAAGATCGTTGGAGAGAAGAGGGTGGACCGCAAGAGGGCTCTACACAAGAGGATCGCAAGAAGACTCGAATGCTAGAGCAACACAAGAGGTAAGCTTGTACACAATTCCCCCCCCCCCCGCCGGTCTTAAACACATACACACAAACATTAGAAACGTTAGGTTCAAAGATTTTGTACCTCTTTCATGTTTTGTGTAGGTGCTTCTTGCTTGCTTGTTTGACCTCACTTTGCTTTTTTGATTGTTTGTTGTAGGCGTGTGATTAGTTCATAACTTGCTTGCTGTAATTAGGGAGAGAGAAAAAAAGAGGGATAGAGAGAGATTAGGGAAGATTTAATAGTTAACGTTAAATTAATAGTAAATTAGAGAATAGCGTAGATTTCATGATAAATAATGTTAAATAGAAGTTTAAATAGAGAGAGAAAAAGTTAAATTAAACATCACACATCTATACATTAAACTTCTTGTATGTTTAATGTTAAATTAGTGTTAACTTAGAGTGAATTGATGTGTATGTTAAATTAGAAAAAAATAGAGAGATAAAAACAGAAACTTTAGTGTTAACTTCTTCAAGGCGTCTCACGTAATCAAAAAGTAGGTATTTAAAGATAAGTAGGAGAATCGTCAAACGTTAGTTGGTGCACGTTTGAGAAGATGGAAACCTGGCATAGTAGTTTGGACTTCAGCGTTCAAAAACATCATAGAGAGCTTCTACAGAGCTTCTTCTTGGGTTTGCAGAAGCGAGAAGGTTCACCAAGTCGAGCTCCATCATGTCATGGGTGAAGTTACATGATGCGTCTTTATTATCTTCATCCATGGTTCAAGGTAATATTTTTTGTTGTGTTTTTATTTTCTCCATTCATGGATTTGGTTCTTGATACATGCTACTAATCTCGTCACGATTCATAAAATATTTCACGTGATTTTACAAAGCAGTTATCTATTAACTAGTCATTGTCTTGAGGTTTTGCAGATTTTGCACAAAACTAGCGTCTGTAATGCCATGGTACGTAAATCCATGAAGGTGATTACTATTTTATGAATCTTATTTGATTTGAAGAAAACGTCTGTAATACCATGGTACGTAAAGCCATGATGATTTCTATTTCAAATTTTTTCAGAGCGTCTCTAATGCCATGGTACATAAAGCCATGATGATGACAACTATCACAATTTTTATTTGATTTGAAAAAAACGTCTCTGATGCCATGGTATGTAAAACCATGATGATTTCTATTTCAAAGCTTTTCTGAGCGTCTCTTATGCCATGGTGAATACCGTGTTGCCATGATACATAAAGCCATGATGATGACAACTGCCAATTGATGAGATCTTGGGGATCCCAATATATTGCTCATCATATCTCGGCTTTGTATATATTTGTGCACATGTGATTACATTAATGCTACGTTTGTTTTTATGTCACTACACATGTGATTGCATCGGCATTATGTTTGTTTCTATGTCGTCTCTAGAGCGGCGTCGTGAACTGTCTCTAAGGATAATGCGATGTATTTATTTCTAACCTTCACGTCTCGATATGTTTTTGAGTTGATGTTGTTTACAGGATAAAAGGCATGTTAAGCAGTGTTTACATGGGCTCCAAGATATTGAAGCGGCTCAAACATATTGAAGATGTTCAAAGATATTGAAGAATTTGTATCAATTTAAATGTATATATAGGGTTGTTAAAGACCCTTGAAAGAGCACATTGTAAAACAAGAGTGATGTAGCTCCTTTGAACATTGTAAATATATATTTAAAACATTTTAATAAAACCATGGATATATATAGAGTTGAGGGTTTTTTCCTTGAGCCCCCAAGGGTTTTTTCATCCACACTTAGGGACCTTCATTTAAGTGGGGGTGTTGCGCTATATATAGTATCTATATATATAGCACCCTGGTCCGCTCTATATAAACACATCGTGTGATCAGTAGACACACTTTGGGATTTGCAATTCTGGAGTTCTCTCTCCCTCTCCTCTTCTCTCGTCATGGTCTTCCTCCCTTGTCAACAAGAGGGTGTAGAAAGAGTGGAGACAGAGAAGGACTAGAGAGAGATTTTTAGATTAGAGAGAGAAACAAAGATAGAGGGTGTAGAGAGGGAGAGAGACTAGATAGAGGTATAGAAACATAGATTACGTGAAGAGAGAGAGTCAAGAATAGGGGATAGAGTGGCTAGAGAGAGGGTAGAGATAGAGATTAGGTAGAGAATAGATAGATAAGGTTACACCGTGCTCCAAGCTACACCATGGCCATCGCCGCTTTATACAGAGAGGCACACACCTCCCTCGACAAAACCGAAACCCGTCGGCACACGCCTCGACGAGGAAATTCACCACTCACTTTGCATCGGCAGCAACTCCTCCTCTGGGTAGCCTCTCGCTGGCTACTTTCTCTGTTAGGCTCTCGCCCTTTCGGGAGCTTCACAGACAACACTTTGCGTGCCGGCTTTAACTATCAAGCACACGAAAACCTTCTCCTTTCTTTTTCCTCCTCCTTCTCTCCGAGAAAAAGCCAAGGAGCCCAAAAATTCTTGAAACCGTTGCCCCCTCCTTTTTCTTCCTCTTCTCTTTTCAAAGCAAAGAAAAAAAGTTTCTTTTTTGGGCAGTAGCGCTGGCGCCATTGCCTCTTAGCCTTAGTCTTCAAAGACTTTTTTCCTTTTTTTTCCACTCCTCTTAACTTCTGAGCTTACATTTCTTTTATGAAAAACACTCCAGCCTTCCTCTCCCTTTCCATTTATAAGCAAGAGGATTTAATAATTTGATTCGCACGCCGTCGGTGCTCCGTGTGCTCAGATTTGCCCAACACATCTCTCCTCAAGTTACCCCCTATTAGCTTTAAACCTGGAGAGCTTTGTCGCATTCCGAACACTTCACACCCTTGGACTAGCAAGTCGCCAAAGTGGGGAAAAATCGAGTTCGCTCCCCTGCAACGATTGGCTGTCAACTTGAAGTGGACGCATCTCGATGCCCCTGACTCCGATTCAGGTGCCGTCGACTTTGACTAGCATCACATGCTACATACTATCCACCAGACACCTGGCGAGCTCGAGAAAACACCAAATGGCGTGTTTCCCAATGCGGCCCAACTCCTCGAAACTGGTCCCTGCCAAAACTTTATTGTCCATAACTTTCCATTAAGAAGCCTGATTCTCAATCCGAAAAGACCGGCGTGCTCCACAACTCGAGCACTTCCCGTGTATGATTTCACACCTGCCTTGACCAACTACCTGTGCCCGCCCAATCGGGCGAGGATCTGCAAATGCATCCCACTTCAACTTGCCATATCTCGTACATCCGGGCTCCGTTTGATGAGCTGTTTGGACGAGCTTCTAGAGCATCTCAAATACCACATTCCGGGACACAAAACCATCACTTCGGACACATGAGTCCACCATCCAACTTAGCGCCTGGTAGCATACCATCGGCCTAGAAAGCCACATCAAACATACATTTCCACATCCACCTCGCTGCAGCCACAGCTCATAGCTACACTATCACCATACCATGCACCATCTTGCATATATATCACTTCATGGGCCATCTTCTACCGTCGACAGCATTTGGTTGTACCATCATTGCCCACCCCCTTGTTGAACATTTATGTTCAACCACAAACAGACTTATTGCACTAAAAACTGCCACAACAAAACAAACTTTCTGCACATCACAAAACCACCTAACATATGTACACAACGTGGCATCTGCTACCCGCTGCCTTTGTTCATGCGGGTTGCCCAACCCCTTGCTTTACCTGCCCTCATCCGCCTGGGTCAAACACCTGACATTGGTCACGTCCATCCATCTGCATCAGGCTCACATAGTGCTGCTCCAAGGCATCTAGCCAACCATCCATATAAGTTGTTCTCGCCATGGCTCCATCACTCCAAGCATCCATAGGCATACTGTCCACTTCCAAAACAACACCATCAAAAGCATCACCACTCTCCGAGTGTACATTCACATTGAACATACCATGCCCTCCCTCCCAACCATATAAAGCAACATCCTCTTCGATCAAATCCTGCACCTGCTCGATAGCCCACTGCACAACTGCGTTTATCAGCATCCCTTTCAACCACCATTCACAAACCCCTTTAGAAAGCTCGGACACAATCTGGGAATCCGTATTTTGTGCCACCAGAGAGTGCACTTGCTGCATAGGAAGCACCTCTCTCTTTGGCTCCATGCTTGCCTTCTCATCTGCATTGCACTCAATCCCAACATCATCAAGATCCCCCTCATCAATCGGCCCTTCAAGGTCTACCAGCACCACCTGCCTGTCGGTTTCTATTACCTGCCCTTCAAGCATCTCCTCTACTGCTGCATCATGCTCCATCAAGGAAGAGAGAAACTCGTTCTCTATCGCATTATCCTCATCTTCTCCCATAGGAAAGGTTGCTTCATCCCTCTTGGCAAAACTCTGCACGTATTGCACTACCATGGCATACTCCACTGCCACTTTCATCAGCATGGCCCATTAGGCAAAATTTGGACTCACAAAGGGGCCCTTTAAGGAGTTTGACTTTACCTCTCTCTACCAAAACGGGAGCATGGATAAATGTTTGCAAACAAACTCTAAAGTTGGTGGAGGTTTGACAGTTAGAATGTCATCTTCAAGCTCTATCTACTGATATATAGCACGCCATGAGATTCCTCATATTTTAGAAGATTCTTTTTTTTGATTCACTTAGATTTCGACAGAGTTGTCACATCATAGGTGAATCAAAAAAAGAATCTTCTAAAATATGAGGAATCTCATGGCGTGCTATATATAAGTAGATAGAGATTGAAGCGGACATTCTAACTGTCAAACCTCTGCCAACTTTGGAGTTTGTTTGCAAAAATTTATCCATGCGCCCGTTTTGTTAGAGAGAGGTAAAGTCAAACTCCTTAAAGGGCCCCTTTGTGAGTCCAAATTTTGCCTAATGATTAACATGACACCACACATCACCTTCACCTGCATATCACCACCTGTAGGCTCGGTCTCCTCCACTTGGTCTCCACTGAACTTATTGGTTTGCATTGCACCCTGCTCTTCACACACATTCATTGTATCTCTACTCACATGCAAGAGATCGAACTCATCATACCTTGACTGAGATGACTTGGTCTCCCAACTCGTGTCAGCGTCTATAGAGCTACTTTCACTTAGTTCAACCTCGTCCTCCATCTCAAGCTCGAGAAGCTCCACTAGCTTCACCGCTTCAACCTCGTCTGCAAACCGCACTGTTTGGCCCTTACCACACTTCAATGGAGCTTCTACAACCGCACCTTGACGTGGCAGTACCTCCTTTGTCCATTTTGGAACCACCTGCACATCCTCACAATTGGAGCCACTCTAGCTGGTATCGTCGGCATAGGAATCACCCTATCTCTCTGCAACCACAGAACCCTTGGTTCCTCTCGCACATGCACTTCTGTTTGCACAATCCTTGGCTCGGCTACCACCGCATCAACCTGCTTTGGCATCACAGCGCCTTGCAAACCCTGCCTAGCTTCGCGCCTCTTCAACATATTTTTTGTTCGTCCTCTCGCTAGAGCTACAGCCTCTTCGTATGACACCGGGCCATCAATCTCCACCTTGTCTCTTACTTCTTCATGCAGGCAATCCAAAAACTTGCTCAATTTTAAAAACCCAACATTCTCAGCAGCAGTTACATTTATCAGCTTTCCCCAAAAGGCCTCGAATTCCCATAAAAATGCTTGAAAATCCCCTTCCAAGCTCTGTTTTAACATGTCCAGCTTTCTCTTTACTTCATCTAACTGTGCATCTGCTACATATTTGCTTCGAAAAGCCGCTTCCAGTGCTTCATGATCCACCTTTTCCTCATTAGGCAGGCCATCGAACCATAGCCTCGCTTTACCACGAACCAGGAGAGGAAACACCTGTACCGCACCTTCTTCCCTCGACAAACCACTTTCCAGCACGAACAACCCATAGTCTTGGAGCCAGGTTCCTGCATCTTCGACCCCAGTGAAAATGGGAAATCCCCTCCAAGCCATTACTTCTCTAACAGCACCTGCTCTTCAAAGGCCGTACCTTTGGCATCACCAAAATCATCGCTTTGTCTTCAAATAGGAGCATCAGTGTGCTCCTCAGTGGGGGCACGAGAAGATGGAGAGGGGGAATGGGGAACACACCCGACACACAAACAACTGCCCCTATATAGCTCAGGGTATTCACAGCACCCCTGTCCTCTCGAAAACACCTTCAAAAAAAGCAACTCACACTAGCAGGGCCTCGCCTGCACTTCGCCCAACGCACAAACACTCTACACAATCCTCAGACAACTACCACACCGATCTTGCCCACTTCTCGCACTTCCCCAATTCAACACCTCTCTCTCTTTCTCTCTCACACACACAGGGGGTCCGGGGGGCACACACGCTCACACACACCAGCACCACACACCTGGGAGACGAGCAAAGAAGAAAGTGGGGAAGGGGGGAAAGACGATGCCAAAATCGACAGTGACAACTTCTCCTTCAAACCAGAAACCATGTACAAACCCCATGAACCGTGCTCCAAGCTACACCATGGCCATCGCCGCTTTATACAGAGGGGCACACACCTCCCTCAACAAAACCGAAACCCGTCAGCACACGTCTCGACGAGGAAATTCACCACTCGCTTTGCATCGACGGCAACTTCTCCTCTGGGTAGCCTCTCGCTAGCTACTTCCTCTGCCAGGCCCTCGCCCTTTCGAGAGCTTCACGGGCAACACTTTGCGTGCCGGCTTCGACTGTCGAGCACACGAAAACCATCTCCTTTCTTTCTCCTCCTCCTTCTCTCCAAGAAAAAGCCAAGGAGCCCAAAAATTCTCGAAACCGTTGCCCCTTCCTTTTTCTTCCTCTTCTCTTTTCAAAGCAAAGAAACAAAGTTTCTTTTTTGGGCAGTAGCGCCTGGCGCCATTGCCTCTTAGGCTTAGGGTAAAACCCCCAACTTAAGGCCACCTAAGGGGCATTGCAAATTGTTGCCAACATACTCCACCGTTTTCAGGTTGGATGTGTGCAATTGGAAGAGCCCATCAATGCCTACGTACAGTAAAAATCTCGCCCACAAACGGTGCTTCGACGACGACGCGCAATAACGTCGAAGATTTTATGTGTAACAAAAATGGACGTGAGTTAAAAGCCACACCATGGGGGTATTATGAGACATGGCAGCCAACAAGGCTTGAACCTAGATCCAACGACTATGATTTAAAGTTGAGCTGAGCTAACCACCTCACCCCAAGGCCACTTGTGTCCCAATATTGGACCTTTACAATTTTAAACTTGGGGGGGTCAGGGTCCCATTAGAGGGGGCGGTTTTTTATTGGCCCCTTTACCCTAGTCTTCAAAGACTCTTTTGCTTTTTTTTCCACTCCCTTAACTTCTGAGCTTACATTTCTTTTATGAAAAACACTCCAGCCTTCTTCTCCCTTTTTATTTATAATCAAGAGGATTTAATAATTTGATTCGCACGCCGTCGGTGCTCCGTGTGCTCAGGTTTGCCCAACACTTCTCTCATCAAGTTACCCCCTGTCAGCTTTAAACCTGGAGAGCTTTGTCGCATTCCGAACACTTCACACCCTTCGACTAGCAAGTCGCCAAAGTGGGGAAAAATCGAGTTCGCTCCCCTACAACGATTGGCTGTCAACTTGAAGTGGGCGCATCTCGATGCCCCTGACTCTGATTTAGGTGCTGTCGACTCCGACTAGCATCACATGCTGCATACTATCCACCAGACACCTGGCGAGCTCGAGAAAACACCAAATGACGTGTTTCCCAATGAGGCCCAACTCCTCGAAACTGGTCCCTGCCAAAACTTTATTGTCCATAACTTTCCATCAAGAAGCCCGATTCTCAATCCGAAAAGACCGGCGTGCTCCACAACTCGAGCACTTCCCGTGTATGATTTCACACCCGCCTTGACCAACCACCTGTGCCCGCCCAATCGGGCGAGGATCTGCAAATGCATCCCACTTCAACTTGCCATATCTCGCACATCCGGGCTCCGTTTGACGAGCTGTCTGGACGAGCTTCTAGAGCATGTCAAATACCACATTCCGGGACACAAAACCATCACTTCGAACATATGAGTCCACCATCCAACTGAGCGCCTCACAGCATACCATCGGCCTAAAAAGCCATATCAAACATACATTTCCACATCCACCTTGCTGAAGCCACACCTCATAGCTATACTATCACCATACCATGCACCAGCTTGCATATATATCACTGCATGGGCCATCTTCTACCGTCGACAACATTTGGCTGTACCAACATGAACGACAATGCTAGGAGGATATAGCCCTCAATGTCTGCATTGGCGGGCTTCAAGTAAGTGGAAAGGGAAGGGGAACCTCAAGCTCAATAACAACAAGGTGGAAGAAGTACCACCCTCAATAACACAAAGGAGGTCAAAATCCAAGTGGAAGATATCATCTTTGGTAAGGTTGAAGATCGTGTAGTATCCATGCTAAGTGAACGACAATGCCAAGAGGATATCACCTTCAATGTTCCATGATTCCTTTTCTCAGATCTAGACAATAGCCCACATGGTACAATGGGGTCAGTCACAATCACCTCTCTTACACATGAACATCACACCAACCATGCAATCCTCACTTTCAAGACCAAAGTGGATCAAATCAAATTCCTTGAGCAATTGAGGCTTCTCAAGGACACCAAAGTTTGGTTTGCAAAAGATCTAACACCCACCTAACTCAAACACAAAGAAGGAAGAACTCCATAAGATGTGAGAAGCGCACACAATTAAAAATGGTCAGATAACTTTAACACTAGAATGGTAACATGACACTTTTGTGTCCTATTAAGTGACCATTTTGCTTGAATTATTTGAAGAGTATGAAAATGAATTTCTAGGTGCTATATATCCACAAAGTTGCCTTATGAGCTGAAAAAAACTTAGTATTTTTTTTCGAGTATCGATCTCACCATTAACCTTACTCTTGCATAACATTTTTGAACCTAAATTGTGTGAAAAAACGGGTCCTGTTTTTTGTTTTTTTTCAATTTTTGGCAACTATACCACTCTAAACTTCATGTCTGTGAGGTTTAGATGGCTAGAGGTTAGGCCTTCATAGTTCTCAACATGTTTTGATGCTTGTAGGGAAAGCTAAGTGTTAAAATTGAAAGTTATGAGCAATTTACAAGAATTGCATAATCCTGTTTTTTGGCCAAAATTAGCACTTTTATGATTTTTTTGGTGGCTTTCTTTATATCCAAATTCAATTTTGATTTTGTAAGTGTAATGTATAACATAAAGCTAATCTTCCTTGAGTTTTGGGGGACCTAATATGCTATATAGCATAGTATATGATGATGGTTGAGTTTTTTGATTACTGAAGAATATGATACATTTTAGAGTAGCAAGTATAACTTTCTCAAATATTGCTAGTTTCTTAGGCCAATTGTGTGTATTTTGTAGGTAGTAACCATATCTAATCATAGACTACAAACTTGGCTAGATATTGAGTAGTTTCTACGGGTTTATAGAGGTCATAATGCTAAACCCAATTTTTTCATGTTTGCTGTATTTAGCACTTTATCATTGCCCCCAAGATTCCAATTGTAAGAGATCCGTTATCCTTTTGACATGCTCCATGGATCCTTTTGAATCCAAAGGCCCAAAGGGAACTAAGAAAACATGTATATAGTATCTGTATTGAGTGTGACTATAGAAACTTTGATGATAGGTCCACAGAATGGCAAAAATGTAACTTTTTTGTACCCATTTTTTTTGCCCAAAAGAAAATTAGTGAGGTAAAAGCAACCATATGTTTTGGTCACCAACCCATTGAAGTTAACGGGGCATTTTATCTCATGTCCTACAAAAATCCCCACTCTTATTTATATGCAATCAACCATAAGAAACTGCTGTTTTGGGCAAAATGCACTGGTCCATCAACTTTGGAGGCTTGTAGTGACCAAGGGATGAAAAAAATTACAAGTTTCTCATTTTTTCCATATGTAGTAGTTATTGAACTATAAGCTCATGAAAGGATTTTTCAAAATGAGTGGATCTATTATGGTTTTGAAATTTTTTCCCAAAACCCTGAAAGAACACTTTTATGTCCTATTAGGTTACCATTCTAGTGTTAAAGGTAAAGCTAATATCAAAGAGCTTTGAATTCCCAAACTGGCTCCCCCCTCACCTACCCCTTCTTAGGTTTTTTTCATTTCATCTTACCTTCCCTTTATCACACTTCGCTAGAACCTTAATCCTTTTATCAAACCTTTCTAGACCCTTACTCCTTAAGTGAGAAGTACCAACAATCCCTTTATTCAGAAGGAGACTTGTAATGTTTTGTTTTTGTTCCCATAAGTCATATATGACCTAGGTGGATGATAATTCAATGTATTTGTTTTTCTATATCTACCTATCATAGATGTCATAATGAATAATTATTGAGAATGCAAAATGGATGCCAGCATACATAGAGAAAATATCCCAGCAAGGTAGAGAAGCAAATCCCATATGCAATCCACCAAACGGGAGATACAAAAAGATTTAATATGCAACGACAAATAGAGAGGGCCTTCAATTCTACCAAGAGGTCAAAGCATATAAGTGCAAAAGGGTTGGAGGATTTTTTGGATCTCAAGAGCATGTGCCGCGTATCAATTCATTCAAAGTTTTATTTTCCCTAGGCAGCTTGGAGAAAAGGAGTAGCCACATGTGTTCAAACTTGGCTAAGACCAAACATATCGAAATGCATGCATGTATTGAGGAGAAAATTAGTTTGTATGAGGCAATTGGCACAAACATGGCAATGGAAATTTGGCAATGCTACAAGTGTCAAATATGATGTTTATCTTAAAGGTTATAGGTCTGTTCCTAGTACTAGAATTAATGATCATGCATAGAGATTCTTACGTCAATCTTCAACTCATCATCTACCAAATTATTGGTTGACTTGACTCACTCTTCAATGTCAACGATGAGTATACAAACCCCCTAAAATAAATAAAGCTCGCTTGTGAGAATAGAGTATTAAGAAGAAGCGACCAATATTTGATGATGTGAACTATGTGCTTGAAGAAGACAGTCATAGATCCGATAACTTTATGCAGGTCAAAAATAAAGGTACGCATCTGGGTCATCCAAATTGGATGAACCAAATGAGCACCTTTGTTTTTTAAATTTTGTATGGCAATGTACGCGGCAATATACGAGGTAATATGCACATCAATATGCACGGTAATATAAGCGGTGATAAACCACTTTTGTCTATACATAGTAGTGGGTATATGAATGGAAGTACGTATGTAAAGAGGTTTTCACACGCATTTGGAAGGTTTTTTGATGTGATGTTTGGTTTCAAGTAATGGCAAATAGTCATGTCGCGTGCCAACAATCGGGCACACGCACATGCCTGGACAGGGTATTAAAGCCTTGGATGTGGTCCCAAGTGGCTAATTTTGGCTCTAGGGAATGTGTTTAAGCATTTTATAATGTAAATAATGCAAGTGGTAGGTTTGGGCACCCTCGACCCACCTGAGAAGTTTGGCACAAGCAGTAACTGTCTATCTGCGGCGCTTGATATGTAGTGATGCGTGCTCCACCATAGAAGTGGTCAAAAGTCGAAAGTGGGTATTTGGAAATATTTTTTGGGTATCAAGAACCAAGCCTACAAGATTTTCTGGATTTTGAATTCCGTTTGGTATTTTTCGTGCGAAAAATGCCCGCCGAGGGTCAAAACTGGCCAAAAAACTAGGCCCAGAAAAGTCAAAAAATGGTCAAAAATAGTGTGACAAGGCTGCAAATTCGTGATGTTCCAGGCTGAGGAAAAACTATTGGAGTACAATATAAGAAATTTCACTTCTCTGTGTGTGGGAGGAAGCAGGGTTCCTACAGGTGGTCTAGTGCAGTCTCGTTGCATTTGCGTCCTGTTTTCGACTGAGTGCAGGAGTGAATGAGAGCTTTTTCTCTTCAATTTTGCACTTGGGAGAGTCTATGGAAGTTTTGAGGTTTCCATGGATGTGTGTGTGCGAGGAATTGAGGAAAGAAGGTGCGGCTTTCTGCAAGACTATGTGACCCTCTATCTGTGCCATTAGGGTTGAGGCTATTCCAAAGAGTCCAACAAATCAGTGGATTTTGGTGAAGGATTTACAATGGTTTGAGAGAGGAATTTTGTCTGCAGTTTTGGATATTTTGGTCACCATCAAGTGTGATTTCAAGTGTTGATCAACTCGACTCACCTTGTAGTGTCAGCGGGCAGGCAAGGGCTTGTAGGTCGAGATGTTTGGAGTTTAAATTGAGCTTGTGGGGAGTATCTTTATTGAGCTCTTGAGTGGTGGTGTGTGTGAATTGGAAGTTAAGTAAATTCCTTGTGTTGTGTTGAGTGTTTGGGTGTGTGAGTGTGCGCACGACATTTTTTGCTCCATCATCCTTTGGGGATCCCGCTGGGGAGCGAGAATCGCCAATTGTGCACTCAAAAATTGAAGTTTGAGCAGTGATGTATCCACATTTTTTTGAGTTGAAGGGAATTCAATATGATGGTGCCATTCCAACCATCTATTTTCACAGGTTGCAAGGATGCAGATGATTGTCTTGCATCATATGAGCTCGACTTGACATGTTTATGGCGTGCAATTCCAAGCGAGGCACAAAAGCTTGTAGGCATCAATCTGGTGGTCAGACGTAATGCAAGAGAATGGTATGAGGGCTTGTCACAAGATGAGAAGGGCAATTGGGACATGCTTAAGAGATGCTTTTTGAACCGGTTCAAGAAGGCGATTCCTCACCAAGATGTATGGAAATAGGTCACTAGTTTGAGTCTGTTGCAAAATTTTGGTCTAGATTTTATGATGCTTGGAGAGTGTGGAAAGATTCTCCTTTGCACGTGGAAGCCATGTATAAAGAGGATTTCTATTCTCGTTTTACAAATAGCCAAAGATACAAGTATTCACAAGTTTGTTACGATGAGTCCTTAAAGGGAAAGTGAAAGAGAAAGAGCCCAATTCCATGTGTGAAGCATTAAAAATAACGCTACAAAAAGAGGGAAAGCTATGTGTTTCTACAGGCATGAAGTACCCTTTGTCAGTACCTAGTATGGATAGTGTGGATGACCTTTATGTGCATAGAGTCATGGTTGTAGATGCTCATACTGGCAAGGATAACAGTTTGGAGATAGGTGCGAATGCCCATATGCGCAAAGTCGATGCAAACGAACTATGTGAAGCAACTTTGGAGACCATACACATGCCTATGGTGAAAATTGGCCAGGACGTAGTAGATGAATGTGAAAGTTTGAAAACTAGCACGGGAAGTGAAGATGATGAGAGTTAAATTGACAAGGATGAGGTAACCTATGATGGTGACAAAATTGATGTTTGTGAGAGTTGGTGCGATGATGACATAGAGGCACTAGATCCATTGAAATACATGGTAGCCTTGCATAAAGAGCAATGCATATTTTGGGAAGGGGCTTTGCAGCAAGAGGACATAGATGCTTGCATTGACAATGAGATATTAGGCTATGGTCATGGAGTTTCCACTTCAAGTAAAGATGATGTAGGAGAGGATGATGCTATGATGTTTGATGTGACCTTGGTTCCATGTGCTTTACCTAAGCTAGGGGTTGGCAAACCCTCTAGTGGTTGTGATGCAAAGGTATTGGGTCATGAAGGTGATAGAATAATTTCTATGTATGCAAGGATTTGATGCTAGTGCCATCTCCAAGGGATGTTCGTGATGATACGTGCCATGTGGTTGCGCAGTATAAACTTCTTGAGGATGGGGTAGACAAGGAGGTTAACGTGATCTTTTTCTTGCATGATGATTTGGTGGATGCATTTCACATGCCTCAACGTATGGATGGGCCATATCCCTTTATTGTGTGGCTTTGTATGAATATTTCTAGGTTTTCAAATGGAAGATGCCTTATGTGGAAGAAGAGGATGCTGATGATAGTGTTTTTGAAGAGCCTTTTCAATTTTGGAATGGAGTCATTAATGCTTCGAGTGATGATCTCTTGGGCATGGGGAATGAAGAGAGGTCAATGCATCAGAAAGATAATGTGGGCCCTTTATGGTTTTCAATCCAATGGGTTCTAGTTATGAGATGCATTTTAAGGTATTTGTGGGTTCGTCTAATTGGAACAAAGTGTGGTACAACATGGCATGTGCCAACCTTGGAGAAATTCAAATTATTATTGGCATCCAAGTGGGTGGTGGCATTCTCGCAAGAAGTTAGATGCTTTTGCATTTGGTGTGAGTGGCATGCTTGGCTACATGGGTGGTGCTATGCAAGTGGATGAATTTCCATATGATCCAGGAGGAAGTATGCGACCACTTTTATAGGTTTTTGTCATAGTTTGATGCAAGTGGTGAGCATAAATGCTCAACTTGGGGTTGGGCAATGATGATAAACCACATTTTGTATGTACATAGTAGTGGGTATATGCAGGGAACTACGTATATAAAGAGGTTTTCACATGCATTTGGAAGGTTTTCTAATGTGATTTTTGGTTTCAAGTATGGAAAATGATGTATATATGGTAAATAGTCATGTCGCGTGCCAACGATCAGGCACAGGCACGTGCCTGGACAAAGTATCAAAGTATTGAATGTGGTCCTAAGTGGATTATTTTGGCTCTAGGGAATGTGTTTCAGTGTTTTAGAATGTAAATAATGGAAGTGGGATGTGTGGGCACCCTCGACCCGCTTGGAAAGTTTGAGAGTGTAACACTACTTCATGACATAATGAAATGTAGAGAAGACAAGACTAAATGAGAAAAATAGAGATTAGATTAATCAAGAAGAGCTTTCCTAATTACAAAGGATTAGCACCCGCCTTCTAAGTATGGGCATTAAGTTCAAGGCTAGGCCATCCATAAAGTGAAGACTCAAGAGTGAGCTCTCAAGAATGAATACTCAAGAATGAATCCTCTTTGCATAAAAGGGCTTCTTATAAAAGCATGGAATCCAAGCCTTTCTACTATAAGACTAAGTTGAGCCCTCTAGCTTATACAAGTTGGAACTCCTAAATGATCAAGACCTTATACAATGTAGATAGGAAATATTGTGTACATTCATAGCACATCCCTAGCTTGGTGCATAATCAGTGTAGCATGTGTTTGCCACCGTTGCTAGCACCAACTTTTCCGTGATAGGTTAGAAGTTCCGATTTGTACATAAAATACCTCATGACCATCAAATCTCTTCTGCATGTCCAATTTGTCCATGTGAAAATTATCAATGACATGATATGTGATGTTGACTTCTTCCACCACCACCCTAGCTCATAAAGGCAAATTTAAGCAATAACTACCGTTATATTTTTATTTCATACATATCGCCTTGTTGCAAGATTAGTTCTTATTAATCAATTTATTATGCACCGTGAACAAAAAATTTATACATCATGATCAATTCTTGGACAACAATGCTCACTCAACCTCTATTTTATCATCTAAAGAGTAGAAAACTAGCAAAATGAAAAACTTTCCTTGCTATTGAAGCAAATAGGAATGATCAATAACAAAACAAGGAATGAACAATAACAATAGCAAAATCATGAAACTTTATTTGCTATTGAAGCAAATAGGAATGAACAATAACAAAAAAGGACGATGAAATTAACATAGTTGATGCAAAGACATTTTATCCATCTTCCTTGTGATGAAGTCTACAAGGTATTTGATTGGTTGGATATGGCCATGCTTTGATACCATGTTAAGAATATCAGTACATGAGAGAAAAAGAGCAAGATACAAGAAATGATTAGAGGATCAAAACTAACAAGCCGAATGCAGACTAAGCATCAAAAGGATTAGACCAAGGATAAAACTATGTATAATGGAAAAGCCGGGTCCCAACTCAACACAAAACGAGGGCCTCAAAAAATTATCATAAACTGTACATTAGAGTTGGCATGTGATGTTGACAAAAAAAATAAAATTAGTTCAAGTCTAAAATCCATCACCATGTAGAAATCTCTCTATTGATAAAAAGACCTTAACAATTCAGATTTGAAAATGAGGGAAAGGCCCAAAGAGGACAAGACTCCTTGCAGCATACTCAAAGACTAATCAAAACCATTGGTCATACAATTGTTGTGAAGTCTAGACACAACATCAAACAAGGCCCAAAGCCATCACAAAACATCCATAGAGGCTAGCAGAAAGCTTTATCAATGCCACAAATAAAAAAGGGCCTTATAGTTCATAGATGCAAGTACAAAAGTATTAGCAGGCAAAAATTTAACTTTTAAATATAGAACAAAATGGAAGGAAAGACCATTTAATCACCACAAGAGACTCAAAAAACTACATGTGGAAAATTTATAAACAGGTTTTAAAAGTTAGAAAATGCAAAAAATCAAATCAAAGATGCGCCTCTATAGGAGTTAGAATAAGCTTTACTTCAAAAATATTATAGAATAGCTGCCATCAGCAATTTCATCTATAATACCTACCAGAAGTGATTTTGTTTAGAATAGGCTTTACTTCAGAATTTGTATAGAATAACTGCGAGCAACAATTTCATCCAACAAAACTAAGCAATTACAAAAAGCAAAAGAGGACGATCAAAACAATGACAAGAATGCCTCCTAGCCTGAAGTTGGAGAAGGAGAGGTCACGACTAGACTTTTTCAGGTTGTTCTCAAGGTGATCCATCTTCCTGACATGCTTTTGGAGATACCCCTTTGAGAATCATGTAGTTTTCTATGAGGTATGGAGATTGTCTCATCATTTTGGGGATCTCCTTCACCTTCACGATGGTTTGCAAATCCATATCCTAGATTTTGATCCTACCAAATGGTATCCTACAAGAGTCTCCACTCTAGCGTAGATCGCATCTCCTGGGATGAGCATATCCACACTTTCCACATGCTTATATACATTCAAAAAATCTCAAAAAAATACCCTAGAGCCAAAACAAGCCACATATCACCGCATCGAAGGCTCTGACAGCTTGTCCAGGTATGTAAAATATGTGTGTGACTCTCGACACACAAACCTAACTATTCACAATGTGTAGATGGTCCATCCCCGGTCCATTGTATTTGAAACCAAATATCAAATCAAAAAAGCCTCCAAAGGGATGTATTTACATTTATTCATACACATTTCCATGCAGATTTCCAGTTCTATTTATATTCTTGCTTTCTTTTCTATCAGCACATTAGTAGTTTCGGGTTTTTATTTTTCATATGGGGTGTGCTAACATTTCTTTGATTGACAATGGGGGATCCAAGCATGATGCCCTTTGCTTTTCATAATTAGAAAACTACAAAGCCGGTTAATGCTCTAGAGAGATCTCAAAATAAGTTGACCAAGGTTACTAGCAAACCCTTGCCTCCTTGCATAACCCCCTAAGATAATCCCCCAATCTCTTGCTATTTTTCTTGAGGAACACCCCGATTTACTCAACAGTTCCTCCCTGATTTACTCAACAGGAACCTAATTATACTCACTCTATCACTTCATCTTTCCACAATGAAAAATAGAAGCCTCTATTTTGTAATGGTGGGCATCACCTTGTGCAAGGATGTTCTTGCATGCTTGGTGCATATGTTATGCACCAATATGGTCACCTTCATTTCCAACGAAGATGATGTGAAGCTCGCACCTATGGCCTCCCATGCTCCAGCCCCACAGGGTAACAAAGTTCCTACTACAAACGCCTACTGAGGTGAATGCTTGAAACAATACTATTATCATAAAGATTAGTTAAAGTGATTATGTTGTTTTGTAAATCCAAGCACATTTCTATTAAATACAATTGAATATAAATCTTTTTGGCAATTTTAGTGCATTTTTGGATATTAAAATTATTGGATCAAAGTGATAAAAGTGTTGCTAATAGTCTTTTTTATTGAAATGTTGGATGAAGCACTAGGTTTGTAGTTTTTTTAACAAAAAATAAAGGACAAAGTTATAGTTGTTGCTAATACTACAGCTATGTTTGCAACAATAAAGGTCGCAGTTTGTTTTGCGAATAGTAATTGTGTAAGTTGCAACACTTATAACAGGGGACCTATTAGTGCAAGTAGAATGCAGAATTGGAGGATGTGCAAGATGTCTAGTCTCCACAACTATATGATCAATATGTTGTTTTGTAAGAATGGACCCCCTAGGTATTTCACATTGTAATACAAATTTCGCTTCCATTTTTGAATTTTTTTAATCATCAAAAGGTATTGAAAGGAATGTTTTATGTGTCCTCTCCTCCATGGATAATCATAGCAGTACCTCTATGAGGTAGTACAATATGACTTGTGAGAGTAACTACTTGATCAAGTTTCATTCTCATCTAAACATGACACTACAAGCTTGTAGCTTCAGTAATCTCTTATCATATGTAGAATCATAGCTATGCTAGCTATATTTTAAAAAATCTCTCAAAGTAAAAAAAGATGCATCAAAATTTAGCATGTATACACACAACATATGTTGAATGGTTGATCTTGGAAGTGCAAGGCTTTGACAAAACTTTGCGAGTAATTATTGTGATGCCATGGTGTGATCATTATCTTGTTTTATTTTCTTCTAAGAGGGCTCTTCCATATGGCCCTTAAAGGCCGTGCAAGATGCAGCCTTCATGCATGGCTCTCTTTGACGTAAGATGCAGCCTTCATGCATGGCCTTCATGCATGGCCGTCTTTGATGTAGAGGACCCTTCAATAAATTTGTATATTGCTGGTCACGTAAGTAAACAACAGAAAGGAAGATTAAAAAGAAGCTAAGATCACAAGAGAGCCTGAGCAATCGTTCTCTAAAGCAACTACAACAACATCTTTTTGTGATGCGACACCCCTAGGTGTGAATCAAGCCTCGCCAAAAACATTTTGTCAAACCAATGAAGAAAAGAACACACTTGTGATTCTCTCATTTTATAGGTTGAATTTTTTCAAGGCTAGCTTGACATATTGTATAGTTTTAGCCAGTTAAAGATACACTAAACGCCAAATTTGTACAGCCGATACCTACAATTGCCAAAACGTAATTATATTCTTCTAATGGCAACCCCATAATGATTCTTTAAAATTTATGGGTTCATGTCAATGCTATCAATAACATACTATTGCAAGTGCAAAAGGAGAAAACTTATTTGTTGAGGTGTGACGATGACGACGATGGGAGTCTCCCATCAAAATTGTACTAGCAAATTTTGGCACCTAGCTACATACGATGGGGCATCTCACACAAGATGTACCCTCCCAAAAGGCATCTTTAGAAGCCCTATGGGGGAGCCCGCTAAGTCCCTTTAAGATGCAAAGCTTGACCTTCTCAAGTAACCCATTAGCATGAATGTCAACACTATTGCCTTGTCAAAGTGCTCATAGCTTCACAACCTCAATATACTATATTGAAAATGATTCAAAAATCTAGACTATAACCATGCAAGACACATCCGCAGTCGTGAACTGGTATAAGAAGGCCCTGAAGGCAGAGGATGAATTTTAAACTAGCAATAGCAAGTGAGCCCTTGCGTTATAGCAATTACACATCGCACATTGACGCAGATCGCAAATCTAGTCGTGCTGCTAGCAGCGTTGGCTGTAGTACTTGGCTCGCGGGACGCCGCAGGTATGATAATACTAATTAATGGTAGAGAAGAGCACCTCATTCACTACCCTCAAAAATAGAATGTGAATAATTTGGTACTACATAGGACCACCTAGAGAAACCCTACTTCCTCTTATACTGATCTTTTTATTGAACCTTAGTAGAGACACGACAGATGATTATAGATGAGAGAGACGAAGAGAAAAAAGTGAGATAACATGCTACACGTAGAGCCCCAAAGGGTGTGTAGAACTAACACACTAGATGTGTTTATATAGTAGGGACCAAGGGCTATGTTTCTTTATTTAGAAAACTTTATATATAGATCCAACAACCCCACTCAAACAAAGGTCCCTAAATTTGGGTGAAAAAAACCCTTGGGGGCTCAAGGGAAAACCCACAACACTATATATACACACGCCGTCGCTCTATTAAAAATTCAAAAAATGTTTACAAAATATATATTCGAGGAGCTATATCACTCATCTTAAAGTTATTTGGACAATAAATTGTCATGATCGTAGGACGATGATGTTGGAAATAAATGGTAACGCTAGTATAGATATAAGATCTAGATCTTTTGAGTCCCCCATAGTTATTTCTTCCATAATATTTTGCCTTTAATTTTTGAGAAGAATATGCACAAGTAAATGTTAGAACTAATCATGAGACGCATAGAGACAGATCTCATCGTAAATTCAATATAGTATTTTTTGACGATATAATCATCTACTCCAAATTCACTGAGGAGCACAAGACAAACCTCCAAGTAATTTTCCATGGTTTGAGAGACAATAATATTTTCATTAATCAAAAGAAAAGTGAATTATTATTGCAATAAATCCAATACTTAGATCATATTATCTCTCAATTTGGTATTTGTATGGATCCCACAAAGTTGGAAGTAACTAAAGAATGGCCTAAACCAAGGAATTTACATGAGTTACGAAGCTTTAGGTATGTGTTCGATCATCCTATAGGTAATTTATCAAAAACAAAATCATTAATAGCAAGTCCAATCCATGATTTAACCAAAAATAATGTTAAGTATGCATGGACTAGAAAGGAGCAAGAAGCTTTCCACACGCTGAAACAAAAGCTTATCTCTCAACCCGCTTATGTTATTGGATCTCAAAAATCCCTTTGAGGTCCAATACATGTGGTAATTGCCTTGGAACAATTTTAATTCAAGAAGGGAATGCCATAGCATATCAAAGTAGGAGATTGAATTCCGACAAGGAATTTATAGAAAAGAGCTATGTACCGATCATCAAAGCTTTTACAAGAGATGAAAATCTTATTGGTCTTAAGTCCCACGATTGGCACAATTTTTTACAGTTTATCTTACCAATTTCCATAAAGGATTGTTTGACAGATGACATTAGAAGAAAAATCTAAAAAATCAGTGAGTCGGTACGTTGGATCAGTTCAAAAGAGATAAGAAAAGACATCATTGATGCAACACACTTAAATGCTATTGAAGCAGTGTGTATGGTGGAGAAGTACTTTCCAAGAAACATTCTTACCATCCAAATGCATCTACTTGTGTATGTGGTCGATGAAGTTGTAATTGCTGGGGTAGTCCATAGCAGGTGGATGTTCTTCTTGGAGAGATTCATAAAAATTTTAAAGGGGTTCGTTCATCAAAGGGATCGCCTCGAGGGTAGCATGGCCAAAGGATGGCTTGTACAAGAGTCTCTTGTCCTCATCAATGAATTTCTAGGCTCAATTGATCCAAAGATGCCCTGAATGTGGACTAGTAAGGCCAACATGAAGGTGACAGGGGACGAGCCGCAGGGACAAGGCGTCCTTAGGAAGATGGATATCACAATGCGAGTAAAGGTTATGAGATTTTGTCTTCTCAACTCAGACATCATGCAAAAGTGGCTAGAGAGGTACAAAGAGGAAAAGCAACAACGCTTGATTGATCGCTTGCAATTCAAGTGCAACCGTGCCACTCAAAACCTTCCTTTTTCAGATCATCTTAAGAAATTGCCTGACTTTCCAATTCGGCGTTGGTTAGATGCGACAATCTTAGAGGCAAAGAGGAATGGAGTACTGATTACTGAAGAGGAAGAGGAGATGTCAAGGGGTTGCAATTGGCATGTAAATTTTCACAACTTCCATTTCAAGCTCCACATGATCACATTACTATAGTAATTTTAAGTTTGTTTCACTTTTGTGGTTGCAGTATCCCAAATGTGGAGCTTTGTGGTAGCATGGGAGACACTTTAGAGTGCAATGGATAGACGAACAAAGGGTCACCTTTGACAATGGTGTTAGGGCAAGCTTAGTTCAAGAAAGTAGGAGTAGTGAGAGGGATGAGAACACAGAGACTAGCTAACTTGAATACTTTGGCTACATCCAAGACATCTTGAAAATTAGCTTTAGAAAGTTTGATTTTTTTATCTTTGATGTCAAGTGGTTCAAATTTATTACCAACGGCGCTAATGCAATTGTGTGCAAAGATAATAGTGAATTGATTCAAGTGAAGTCTAGGCGGGTGTGGACAGAAGCAAGGGATATGTTTGTACTTTTGCAGCATTGTGAACAAGTTGTGTTCACACTAGATTCACTATGGAGAGAAATTGATAAAAAATATTTTTCTAAACCGCACTGGCTCTATGTTGTTCAATTTGCACCACGTAGCAAGCAAGTGTGTGAAGGATTGGAAGTTGAGGTTGAAGAGCTTTATGAACAAAGTGCAAGGCTGACGGATGATGTAAGTCTAGATTCTAAGATGGAGGTCAGCGGTGAGGAGATGCCTGAACCTAGAAGTGAGATTTGAAATATCGAAGTTGATGCAGAGAGCGACGAAGAAGTGGAGTTTGATGACAAAGATGCAAAAGTATAGATTGAGATAGACATCTTTGGTGCATCAGCTCTCATAGAAGATGAGAGATTGACTGATGATTTTTTCTAGGAACTCTTTTGTAAAACTCTTTTTATTATTCTACAATACTGGATATATTCATTGAGTTGTGTTGTAGCATCGTTCTTTTATTATTTGCATTGCTTAAGCATTTCTTTTGTAAGGTAACATATTGTATCTGTGTAACTGTGTTATTTGTGTATATGTAGCGATGGCCGATGAAGACGATACATACTCTCCTATTTTTAGTTTTCTTGTCACTCCGGCCGGCATGTGATCCGAGCAGATGGGCTCCTTTTTGACATAGTTTACACCAGAGCATATTAGTTACGCACAGAACCTTTGGGCAGCTGGTTCCAGGTATTTAATAGCTACGTAATTACGTCAAATTTTGTGTGATCACAAGGTCTTATTGAAACATTTACATGATTACACTAAACATAATCACACAAAACCCGGTTAATGGTGACCTGCAAACCCACTAAATTCCTCGCGAGGCTTTTCAGTATCCCCGGCAGGCCTACCGGGATTTATCATTTTCCCTGCGGGCCCGACGGGAATATTGAAAATTGGGGCGGGCTCGCAGAGTTATATATACGTGGGATCGATCGAGCCCGCTAGGTGTATTTTCATCTTCCTTCATCTTCAGAGAGAGAGAGAGAGAGAGAGAGAGAGAGAGAGAGAGAGAGAGAGAGAGAGAGAGAGAGAGAGAGAGAGAGAGAGAGAGAGAGAGAGAGAGAGAGAGAGAGAGAGAGAGAGAGAGAGAGAGAGAGAGAGAGAGAGAGAGAGAGAGAGCGCTTGCGACTGCCTTTGCAAGTACATCGAGAGGAGAGAGGAGAGAGGGAGAGAGGGAGAGAGGGGGTCGTTTGAGAGCTTGATCTGCGTCGCAATGCGCAGCAGCAGCAACAGAGTACCTGACTATTGAGCTATAGATAGTATCTCTATATATAGCAGCCTGGTCCCCTCTATATAAACGCATCTCATGTGATCAGTAGACACACTTTGGGGTTTGCAGATATGGAGTCATCTCTCTCTTTTCTCCTCTACTAGCGTTCTCTCCCTCCGGTTCAACATGGTATCAGAGCTGCTTGTAGAGGAAATCATGAAGATAAGTCTAGACTTGTTTAATTTTTTGTTTAATATTCTGTTTGAATTGCTTGTATTTCGTTTGTATTAGTAAAAGTGAAAGACGTTGTGCTGCTCGTTGGCTGCGCTCGAGAACTGTTAATTGCTAAAAGCTAGCCACACTGCATGTGTCTCGTGATGGCTATCATATAAACGTGTTTTGCTAAAGGAGAGTTGGAGCAGAGCGGATTTGTGCACGTGAAAGAGATAAGTTTCTCATGCTTTTCTTATTGATATAATTAGCTCCTCAGGTGGAGCACGAGAGAGATCAGAACCATCTCTTAATTAACAAAGCACTCAGTCCAACGATAGTATATTTGCGGTAATCTTCTCTTACTGATATAATTAGCAAAGCGCTCAGTTCAACGACAGTATATTTGCGGTCTTTAAATTTGTTGGTTACAATAGGGAGGCGCTCAGCTTTTGCCTGCAGCGTGCACCATAATCAGACTACTATTAGATATCGAATTGGGCTTGTCTGCTCTCTGCGCCCCAGAAGAGGAGAGCAAAGGTGGCGACAAAAGCAGAACCTGAGTTTAGCGCATCTCTAATCAAGTCTTGAGTGATGTCAGAATTAGAGAAAGCACCGGCATCCTAGCGACCCTTTCTTGGGATTATTAGCGTAGTGATGCACTCAGATAGCGCTAGGCACAGGTGGTTTAGGAGGTGAAATCCATGCGCCACGTGATAATCTGCCTGCTATGCTTATCGTCGTCTCTAGTGGCCGCAACCAGAGCTGTGTAACTTGTTTTTTAGCGCAGTGATATACTTAGATAGTGCTAGGCACAGGTGGTTTAGGAGGTGCGCCACATGATAATCTACCTGCTATGTTTATCGTCGTCTGTCGGAGCTATTTGATTTGTCTTGTGCTAAATATAGAGGACCATAATCAAACACTATATTTTCGGCCTTTAAATATGCTACTCACAAATATAGTGAGGCGCTCAGCTTTTCCTTGCAAGCTTTATGAGCACGGCTTCTTTTCTCTCTCCAAATTTACCGGCCAGTGAGAAAAAGAATTACCATATACTTCTATTTATTTTATGTAGACCATGAATGCTCTTTGAATGGTCAGACTTGCTATCTCGGGGGGTTCACCTTACATAGTATGTGACCTATCATGTGAGTTCAACAGAAGGGTATTTAAATCCCTTAAAACTTACAGTAATAAATTTACATAAGAATATGTTTTTTACAAATCTCAAAAAAATTTACAGAATTTAAAAGAAAAGGGTTCGTTGTATTTCCTAGAAAATTCACAGAATAGGGATTTTAGAAAAAGAGCTTGAACGCATGTGATATAGTGGTCTTAAGTATAGTGACACCCCCGGGCTTGCTATGCCTTATTTTTCTGCATGCATTAATGATTATCAACCTTGACAATCGTTATCGGCTTGCCATATTTTTTCTACATGCGTTAAAGGATTATCAGGCTCAAGTTTGAACAAGTTACATTTAAATTTTCTCAAATTCCTTGGAGAAATTGTAATATTACTGATTTTAGCCATCTTGACATAAATGTTGAACTAATTTGCTACTTGATGAAATACTTCATATAATTTTATGAAGGTATACTAATGCATGTGATCATATGTCAAGTAGCATCATCGCTGTCAAGGCCTTGTGCTATACGGAGTTGCTAAGGGACGGTTTAGGGTCTTCTTGGTGGTTTTCCGGTGCAGAGTTGATGCAGGGTACTTTGAACGTGCATGGTTACAACGTGGATCTGTGGTGTTTCAAGCTACAATATGGTAACAACGTCATGGATCCATATTTTCATGGGAAGCGTCTCTGAGTCCATGGTACATAAAGCCATGACGATTGCTATTTTAAAGTTTTTCTAAACGTCTCTAATGCCATGATGAGAACCATGATGCCATGGTACGTAAATCCATGATCATTATTGCTATTTCAAGGTTTTATTTATTGAAAGCGTCCCTGATGCCATACTACGTAAAGCCATGATGATTATTCTTATTTCAAACTTTTTCTAAGCGTCTCTAATGCCATGGTACGTAAAGCCATGATGATGATTACTGTCAGTTGAGATCTTGGGGGCCCCAATATGTTTATTACATACCGACTTTGTATATGTGTGTGCACATGTGACTACATTGATATTATGTTTGTTTATATGTTGTCTGCATATGTGATTGCATCATTGTTACGTTTGTTTCTATGTCGTTACGTTTCAAGTATTAAGTATATGAAATACTTGGTCGCTAACGCGGCTGTGAAGAGTATTTCATATACAAAATGTATAAATTGTTTGATTTTGTTGTTTTTAACTGTCCATTTGGAATTATATACTAGCTAATCATATTCAAAAGAATACTTTATTCATCAATCATCGCTATTTTAAAGTATTTGCACACAAATTGCATGTTTAATATTCTTTTTTAATCTTTTTAAAGGACTCTCAAGCATTATCGCTATTTTTAATACTTTATTTACATAATTCTGTGTAAAAAATCTAAATGCACACAATTTGCATGTTAAATATTCTTCTGTATCTTTTGAAAGAGCATCAATTATCATCACTTTTTGATTGCTACATTTACATAAATTCTATGTAAAGAAGTGTGTGAACACAATTTGCTAGTCCACTTTGTATACTTCCAATGTTTTAAATGCTTTTGAAGTTATTAAGTCGGTGTGTGCTTTGTTTGAATTAGTATGTGCGGACCGAGAAAAATATAAGTTAAAAATTCAATATATGCTGAAATGTGCCAAACTGCTAACATGTATTATTTGATCTGAATTAAGTTCTTATAAACCATTTGTTTGAATTGCTTTTTACACATGTAACATATTGTTTAAGTGAAGATTATTTTCAATTTTTATCACTATTTCCTTGCACATTTGTTAAAGTCTTCAAGTGGTGGTTAAGAGTTTACCTAAGATAGTGTGAGCGTGTTAGTGTCATTCGCAACCATGAATTTGTATTTGATATGTTGTTTTTTTATTGTCCAGGCAAATATGACACCAAATTAAAAAAAATGTATTATGCGTGCCACTCGTAAAGAATGTACTTTGGCAATCTCATCATGTGCAGCTGATCACATACAACAGATTAGTGAAAGCGATATCTACATCAAAGACATCACTAGTGCTATATGGGAGAACACAGAGTGAACGTTGCAACTTGAAGGCCAATACGATTTGTTGCTTCCAGCAGGGATACGAGAATTTGACCCCCACCACAAGGTCAGGACAGTGTTGGGCAATATGAGAGTATGTTACAAAGACTTAAAGGAAGATATCCCACCTGCCTGTGACATGTCAAAATTAGAGCTCTGGGATAAATTGTGAGAAGAACAGAAGGTAAAGATGAAGCGTGTGAAAGCGCAGGACCAAGCAACCTTATCCAAGAGATTGAAGATGGCCCAAGATGCGCAAGCACCTTTGGGAGGTCAATCTGATGCCAGCGGCACCGACACAATCATCCGCACTTCTTTGAATACAAAGTGTGCTCGTCTTCTTGGCATCCCTCATGAAGCCTTGGTAGAAGGTGTGAGGATTGGAGCAGGCTCCTTCAGTGTGTGCACATTGTACACCATCAAAGGCATCTCATTTTTTCTGACCACATTACATATGTGGGAAAATGTTACAAGGGAGGGAGTGAGGCAAAATTTGACAGCTTTCAGACAGAGCAAAGAATGCAAATGCTTAACCCCTCCATTGTAAGGTGCATTGGGTTTACTACAGAAGCTCCTTGGATCACAATATTCCCATACTACAATGGGGTTACCATGGGCAACATGATGTGTCGCTTACCGTTCTCTCACAGACTGTTTGGACGAGACATGCACACGCTACAACATGGCTGGAGGTCATTGCCTGTATCAAATCTTCATGTAAGCTAGATGGACATGGTGCGGATCAAATTAGTGATCGAGAAGATGCCAACAATTTGTCATGTCTTAATCGATGGCGTTGCGGCTTCCCACTTGGCCGATATAGTGCACAATGACCTGCACACGTTCAATGTAATGTTGGACTTTACTCGCACCAATAAACCCCACGTCAGCATCATTGATTGGGGTATGATGCTGAGAACACCAGCTAAGCGCGCAGCAAATAATTATATGCATCCAAGGGCACAGTCGGATGAAGCAGTTTTGAATGCATAGAGAGCAGGGAATGCCGAGATGGCTAAGCGACTGTGGATTGCTTCCGAACTATACGATCCACAGTGCACAAATGCATACACAAAAGCAAGTAACATTTATGCATTGGGCTACCTATTTGACATGCTGGCAAATTTTTGGAGTGCAGCCAAAAAAGTTTATTTTCCGAAAGAATTTTTTCACCACCTGGACGAAGATGTTATGAGGGCTATTTCAATTAAAGTAGATTGCTGGATGAAGTTAAAAGAGTGGGACCAAAGAAGGAATGCTTCTGACGTGTTGATATTTTTCAAAGAACATTTAAAGACAAACCCTAACCCTGTCCAACATCCACTTGTTGAATGGAAAGAGATGAATAAAGAAGTGACAAAGGATATTATCAAGACAATATGGCCATGTGAGGACATAGAGATCAAGAAATGAAGGTGGAAGGTTTCAAAGTGCAACCATGATACGATCAAAGATGACACTGACAGGATTTATTTGGAGTTTTATGGCCATCCCCTGCATAATGCAGATTGTGCGCTATATTTTTCAAAAATGTTATATGTTCACTTTGTGCAACAGCGACTAGTAGACTTCTCGTCAAAGGAGACAACTGTTGCCACTCATGACTTAAGAGAGAGTTGTGTAACTTTCATCCGCGATGAGCTGGCATTGATAGTGGAAGGCACCAACCTACAGTTAAAGAGAGAGAAGGATATTTACACGACATAGTTGGCAAAGAAAGATGTAGAAATAACATGGCTTTCTATAGCTACCCAGACACCACAACCCTCACAAGTCCGGATGAAGAAAAGCATTCACCACTTAAGTCAGGATGTTCAAAATCTAACACAGCAAGTGAATCGAACACTTGTACAAGGGATACACATTAGCTACCTTGTCATGCATCCGGATTTGGTCCCCTTGTCTACTTCAGATGCATCCTCATCTTCCCAATGTCCAGTTTGCTACAAGAAAATTGATGTATGGAGTGGATATTATACATTGACATGTGGTCATTATTATCATTTAGTTTGTCTTATTCGTTTGATGCAAAATAGTAGTCAATGCACAATCTGTTCACAAGATCTTCCACAAGGAATATATATTATGTTTGGCATGGAAAACAAATATAAATTCAAGCAAGCATGCCCATATACCCCTAGCACAATTAGAAATCTATTTGACGAGCAAGAAGATGCTTCAAGGCAACACAATTGAGATCGACAAACTATGTACTATCACGAATATGAAGCATTGTAATTACTCAAAACACATTTGAATACAAGGTCTTTTACAATGGTTTTTGAAATTTACTTGTTCTACTCTCAAACTATATTGAGTCAGTTGAGTTGCTATTTGGTTCTAAGTCTGAGTGTTGTGGTTCTCCTTGTATTCAACCTCCACATCTATTATCAAATTCTCTTCTATTTCGTCTACAGTGCATTGAGATACACCAACATTGAACTCTTCTTCATTTTCTTTTGACAGTCATACAACTAGGTTGGCATTTCCTCGTAGCCAGCACTCTTGATGTGATTTAGTATCTTTTTGTTGCAATACATATACACTAATGTTTTTGCTTTGTCTGCTAATAGTGTGTTGTGAATAATGTTGTGAACATGCTTGTACATACTCCAGTTTCTATTTGAACTTAAGTTTGCTACACATTCTGCGAGTACTTTCATTGCAAGGGGACATAAGGTGGAGTAAAGCTCTCCACCATTCATCATCCACTACTTCCATGCAGGTTGCTCTTTTGCCATTACCTATATAAAATCATCCACAAAAGGACCTTCTTTTAATTTAAATGCACTCATTTATTTGATGCAATCAATTCGGTCCTGAACGTTGGACTAGAACGTGTTGACCACGTGATAGAAATCGCCTACCACCTCTGTATTGGACACCAGATCTAAATTCCAATACTCTGGATCGAGCATGTAAGCCACGCTATGGAGTGGACTATGAGCGCTCTTCCACCTTGCATGAAAATACTTAGCCAAATTTTTTTGTTGTTTGCCAGAGAATGGTAATCGCCACTCCTTCTCTACTACAGACTCTTTCAGCTCTTCAGGAGTTTGAAGACTCTGTTGGACTGACCACCATGTCATTCACACTTTGCCCAAGTTTGGTGCCCTTTGATCAAGATTGCAGATCGCAAACATAACGAGAATCATTGCATGGTATGCATCCATTACACTCCTCCACCAAGCAACCTTGTTTACATTTCCACGTAGACATGTAATTTTATCTTTCATTTTTTCTTGCCATTCATCAAAGGCTGCACAATTGAATGTGTCAATCACAACACATTTATTACAGAGAAGTGATTCCAAGGTATAAAAGTGTGTGTAGAACCGAGTTTCAGCAGGAAGCTTGAGCATCACTGACATGCACGTCCTATACAAATCGAGCACTCTTTGTCGTTTCAAGATAAATTTCACAACCTAACGTGCTGTATCAATTATTTTGGTATACCATGTGGTTTCTTCGCTAGTGTACCAATCTTTAAACACCAAGTTCAAGATGTGCGTATTACAACCATTGGCAAAAATGTGTGCAAAGCACTTCTTTATTAATTTACAGGCGTTTTTATAATTCTTTTCGTTGTACATGACTACTTGAACGACATGTTTAGCACCAATTTCTTTGATTACATTAATCAAGACCTCAAAAATGTATTTGCCACCTTTAATTTCACCAGAATTGTCAATCGCCTTTATAAACGTTTCTCCCTTTGGACAAACCAACATTACATTGATCAACAGTCTTCTCTGACATTTGACCAGCCATCACTCACAATCGTACATCCTAAAAGCGAAATATTCCCAAGTATTATTTTGCCAACACACTCTTTGACTTTGATGTAACATTTGTCCAAGAAAACATTTTTTATCGTGTGATAAGAAGGAGCTAAAAATCTTGGACCAAACTCACCGATTTTCTTTCAAGGAGCCTTCCAATGATTGCTGTCTACCATGACCAAAGCACTTCCACTAAAGAATATTGCTTTGGTGAGTGCAATTTGTGCTTCTTCTAGAGACTGCACTCAAAATCTTTGATGTAATGATTTTTTACGCATTTGACAAAGTCCACCTTCATTGTGACGTTTAAAAGGAACACTGCCTGGAATTTTGCTTCCTTGCGCAGGTTGTTCTCCAAGGTTAGTTGGAGTCACTACAGGATCAGCGAAGTTAATTTTTGGCTATGGGAACTCTTGACTCAAAGGCACAGAGCTTTATATCTATTGTCTATTGACACCCTTTTTGGCGATCTCTTCTCTCAAAAACTTTGTAACTGCAGGTGCCTAAGGATGTTCACATTTCTTACAACTATTTTTAGCGCTACCCAGAAAATGATCCCTAATACATGGTGCACTGCCTGCTTCTGTTGTGTGACAAAATTTACTTTGCCACTCCATATATCGGCTGCATACATTGTGAGCATAATCCCACTCTTGGCCAGGAGCTTTTTTATTCTTTGGCTTCTTCGTACCACTTGTGCCCACATTTTGCTCCATTGCTTTTAAGTTAAAATTGAAGACAAAAGAACAAGATGTTCAATTTTTGAAACATTTTTCTTGTTTTCAATATATATTATAATTTAAAAACCATTCAATATGAAAGTAACCATGATGCACAATATGAGATTTTCAATGCACGCTAGTCAATCCACATATCGATCACCAATATTGTGAGCAACCATACACATTGCAATGTGTCTATGCATGGCAGAATAGCTATAAGAATGCTATTATAATGATTATAATGATTATTTATATGTTCACTTTGATTTGCAAACAGTAAGACACATTTAATTTCATTTTCTATAAAGAACCAAACGAAAGCAACAAAATATATGATTGGTCATTTCATGCACTAATAATTTATCGTAATACATAATGCACTCTCTGCATAAACCAATGCATGAACTAATGCAAATAAATCTTCAATATAATCACTCATTGAGGACTACTTGTACGTAGTGAAGGATTGTAACCCACCCATGCAACCAATTCAATGTATAAAAGCTATTTTAACCCAATCAAGGATTATAGCTCTTATATTGTGGAGTGACAAGTGTAAATCAACTCAAATGCAAGACTTCAAGGATCTTTATATGCCCGGTACATTAGTAGAGGACATCCGACCCTTGGCTATTGAATCGTCATTTACATATGCTCATCTTCTAAAACCAATTACAACCCTCATTTGGACAAATGGCTTCTTTGCAATGAGCATGATTCTCCAAGTTTTCAATTGTTTTGGTTTTGTACCTTTATGTCGGTAAACAAATTAAATTTCTTTAGAAGTGGTTACCGAATTAAGAATCACGTTCGGCCCAAAAAAAGGACCTGTGACTATGTAACCTTAAGTCAGTTCACAAGGAGATGACTATACCCGGCGCTTAGATACACTCCCCAAGGATTTGCCTAGCTAAAAGACCGAAGTCAGCACACTATTTACTATATATAATTACTCTCGTCGGGCTTTTTGATTTTCTCGGCGGGCCTGTCGGGTTATTGCATATACCTGGCGGGCCCGCCGGGAAAATGAAAAAGGTTGACGGGCCTCACAGGGAAAAATAGAAATCCCAAAGGGCTAACTGGGTCTATAGGTTTTTAACAATTAACGTGATTACGTATTTTTTGTGTAAATACTAGAGTTATTGACATAATCACCCGATCGATTACGTTAATGAAATCCTTGTCTGGTTCCTCTAGACCTACTATGGCTGCCCCTATGTCTAGGACTAGTGTTCCCACTACATTGACCGGCGCCACACCTCAGTCGATTGTGCCCCCATACAACGACGAGTGGTTCATATTTGAGATGAGGTAGGCATTGTTCTGGAGGCTGTGGTTGTGGGGGTAGTGGTTCTATCGCTACGTCCACACCACCGAGAGAGTATCCAACACTCTCTTCAGTACATAGTCTACTGATTCGCACACCACGTACACCTTGGAGATCACACAAGCATGATCCTAGCAAGGTGTACAAGAGCACATATGGGGCTATTGGGCGGATAGGATAGGAAAGGCCATGCAATAGAGGATTTGATAGCTCTATACAATTTAGTTTGGCCACTCTATGATGGAGACTTGGGGTAATCAAGATGATGAAAGAGCGAATTACATTGTCGAGGCCATTCAGAGAGAGTACAGGATGACAGAGAGGTACGATGTAGTCTTGGATGACTGGATTTTAAGCATGGCGATTTCCATAATGTCACACATCAGTTAGAGGCAAGAGACAGGTTTAGGGAGGGCAGTCCAAAGCCAGCATGGTTGGATGCAGAGGAGTTGGCAGAGATTGCAAGAGAGACACAAGACAATTTTGAGAGATTTCAATAGCAGGAGAGGTTCAGCAAATCACGTTCGGAGTTTGCTGGAGTGTCACATCTTGGGAGTGGAGGCTATGAAACACTTTGGCATGATCTTTCAAGTATTATACGTATGTTTTAAATTTTCCAAAATGTATATGTTACTTGAAGATTTATCTAATGATTAAACCATATTTTGCAGGAAGTTACGGTGAAGCGTCCTTCGACATGCCGAGAGGAGAAGTATGGGTACAAGCATGGACTTGTGGCCCTTTTGACCCAGCTGGAAGAGGAGGGAGAGGCCATCGACTGGGAGGCATTACCATGAGGGTGACATTCTCCATATATGTTTTTTCTTGTAGCTGTGGTCTTCTTGATCCAATTGTACTCATTCATTGTATACATGTACAGTTTCACGCTTATGTTTATGGTTTTGAATTCCATTTACGATTATGATTGTGGTATGCCAATCAGGTTATGTTTATGGTTTTGTAATGATGGTATGCCATAGAGGTTGTGGTTATGGTATAAGACATAAGTTATGGTTATGGTTTGGCACTGATGGTATGGTTATGGTTTGGCAATCATGGTATGGTTATGGTTTGGCAATCATGTTATGGTTATGGTTTAGCAGTCAATTATGGTTATGGTTATGGTTTTGCAAATATGATTCTGGTATTACAATCAGGGTATGGTTATGGTTTTGCAATTATGATTGTGATATGACAATAAGGTTATGGTTATGGTTTTGCAATTACGGTATGACACAGAGGCTATGGTTATGGTTCGACAATCATGTTATGGTCATGGTTTGGCATTCAAGTTATGGTTATGGTTGTGGTTTTGCAATATGGTATGGTTGTTATGGTTATGGTATGATCAGAAGGTTATGGTTATGGTTATGGTATGGCAACTGGCTTTTGTTTATGGTTTTGTGGTTTTCAAGTCGACGTTATGGTTATGCTTTTGAGAACTTGTCATGAGTAAACTTTTGATTTTGTGGTTTGTTCTTCTCACAATTTTACTAATCTGTATACACTCGCTCTTTAGCGTCAAACTGTAGGTGGAGTGCGGTTGCTTGTGCATTCTTCCTTTGGGCAGAGAGGGTTGTTTTCTGCTGTTGCAATACATGTAGCATCAGTTCCTAGCCCTCTCTGCCCGAAAAAAAAGTTTCAGGTTTTGCCGCCAGTGCAGGAATCCATATACCCGCTAGAATAAGCTTTGGTATAGGTGTTGGTATAACAAAATTACATATCGGTGCTTATTAAGATGTATATACCGGCGTAAGTTTCATTGCTTATTTAGATTAGATTAATACCGTGCATATACCGACGTTACGATTTTGAAGGTCATTCCGATGCTTATTCCAGGGCTTTTTACTTTTAAAACAAGATTTGAATCGTCAGTATCTGCATCGATTTTTGCATGGCATGTTGTAGTGTCTTCACAATTGAGTTTCAATTGAGTGATTAATCTCAATCTTTGAGCCAATTTTGTGATACATGTATATCATCATAATTGATAAAAGATACCAATTATTCATTCACTCATTGAATTGCACACGCCATTGATTGGCACACACACCCAGATTTAGGCCAAACATTTATGCAATTAATCCATCAATTTCACATTGTATAGCTCAATTTTCATACTTGATCAAGAATAAACTAATGCATGCATGCTCAATTTCTCAAAAATTGATCCTAATTAGACATAATCAAGCAATGCACACACTCAGACACTACGCACAAAAGTTCAAATTGGACTCAATTAGAAATGAAATTACGCCGATCCCTAGTGCATGCACACACATTTGATGCATATTCCTTAATCAAAGAATTTGGGTGCCCCAAGTGACCATCAATCATTGACACAAGTGGTCTTTAATTGGGCACACACACTCAATCTTTGCCCAATTTTGTGACAATCAGGCTTATCCTATGATTGGAGTTGCCTCTCATACATGCCAATTACATGATTGCACACTCACATATCATCAATTTCTCAATGCATGCACACACTGAAGATTAGGTGCACACACACTTATATTTTATGTTAGTTTTTTTCCTCTTTGATGTATTACACACACAATGATCTTTATGCACACACATGAATTCTTGATGAGAATTAAGCATTATCTTGTTACGCACAAGGTTCATTTGTCAAAATTGAGCATTAATTGTATTCCAAGTGAATCAAATTAGGTGCAGAGTGTAGGTCAATTGATTTACACACCTAATTTTAGCAAGTGATGAGCACACAATGAACCACATTAATCAATCAAGAATTTAAATGAGCAAGTGAGTGTAGTTATATCGTAATCACACTCCAAGCTATTCCTTTGCTCCATGTGAAGATGCATCCTTGCACACACGTGTGCACCACCAAATTGACTTTAAAATTGACCAATGTACGTCGGAAATCAAAGACTCAAATCATCAAGTTAGACATAAATTAGCACAATTAACACTATGCAACTTTCAAAACGTATACCACCAAATTGACTTTAAAATTGACCAATGTACGTCGGAAATCAAAGACTCAAATCATCAAGTTAGACATAAATTAGCACAATTAACACTATGCAACTTTCAAAACGTATACCACCGCTCTTTATCGGATTTTCTAGAGAGAGAGAGAGAGAGAGAGGAAAATGGGGTGGCCAAAGGGCAAAGAGGAGAGCGGGAAGGAATTTTTTTGTAAATTAAATATTACTGTGTATATTATGGTGTATATTACTACATATATTTCCGTGCATATTACCACGTAAATTACCTCAAAATTTTCAAAAATGAAGAGAGCACGGTATGCCACATTTGTTGCAGCATACCTTGCTCTTCGGCTCCTACCGCCATCCCACTTGTAGCCATATTCTCTCTTTCTCTTCCTCTCAAATCTCACACCCCTCTCCCTCCTTCTCTCCCTCTCAAAGCTCACCTCTCTCTCTCACATACTCTCTCTCTCTCTCCCCCCTTCACACACACACACACACACACACACACACACACACACACACACACACACACACACACACACACACACACACACACACACACACACACACACACACACACACACATGCACAATCAATCTTCGGTGAAGTGCTCCATCACTTGAAGATCTTTGGAGAGGAGAGGGTGGACCGCAAGAGGGCTCTACACAAGAGGATCGCAAGAAGACTCGAATGCTAGAGGAACACAAGAGGTAAGGTTGTACACAATCCCCCCCCCCCCGGTCTTAAACACACACACACAAACATTAGAAACTTTAGATTCAAAGATTTTGTACCTCTTTCATGTTTAGTGTAGGTGCTTCTTGCTTGCTTGTTTGACCTCACTTTGCTTTTTTGATTGTTTGTTGTAGGCGTGTGATTAGTTCATAACTTGCTTGCTTGCTTGGTGTAATCAGGGAGAGAGAAAAAAAGAGGGATAAAGAGAGATTAGGGAAGATTTAATGGTTAATGTTAAATTAATAGTAAAGTAGAGAATAGCGTAGATTTCATGATCAATGTTAAATAGAGAGAGAAAACGTCAAATTAAACATCACACCTATACATTAAACTTCTTGTATGCTTAATGTTAAATTAGTGTTAACTTAGAGTGAATTGATGTGTATGTTAAATTAGAAAAAAATAGAGAGAAAAAAAGAGAAAAAAATTAAACATTAAGTATTAAACATATTTAGAAAAAAAAAGTGATAGACTATGATAAATTGTACATAAAAAAGGGTTTAGAGAGAGATTAGAGAGAGATTCAATTTATTGTGTGTGAAACTAGAGAGTGAAAGAGAGGAAAAGAGAGAGAGAGAGGGAGGGAAGATAAGAGATGGGAGAAGAGGGATTATAGGGAGGAGAAGTGTTAAAATAGTGTGAAATGGATGAGAGAGAGAAGAAGACAGATTAGAAAGAGGAAAAGTGGGATAGAGGTGTTGCGCTATATATAGCACCCTGGTCCCCTCTCCTCTTCTCTTGTCGCGGTCTTCCTCCCTTGTCAACATGGTATCAGAGCAAGCTGATGGAAAATTTTGATAGAGCTAAATATGTTCACATTGAATCATAAGAGCTAAGTATCAATTATCTTTTCCTTTAATTTTCTATTAAGTTTGATAATTCTATTGATTCCTATCTTCATACGGCCTATTGTGAGACGGTTCGCGAAGCCTCAGATCACCATCAACATCAAAAACCTTCGTAACACTGTAATGCTTTTTGAGGATGCCCATGACCTTGCAGCTCTCATCTCTCACCTGCAACTGGGGCCACCACTACTATTGCCACCTTCTAGATGACAGGGTCACGCTCTTTGGTTTTGAGTTGTGTCATAGCAGAGAGGAAGCCGTGGAGTGCTTTCAACTACTTCTAGCGTGAGGCTCAGGAGCGAAGTAGCAAACCAATGTTGGTTGCTTTTAAAAGAGACAATGTCGAGCCTGCAACATCCCTACTAGATATTACGGAAGAAGAAGCGTGAGCGGAGCAAATCTAAAGAAGGAGAGTATGAGCAAAGCGAAGCTAAAGCAGTAGTGTATTTTGTTTGCGCAGTCAACACGATTTGCTATTTTTTATTTGATGCTTTTTTCTTAAAATATGATGCGCTATGTTTGGCCTGTATGCCCTGCGCACTGTAGCGCTACGTTGCAGGGGCTATAATCACTTTATTGATCTTCCTGAGGCCGACATGCACTCTTAGTTGGGCTAGTTGTATGACCAAATTAGCAAAGCTATTTCCTATTCTTCCAAGCAAGGTGTAGCTCTTTAATCTTCAAGCAGATATTGCGGCTTGTGGCATGTCAAGGATAAGTTCAAGCCAATTGAGGCACATAAGTTTTCAGCCTTCGTTGTCACTAGGCTCTGCCTTGCCGCTACCTGGACCTTGCCTTGCAAACAAAATTAGTCAGAGAAACACAAAACAGAATAGTACATCCCTATTTTTAAGTGTGAGGAGAGACGAGTTGTTGAGAGTTGTCTGGCTATTCTTGGCTGGCCTACGATGCTCCTTTGCTATTTTTGGTTGCGTTTTGTGTATTATCTTAACACCCATCACTGCTCATATTCGCCTTCAGTTTCAAGAATAGTTTCAAATACATTATTTTAATAATAGCCTTTGTGTGCTTTGATTGCTACGGCCTCTTTTTGGCGAACTTGTCGCTTGCCTCTTCAAGGCGTCTCACGTAATCGAAAAGTAGGTATTTAAAGATAAGTAGGAGAATCGTCAAACTTTAATTGGTGCACGTTTGAGAAGATGGAAACTTGGCATAGTAGTTTGGACTTTAGCATTCAAAAAAATCATAGAGAGCTTCTATAGAGCTTCTTCTTGGGTCTGCAAAAGCGACAAGCCTCACCAAGTCGAGCTCCATCATGTCATGGGTGAAGTTACATGATGCATCTTTATTATCTCATCCATGGTTCAAGGTAATATTATTTCTTGTGTTTTTATTTTCTCCATTCATGGCTTTGGTTCTTTATACATGCTACTAATCTCGTCACGATTCATAAAATATTTTACGTGATTTTACAAAGCAGTTATCTATTGACTAGTCAATGTCTTGATGTTTTGCAGATTTAGCACAAAACTAGCGTCTGTAATGCCATGGTACGTAAATCTATGATGGTGATTACTATTTTAAAAATCTTATTTGATTTGAAGAAAACGACTGTGATACCATGTACGTAAAGCCATGATGATTTCTATTTCAAATTTTTTCAGAGCGTCTCTAATGCCATGGTGAATACCATGATGCCATGGTACATAAAGCCATGATGATGACAACTATTACAATATTAATTTGATTTGAAGGAAACGTATCTGATGCCATGGTACGTAAAAACATGATGATTTCTATTTCAAATCTTTTCTGAGCGTCTCTTATGCCATGGTGAATACCGTGTTGCCATGGTACGTAAATCCATGATGATGACAACTGCCAATTGATGAGATCTTGGGGACCCCAATATATTTCTCATTACATCTCGACTTTGTATAGATTTGTGCACATGTGATTACATTAATGCTACGTTTGATTTTATGTCACTACGCATGTGATTGCATCGGCATTACGTTTGTTTCTATGTCGTCTCTAGAGCGGCGTCGCGAACCGTCTCTAAGGATAATGTGATGTATTTATTTCTAACATTCAGGTCTCGATATGTTTCTTGAGTTGATGTTGTTTATGGGATAAAAAGCACGTTAAGCAGTGTGTACATGGGCTGCAAGATATTGAAGCGGCTCAAACATATTAAAGATGTTCAAAGATATTGAAGAATTTGCATCAATTTAAATGTATATATAGGGTTGTTAAAGACCCTTGAAAGGGCACATTGTAAAACAGGAGTGATGTAGCTCCTTTGAACATTGTAAATATATATTTAAAACATTTTAATAAAACGGTGGGTATATACAGAATTGTGGGTTTTTCCCTTGAGCCCCCAAGGGTTTTTTCATCCACAGTTAGGGACCTTCATTTGAATGGGGGTGTTGCGCTATATATAGTATCTATATATATAGCACCTTGGTCCCCTCTATATAAACACATCTCGTGTGATCAGTAGACACACTTTGGGGTTTGCAATTTTGGAGTTCTTTCTCCCTCTCCTCTTCTCTCGACGCGGTCTTCCTCCCTTGTCAACAAGAGGGTGTAGAAAGAGTGGAGAGAGATAAGGACTAGAGAGAGATTTTTAGATTAGAGAGAGAAACAAAGATAGAGCGTGTAGACATGGAGAGAGTAGATAGAGGTAAAGAGACATAGATTACGTGGAGAGAGAGAGAGTCAAGATTAGCGGATAGAGAGACTAGAGAGAGGGTAGAGATAGAGATTAGGTAGAGAATAGATAGATAAGGTTAGGATTTAGAAAGAGATTAGAGGGTAGAGAGGTGTACATAGAGTATATAGAGTGGGGGTAGAGAATAGGTAGAGAGGGAGAATACGTAGAGAGTAGCGATAGAGAGTGTTGAGATTAGGGGATAGAGAGATACTTAGAGAGAGGGTAGATATAGAGATTAGATTGATAAGACTAGGATTTAGGAAAAGATTAGGGTGTAGAGAGAGGTGTGGAAAGAGTAGATAGAGAGGGTGTAGAGATTAAATAGAAGGTGGAGAGAGAGAGAGAGAGAGAGAGAGAGAGAGAGAGAGAGAGAGAGAGAGAGAGAGAGGTGGATAGAGTTTAGGATGTGGAGGCAGAGCAGAGAGAGGTTAGGATGTACTAGAGGGAGTAGATAGAGAGAAGCAAGCTACATAGAGCGTAGAAATAGAAATAGGGACTAGAGAGAGTGTAGAGATTTATCTCTATTTAGAACTCTCTCTACGTTTAGAGGGTAGAGAGAGGGTAGACATGGAGATTCGGTAGAGAGTAGATAGATAAGATTAGGATGCAGGAAGAGATTAGGTGTAGAGAGAGGTGTGGATAGAGTAGATAAAGAGGGTCTAGAGTTTAGGTAGAGAGGGAGGATATGTAGAGAGTGTAGATAGAAATTAAGTAGAGGGTAGACAAATAAGGCTAGGATTTAGGAAGAGGTTAGTGTTTAGAGATAGGTGTGGATAGTGTAGATAGAGGGAGCAGATAGAGTAACGGAGGGTACATAGAGTGTAGAGATAGATAGAGGGACTAGAGAGAGTGTAAAGATTTACCTCTATTTAGTGTTCTATCTATGTTTAGAGGGTAGAGAGAGGATAGATATGGAGATTAGGTGGAGAGTAGATATATAAGATTAGGATTTAGAAAGAGATTAGGGTGTAGAGAGAGGTGTGGATAGAGTATATAGAGAGGGTGTAGAGTTTAGGTAGATTAAGTAGAGAGGGAAAATAAGTATAGAGTGTAGATAGAGATTAAGTAGAGGATAAAGTAGAGGATAGACAAATAAGGTTAGGATTTAGGAAGAGATTAGGGTGTAGAGAGAGGTCTGGATAGAGTATATAGAGAGGGTGTAGAGAGGGAGCATACATAGAGAGTAAAAATAGAGAGAGTGTAAGTAGAGAGATTAAATGTAGAGAGATAAATTACCATATAGATAAAGGGAGTAGAGATAGAGATTAGATAGAGAGACATGTGGATAGAGGTTAGGGTGTAGAGGAATAGTAGAGAGAGGTTAGGATGTAGATAGAAGTAGAGAGGGTGTAGATATAGAGAGGGAGGATACATAGAGTGTAGAGATAGAAGGAGGGAGTAGAGAGAGTGTAGAGATTTACCTCTCTCTATGTTTAGAGGGTAGAGAGAGGATAGAGATAGAGATTAGGTAGAGAGTAGACATATAAGGTTAGGATTTAGAAAGTGATTAGGTTGTAGAGAGAAGTGTGGATAGTGTAGATAGAGAGGGTGTAGACATTAGGTAGAGAGGGAGGAGACGTAAAGGTAGAAACAAAGAGTGTAGATAGAGACATAAGGTGTAGATATACCCTCTCTATCTACCTCTCTATGCCCTCTCTATCTACCTCCTCTCTCTACACCCTCTCTATCTAAGTGTGTACATTAGGTAGAGATTAGTGTAGAAAGAGAGGTAGATAGATGGCTAATAATATTCTCTCTCCCTCTCTCTCTCTATGTACAACATTGCAACCCTAGACTTCTCTTTCTTGCGTCGTCCTCAATCTCCCCCTAGAAGAGGGGCTACCTTGTGGGAGAGCGTTAACACAGCCTTGCCCTCCCAACTCAGAGCATTTCCTTGCCCAAACATCTAATAATTACCATGATTTCAAATTTGTCTGAGCTACCCACAACCCCGACTTTGTTCGACGTGCCCGACCTCGACTCTACCCGAGCTGCCCTCAATTCTCATACTCATCTTGAGCATCAACTTTGACTCTATTTGAGCTGCTCGTGTCTCTCTAGCAATGATTCTTCCAGTCTCTTCATAGGAAGGATGTGCCTATCATGTTGCCACTCAAGCCTCATCTCAAGGGGTAGAGTTGAAGCATAGACTCATCGCCATCGAGGCTTAAATTACCACAGTGGAGAACCAAAAAAAGGAAGAGATGGAACATATGGAAATCAAGGTCAATAACAAAAAGGTGGAACATTAGGGGAATTTTGAGGTCACTTTTGTGCCCTGTAAGAATATGTAGAGAGAGAATATATACTTTATTTAAAAAATAGTGAAATGTTTGTAAAAAGGTGAGTTTGCGTCCTTTTTACCTCCGCCGAAACATGTCATTGTCAAATCTTTCTAGGATCTTTAGTATTCTAAAAAATACTCCCTCCAAAACTAACAAAAACATCAGTTCTGGCCCAAAATTCAAAATTTCCAAAAGCTGAAACAAACCTTTTCTGTGTCGTCTTCTTCCTCGTATCAGCAGAGCTTTTCCCTATAGTACTATCTCTGATAAATACTGTTAACAGACTTCCATGGAGAAGAGAAGATTATACCATCTACACATTGAGCTAAATGAAGAATATTGTCCAGTGCGCAAGAGAAACAAATGTGTAGAGGTGTCCTCGTCCATATTTGAAGCAATGCGGCAAGATTAAAAAAAACACATTGATCTCTGGATTGATGGAAGATTGTATCCAGTGGACCCAATGACAAAGAGAACTCCCACATTCTCAAATTGTTCATCTTTGATAAAATTTGTGGGTGATGGTCAAAGAGGGTTGCTGGGTTATACACAGAGTCTTGCGGCAGAGAGAGATATTCTTAAGTTAGAAGATCATTTGACCAAACAAATGATAAATACTCTTAAACAACAGCTTGAGGAATGTAAAGAGAGCAACGAAAAGCTACAAACTCAGCTCAAACAAGCTAGAAGAAAGAATACAATGTTAGGAAACAGAAAAAGAGAAAAGAAGTTAAAGAACATTGAAGCCTTGAGACGTGGTGGAGGAGGTTGCAGCAGGAGAATCAGAGCAACAAGGTATATATGCTTATTTTATAGTGTTAAGTTGCTACTATTCTTTGTTAATATGCTTATGTTACTTTTCTTTGTTAAGTTGTATTATGATTCTGCTCCACATTATTATGCTTATGTTAGGTTGTTAATCTTTTTGTTAGGTTGTTATTATGCTATTGTTCTTTATTAAATGATTAATATTCAGCTAAATTTAATTTAGTTGATCACTGTTTGTTTATTTTGTTGGTTTCATTTGGACAAGATCAATAATCAGTTAATTTTGTACCTTTTGATTTAGGACTTTGCTACAACCAAACTCTGCATCAAACATGGAAATGGCAGCTAAACATTATTGTGATGTTTTACCTCCCAAGGTTGCCAAAAAGATTTTCACAGAGAAGAAGTTTAAAAAGGCAAAGGAGCAGTGCATTGAGGGATTTTTGCAGAGCTCTTGCTTGGACAAGGAGGATGTGCAATATACTATGGATAATTTGTCTGTGTCCAGTATTTCAATCTGCAGAAATATGTCTTGGTTAATTGTTCAGCACATTAATTAGACAAAGCAAAATGGTCATAAACATACCTTAGGAGACTCATCCTCCTCAAACAAGGAAGGTTCCCATATATCAATGGATCTAGTTGGCCTTACTTCATAATCTCTGGTCTTTTCCTCTCCCATATGCTCTATTTTAAGCCTTTTTTGGATCTCATTGAACTCCTCTTCAAAAGGTACACCCTGTTGCTCATATCTCAGAACAGTCCTGCACATGCTTTCCAACACTTGAGCTGTCAATAAAATTTTCTGCCTCTGTGTCCAAGATTGCTAAGGGGCAAGGTGAGTAATCAATAAATCCTATGTCATTAGATCCCCACTCATCCAAAACTGCCAAAGCATAATCTTCCCTTAGATAAAAAAGATGTTGAATGTCATTCAACAAAACATATTCCTTTTTATTAACTTTGTATGTGGGAAATGTTGTTGTGCAATGCAAAGGATCAACATCTTCATCCTCAATGTCAACATTCTCCACTTTAGTGATGTTTTCTGCTTTAAATTTTGCAATGTCCAGCATCTCAGTGCTTTGTAGTTTCTCTTCCTCTTCATGGAACTCCATCTCTATCTCCTCTTCCTCCTGGTCCTCCTCAGCCTGAGAAATCTGCTTTGGAATCTCTTTGCCCTCTGGTGTTGGGAGTACACTGAAGAAAATGATAAGTCCAAGGTCATACTCTACCAACTGGCAATGCATATTACCATGAAATTTGCAAGGCTTTATGATATTTTTCCAGTCTGGATGAAGGCTTGACCACTTCTTTGCAATACCTGTCCTTGAAAAGCTACTTGCTTTGCATATATCAACAAAATGAACAAGATTGTCAAGCCTGTGATCTTTGGTCAATGCTGTATATATCTCTTTCAAGTCACTAATTTGTGTGGAGAAGCCATCCACAAGTACTTGAAGATCAAAGGCAGCATTAAAAATCTCTTTGACACTTTGAAATCTTGTAAGTTCATTAACTTTGTAAAGAAAAGACATCAGCCTGTCATTAGCGGTCTCTTGTATATCCTCTGTATCCATTATGACAATCCACAAATGTCTGAGAAAGAGAAAACAGAAGTCCATCAAGACATTAAGAAATAGACATGACATGGTGTGTAAATTTCTTCTATGACTAAAATATATAAATAAACCACCCTTCCTTCATAATGGAAAAAACTAATAATGGTTTATAAACAAGTATGCAAGTTGTAAATCTAAGCAAGCAAGAAAGAATTACATCAAATTGTATCACTTGCCAAGTTTGTCACTTGCTATGCGAGCTGTGAGGGTTAGGAGAAAGTCCGCACTCACTAAATTCGTGCACGGCGTGACGCTTGGTACACGAAATCCACGTGCTAGGAAGAGGTCGACAGCTTCAAAAATTGCGCACGGGGTGTCGCGGGGTGTCGCTTGGAGGGTTGGAGGCTTTATTTCTAAGCCTTGTGAAGCACAATAAGCGGAAAAGCGGGTTGGGTAGGTTGTTTTTATGGCCAAAAACACCGCCTCGGGGGGTGTGCAAAGCGGTTGCCGCCTCGAAGTGTGTGCCCAACGGCTAGTATGCGCCTAGGGACTTGCGCATAGCGCCCTATACAAGCCCAAGAAGCTCCTCAAAACCCAAATCAAGCGCATTTTGAAGGAGGTTTTACCCGGTTCTTGCGCTTCCACAACCCAATTCTTCCAGTGCTTTGATCAACCGTCACCCCGTGCGCGATCTGCGTGAGTGTGAAGACATTGCTCCCTTCGTCATTTCGCGTACGGGGTGTCACATGCAATGCGTGCCACTAAGCCCACTAGGAGGAGTTGACCATGTGTTTGTATGCCTACCGCTTGTCACTCCGTGCGCGAGCTGCTTGGACGCTGAAAGCTTCCAGTGCTATTGTTATCGCGCACGGGGTGTCACCAACCATTGCCAACACGGCCAGAGGCTTTTCTATTGTTCTTTGTGAAAGTAATAGTAAAAGTTATATATACATCTTTTACTTTTTTTACTAATGTTTGTTGTTTGTTGTGCAGCAATCATTCCTATTCCTTTTGAAGATGGCAAGGACCAAGAAGACTGCAAGGAAGGTTGATGAACCTCTATCCAAAGATGAAGAAGAAGTTCCTCAGCCTAGCAAAGCTTCAGCTAGTACTTTACCAAACCAACCATCCACTTCCAAAGTTCCTGGAAAACCAACCTCTGCTGGCACAAAGAAGAGCACATCTCAGAGGAAGGATTCTTCTCTACATGACCCTAAACCAAGAAAAAGGAAAGCTACACATCAGAGGAAATCTTCCAAGCCTCTGCAGCTTAAGCCTCTCCTTACAAAGAGAAAGTTCAAGCAGGGGGTCAAATGTCTAAGAGAGATAAGGAAGGCCATAAAGGCCATCAATCTTGCAATTCCCAAACTGCCCTTCCAGAGACTGTGCAGACAAGTTGCAGAGAAGTACAAGATTGACATGAGGTGGACTAGAACTGCATTGGCATGTATCCAGGAGGCTTCTGAGGACTTTATGATTGAGCTTATGCCTATATCTGTGCAGCTCATGCCCATAGGGTTACTTTGATGGACAAAGACATGATCACTCTCAGGAGGCTGAGATATAGGTTTTCAAAAATTTTGGAGCCTGTCCCTATGCATGATATTAAGGCATTCAATATTCTCAACATTCCTCCTTGGAGGAAGCCCAAGGAGCCTAACGTAGGAGTTGTTGATATTACTGAAGAAGAGGAAAAGGAAAGGAAAAAGAGAGCCAAGGAAGACAAGGAAATTGCAGAGAGAAAGGAGCTTGACCTGTTGGAACCTCAGCTAGTGCCCCTCTTGAGGAGTGTCAATCCTACTGGTTTTGTTGTCACTCTATTCAGTGAGGAGAATCCTAGGGAGGATTACAATTCACTTGACTCTGAGACCTTGGAAATTCTCAAGGACTGGACCAAGGAGATCAATTCTCCACTCCTTATCACATGCCTCAGGTTGTTTTTGTTTTCCTCTGTATTTTTGTTTATAGCAAGAACTCTTTATATAACAATATCTTGTACCAGGTTAATGATGCATACATATGAGCCAGACCTTCAACAAAAGGTGGAATTTTTAGACCCTTCTATCTCCCACTTTCTCAGGACAGAGACAAACATTAGAGAGCTCACAAAGTGGTTGACTCATGTGGACTTGGAAATCTGTGAAATTTTCTTGATTCCTTATCATGAGAGGTAAGTTTCCTACCTACACCTTGTAAAGAGAATTTGCTAATTCATGTTAGAAGGCTAACTGAGGCTTGTTTTTATAGCTCACATTGGAGTTTAATTGCAATTGATATTGTGAAAAGAAAATGCTACTTTGTCAATTCTCTTGCTGGAGTACATGGTCAAGCAAAATTGTAAGTATTAAAGAATTTTGGACAGTGCTGCTACAAGATTTATAGAGACACTGGAGAATTTTCCACCCATGCAAAGATGCTGAATGAAATCCAATTTTCAGTTGTGAAGGTTGGAATTCTTTATGCTTTGTTCACTTCAATGGATTATCCTCAAAGATTTTTTCCCATAAATACATGTAATGAATTGCAGGTTCCAATCCAGCCTGAAAGCCATTCATGTGGATGGAGGGTAGTGACAAATGCCAAGCTCCTCTTGGACTTCATATACTGCAATGACAATCAGGATATAGAAGTATAACATATTTCATATTTTCCAGCTGTATTTTTTCTCATTTTATTGTTCCTAAAACTTGCTTTCTATTTCCTTGTATAGATCAACAGAGAGTGCTATAGTGAGAACCATGTATGGTTGACAAGAGCAAGGATTATCAAGTATATGATTGAAGAAAATGGACAACTGCAAGAGGTATTTAAAGATGATGATGTTGAAGAGAAGGGGAAATCAAAGCTGGAAACGGCAAGTGAAGAGGAAAAGGCAAGTGAAGAGGAAGAAGAGAGTGGTGAGCAGGAAAAGGCAAGTGAAGAGATGGATGATAAGAGAAAGAGGAAGTAGCCTTCAAGCCCTCCTGCCAAAGAGCCCTTTTCAAAAAGAAAATCTCCCAGGACAAAAGAGCCCACTTCAAAAAGAAAATCTCCTGCAAAAGCACCAACCCCATTAAGGAAGTCCCCTAGGGACAGGAAAACTCCTGGCAGAAAACTATTCTAGCTTATTGTAGCCCACTTGTATCAAGATTCCCAGTTCTCTATTGTATCCAATTGTCTATTCTATAGCCCACTTGTAACCAATTGGCCCTTGTATGGACCCTTGTATGTAAGTGCAAATATTTGAAATTGAATACATTTTGATCACCTTGTTTTAAGACTCTGTTACAAAATCAAATCATTGAAGTAAAATCAAATCATTGGATGTTTGGAAAAGTTGCATTTCAATAACAAAATAAATATCCTTTTAGATCCTTGCAGTTCATGTGATACAAAATACGATCCTTGCAAAATTGCCTTGAAGGATGTGTTACAAAATTGCCTTGAAGGATGTTTAAGGCACCAAATGTACAATGCCATCCACGATGTCCTTGCACTGTAGCCTCTTTTCATTCCTTTTTGATACCTACAAAAATAGTCCAAGTTAAATAAAGAACCAATAAGAGAACAAGAGACTTTTAGGAATAACAATTACCTTTCCACCATTTATTTGAAAGCAGAATGTTGTGGGCAGTTCAATTTCATCATTTTGCAGGTCCAATCTCAATTGCTGTAAGCTACACATGCCTCCTATCTTTACAATTGACAGATGCTCATTGTTTACCCATATATCAATGTCTTCTATTGGGCTGTCAATGAAGTCCTCCATGTCTTGATCAAGTGGAGTTAGCTGACCACCAACATAGTGCCATCTTCTGTAATAAAATGACATAATAAAGTTTTGTGTCCCTATCATGTATTTGCAAGCAATTGAGCCAGCTTGCACATTACAAGTGATTCCATTCACTGTTTTGGTGTTCCAACCCTCATCCACAAATTCAAGTACATTTGCTGAGTCTAAAGTCTTCACTGAAAACATTGTTCTAGATTTTCTGACTTCAGCATTAGAGAAGAAGTCTACAAAAACTGTAATGGGCATGAATATAGAAATTCTACTCTGTTTTCTTGCTATGTTTGCTTTCAAACACTTTTGAATCTCACAAAACAGTTTGCACCTGTAGCCCTCACTTGTATTTGCGCTAGGGAGTGACCATTCTCCACTTTGCAAATCAGGCAAGTCTAGCTTGGTTGTGGCTCCAAGTTCTCCAGTGCTTCTAGGTGGAACATAATAATGCTCAAAGAAGAATATTCCATTCTTTGCCAGTGAACCCTTAGTCCTTCCCTTGTATATTTCTTCACCAATTGATCCATGACACACATCCAGAATATTTATAACACATTCTACTGGCTGCCATTCCATAATGTTTGAAGGATAAAAATCTGTACAACAAATAACCTTATACAACATGCATTACAAATAAGGATTTAAGTTAAGAGACTTACAGTTTGGTCTATGTAATGGCAAATCAAAACTCTCTGAGTCAATATGCAGATCTTTATGCATGTACACATGCTGCACCAGCACCTCTTTAATTGATTTTTTGTTGTCGCCAAAGCTGAAATCTTTAACAATACCCTTCCATCCCGCCAAGAAAGAGTTTTTGGTGGAAGACTTTATTCTCTTGTTCTTTTGCATCAGTATCCACGTTCCTTTGTGTATAGTTATTGGAATCCATTGTCCATTTTGATCAGTCGTGTTGTAAGTGACAATGGCTTCAATGGAAGTTCTTGGTCGTTTTGATCGTGATGAAGATTCCATGGTGAAAAAAGAAATGAGCAGAGAAGTCTAGTCTGAGTTCAAGAGAAGAATAAGCAGAATGTGCAAAAAAAGGTTCAAATCTGGAAAAGATCATGAGATAGAATCCAAAAGTTGTTTTATGATGGCGACGTGCAAAATGAAAACAATATAATATGAGAAGTACGTCTTTCTAAAAGCGACAGCTATTGAATGCCTTTGCACTTTTACTTGTTTACATTGCTATTTACCAACTCAAAGTTGTGGTAAAGATAGAATATTTGCTTTTTTGTGAGTTTTCAAAAATGAAGGTTCCGTAACGGAAGCTCTTCAACCATTGGTTGAGACCACTCTCTCTCTACACGCTAAAAGGCACAAAAATGACCTCAACATTCCCCTAATGGTAGAGACCACCTTCACAAAGGAAGTCAAAATCCAAGTGTATGATATCATCTTTTGTCACTGTGAAGACTGTGTAGTGTCCATGCTATGTGAACGACAATGCTAGGAGGATATGGCCCTCAATGTCTGGATTGGCGGGCTTCAAGCAAGTGGAAAGGGAAGGGGGACCTCAAGCTCAATAACACCAAGGTGGAAGAAGATAGCACCCTCAATAACACAAAGGAGGTCAAAACCCAAGTGGAAGATATCATCTTTGGTAAGGTTGAAGATCGTGTAGGATCCATGCTACGTGAACGAAAATGCCAAGAGGATATCACATTCAATGTTCCATGATTCCTTTTCTCACATCCAGACAATAGCCCACATGGTACAATGGGGTCAGTCAGAATCACCTCTCTTACACACGAACATGACACCAACCATGCAATCCTCACTTTCAAGACCAAAGTGGATCAAATCAAACTCCTTGAGCAATTGAGGTTCTCAAGGACACCAAAGTTTGGTTTGTGAAAGATCTAACACCCGCCTCTCTCAAACACAAAGAAGGAAGAACTCCAAAAGATGTGAGAAGTGCACACAATAGGAAACGGTTAGATAACTTTGAAGGTAAAGCGAATATCAAGGAGCTTTGAAATCCCAAACCGGCTCCCCCCTCACCTACCCCTTCTTAGGGTTTTTTCATTTCATCTTATCTTCCCTTTATCACACCTCGCTAGAACCTTAATCCTTTTATCAAACCTTGCTAGACCCTTACTCCTTAATTGAGAAGTATCCAACAACCCCTTTATTCAGAAGGAGACTTTGTAATGTTCTGTTTTTGTTCCCATAAGTCATATCGGACCTAGGTGGATGATAATTCAATCTATTTGTTTTTCTATATCTACCTATCATAGATGTCATAATGGGCAGAATGAATAATTATTGAGAATGCAAAATGGATGCCAGCATACATAGAGAAAATATCCCAGCGAGGTAGAGAAGCAAATCCCATATGCAATCCACCAAAGGGGAGATCCAAAAAGATTTAATGTGCAGCGACAAATAGAGAGGACCTTCAATTCTACCAAGAGGTCACAACATATAAGTGCAAAAGGGTTGGAGGATTTTTTGGATCTCACGAGCAGGTGCCGTGTATCCTTTCATTCAAAGTGTTATTTTCCCTAGGCAGCTTGGAGACAAGGAGTAGCCACATGTGTTCAAACTTGGATGAGACCACACATATTGAAATGCATGCATGTATTGCGGAGAAAATTAGTTTGTATGAGGAAATTGGCACAAACATGGCAATGGAAATTTGACAATGCTACAAAGTGTCAAATACGATGTTTATCTTAAAGGTCATAGGTCTGCTCCTAGTACTAGAATTAATGATCATCCATAGAGATTCTTACGTCAATCTTCAACTACATCAGCTACCAAATTATTGGTTGACTTGACTCACTCTTCAATGCCAATGATGAGTATACAAACCCCCTAAAATAAAAAGAGCTCCCTTGTGAGAATAGAGTATTAAAAAGAAGCGACCAATATTTGATGATGTGAACTATGTGCTTGAAGAAGACAGTCATAGATCCGACAATGTACGCGGTAATATACGAGGTAATATGAGCAGCAATATGCGCGGTAATATAAGCGGTGATAAACCACTTTTGTCTATACATAGTAGTGGGTATATGAATGAAACTATGTATGTAAAGAGGTTTTCACACGCATTTGGAAGGTTTTCTAATGTGATATTTGGTTTCAAGTAATGGAAAATAGTCATGTCGCGTGCCAACGATCGGGCACACGCACGTGCCTGCACAGAGTATCAAAGCCTTGGATGTGGTCCCAAGTGGCTTATTTTGGATCTAGGGAATGCGTTTAAACATTTTAGAATGTAAATAATGCAAGTGGGAGTTTTGAGCACCCTCGATCCGCCCGGGAAGTTTGGCACAAGCAGTAACTGTCTATTTGCGGCGCCTGATATGTAGTGATGCGTGCACCGCCATAGAAGTGGTCAAAAGTGGAAAGTGGGTATTTGGAAATATGTTTTGGGTATCAAGGACCAATCCTACAAAATTTGGTGGATTTTTAAGTCCCTTTGGTATTTTTCGTGCGAAAAATGCCCGCCGAGGGTCAAAATTGGCCAAAAAGTTGGGCCCAAAAAAGTCAAAAAATGGTAAAAAATAGTGTGAAAAGGCTTCAAATTCGTGATGTTCTAGGCTGAGGGAAAACTCTTGGAGTACAATATCAGCACTTTCACTTCTCTGTGTATGGGAGGAAGCAGGGTTCCTACAGGTGGTCTAGTGTAGTCCCGTTGCATTCGCGTCCTGTTTTCGAGTGTATGGAGGAGAGAACGAGAGTTTTTTCTCTTCAAGTTTTCACTTGGGAGAGTCTATGGAAGTTTTGAGGTTTCCATGGATGTGTGTGTGCAAGGAATTGAGGAAAGAAGGTGCGGCTTTCTGCAAGACTATGTGACCCTCTATCTGTGCCATTAGGGTTGAGGCTACTCCAAAGAGTTCAACAGAGTGGATTTTGGTGAAGGCTTTACAATGGTTTGAGAGAGGAATTTTGTGGCTGCAGTTTTGGATATTTTGATGGTTTTTATTGTATATTTTGGTCATTTTGCACATGCAAGCCATGTATAAAGAGGAGTTCTATTCTGATTTTACAAATAGCCAAAGATACAGGTATTCACAAGTTTGTTACGATGAGTCCTTAAAGGGAGAGTGCAAGAGAAAGAGCCCAATTCCATGTGTGAAGCATTAAAAATAACGCTACAAAAAGAGAGAAAGCTATGTGTTTCTACAGGCATGAAGTACCCTTTGTCAATACCTAGTATGGATAGTGTGGATGACCTTTATGTGCATAGAGTCAGGATTGTAGATGCTCATACTGGCAAGGATAATAGTTTGGAGATAGGTGCGAATGCCCATATGCACAAAGTTGATGCAAACGAAGTATGTAAAGCAACTTTGGAGACCATACACATGCCTATGGTGAAAATTGGCAAGGACGCAGTAGATGAATGTGAAAGTTTGAAAACTAGCACGGGAAGTGAAGATGATGAGAGTCAAATTGACAAGGAGGAGATAACCTATGATGGTGACAAATTTGATGTTTGTGAGAGTTGGTGCGATGATGACATAGAGGCACTAGATCCATTGAAATACATGGTAGCCTTGCATAAAGAGCAATGTATATTTTGGGAAGGGGCTTTGCAACAAGAGGACATAGATGCTTGCATTGACAATGAGATATTAGGCTATGGTCATGGAGTTTCCACTTCAAGTAAACATGATGTAGGAGAGGATGATGCTATGATGGTTGATGTGACCTTGGTTCCATGTGCTTTACCAAAGCTAGGGGTTGGGACACCCTCTAGTGGTTATGATGCAAAGGTATTGGGTCATGAAGGTGATAGAATAAGTTCTATGTATGCAAGGATTTGATGCTAGTGCCATGTCCAAGGGATGTTCATCATGATACGTGCCATATGGTTTCTCAGTATAAAATTCTTGAGGATGGGGTAGACAAGGAGGTTAAAGTGATCTTTTTCTTGCACGATGATTTGGTGGATGCATTTCACATGCCTCAATGTATGGATGGGCCATATCCCTTTATTTGTGAAGATCCTGATTGGCAGCTGGTGAGTCCTAGGGCAATTTGGCATGATGGAGAATTGGTTATGATGTCTTGTGTGGCTTTGTATGCATATTCCCAGTTTTCAAGTGGCAGATGCCTTATGTGGAAGAAGAGGATACTGATGATAGTGTTTTTGAAGAGCCTTTTCAATTTTTGAATGGAGTTGTTAATGCTTCGATTGATGATCTCTTGGGCGTGGGAAATGAAGAAAGGTCAATCCATCAGAGATAATGTGGGATTTATGGTTTTCAATCGAATAGGATTTAGTTATGAGATGCATTTTAAGGTATTTGTGGGTTCGTCTAATTGGAACAAAGTGTGCTATACAACATGGCATGCGCCAATCTTGGAGAAATTCAAATTATAATTGGCATCCAGGTGAGTGGTGGCATTCTGGCAAGAAATTAGATGCTTTTGCATTTGGTGTGAGTGGCATGCTTGGCTACATGGGTGGTGATATGCAAGTGGATGAATTTCCATACGATCCAGGAGGAAGTTTGCGGCCACTTTTATAGGTTTTTGTCATAGTTTGATGCAAGTGTTGAGCATAAATGCTCAACTTGGGCTTGGGAAATGATGATAAACCACATTTTGTTTGTACATAGTAGTGGGTATATGCAGGGAACTGCGTATATAAAGAGGTTTTCACATGCATTTGGAAGTTTTTCTAATGTGATTTTTGGTTTCAAGTATGGCAAATGATGTATATATAGTAAATAGTCATGTCGCGTGCCAACGATCGGGCACACGCACGTGCCTGGACAAAGTATCAAAGCTTTGAATGTGGTCCTAAGTGGATTATTTTGGCTCTAGGGAATGTGTTTCAGTTAGTACCGTAAACTTGTGTTTCACCTAGCTCATAAAGGAAAATTTAAGCAATAAGTACCGTTATACATATCGCCTTGTTGCAAGATTAGTTCTTATCAATCAATTTATTATGCACCCTGAACAAAAAAATTGTACATCATGATGAATTCTTGGACAACAATGCTCACTCAACCTCTACTATATCATCTAAAGAGTAGAAAACTAGCAAAATCAAAAACTTTCCTTGCTATTGAAGCAAATAGGAATGATCAATAACAAAAAAAGGAATGAACAATAAGAATAGCAAAATCATGAAACTTTATTTGCTATTGAAGCAAATAGGAATGAACAATAACAAAAAAGGACGATGAAATTAACATAGTTGATGCAGCAAAGACATTTTATCCATCCTCTTGTGATGAAATCTATAAGGTATTTGATTGGTTGGATATGGCCACGCTTTGATACCATGTTAAGAATATCAGTACATGAGAGAACAAGAGCAACATACAAGCAATGATTAGAGGATCAAAACTAACAAGCCAAATGCAGACTAACGAATGCAGACTAAGCATAAAAAGGAGTAGAACAAGGATAAAACTATGTAGAATGGAAAATCAGGGTCCCAACTCAACACAAAATGAGGGCCTCAAAAAATTATCATAAACTGTACATTAGAGTTGGCATGTGATGTTGAAAAATAAAATAAAATTAGTTCAAGTCTAAAAATCTATCACCATGTAGAAATTTCTCTATTGATAAAAAGACCTTAACAATTCAGATTTGAAAATTACGGAAAGGCCCAAAGAGGACAAGACTCCTTGCAGCATACTCAAAGACTAATCAAAACCATTGGTCATACAATTGTTGTGAAGTCTAGGCCCAAAGCCATCACAAAACATCCATAGAGGCTAGCATAAAGCTTTATCAATGCCACAAATAAAAAGGGCCTTATAGTTCATAGGTGCAAGTACAAAAGTATTAGCAGACAAAAAATTTAACTTTTAAGTATGGAACAAAATGGAAGGAAAGACCATTTAATCACCACAAGAGACTCAAAAAACTACAGGCGGAAAATTTATCAACAGGTTTTAAAAGTTAGCAGATGCAAAAAATAAAATCAAAGATGAGCCTCTATAGGAGTTAGAATAAGCTTTACTTCAAAAATATTATAGAATAGCTGCCATCAGCAATTTCATTTATAATACCTACCAGAAGTGATTTTGTTAGAATAGGCTTCACTTCAAAATTTGTATAGAATAACTGCGAGCAACAATTTCATCCAACAAAACTAAGCAATTACAAAAAGCGAAAGGGGACGATCAAAACAATGACAAGAATGCCTCCTAGCCTGAAGTTGGAGAAGGAGAGGTCACGACTAGACTTTTTCAGGTTGTTTTCAAGGTGATCCTGACATGCTTTTGGAGATACTCCTTTAAGAATCATGTAATTTTCTATGAGGTATGGATATTTCATCATTTTGGGGATCTCCTTCACCTTCACGATGGTTTGCAAATCCATATCCTAGATTTTGATCCTACCAAATGGTATCCTACAAGAGTGTCCACTCTAGCGTAGATCGCATCTCCTGGGATGAGCATATCCACACTTTCCACTTGCTTATATACATTCCAAAAATCTCAAGAAAATACCCTAGAGCCAAAACAAGTCACATATCACCACATCCAAGGCTCTGACAGCTTGTCCAGGTATGTAAAATATATGTGTGACTCTCTACACACAAACCTAACTATTCACAATGTGTACATGGTCCATCCCCGGTCCATTGTATTTGAAACCAGATATCAAATCTAAAAAGCTTTCAAAGGCATGTATTTACATTTATTCATACACATTGCCATGCAGATTTCCAGTTCTATGTATATTCTTGTTTTCTTTTCTATTAGCACATTAGTAGTTTTGGGTTTTTATTTAGCATATGGGGTGTGTTAACATTTCTTTGATTGACAATGGGGGATCCAAGCATGATGCCCTTTGCTTTGCATAATTAGAAAGCTACAAAGCTCGTTAATGCTATAGAGAGATCTCAAAACAAGTTGACCAAGGTTACTAGCAAAACCTTGCCTCCCTGCATAACCGCCTAAGATAACCCACCAATATCTTGCTCTTTTTCTTGAGGAACACCCTGATTTACTCAATAGGAACCTAATTATACTCACTCTATCACTTCATCTTGCCACAGTGAAAAATAGAAGCCTCTATTTTGTAATGGTGGGCATCACCGCCTTGTGCAAGGATATTCTTGCATGCTTGGTGCATATGCTATGCACCAAAATGGTCACCTTCATTTCCAACAAAGATGATGTGAAGCTCGCACCTATGGCCTCCCATGCTCCAGCCCCACAGGGTAACAAAGTTCCTACTACAAGCGCCTATCGAGGTGAATGCTTGAAACAATACTATTATCATAAAGATTAGTTAAAGTGATTATGTTGTTTTGTAAATCCAAGCACATTTTTATTAAATACAATTGAATATAAATCTTTTTGTCTTAGTGAATTTTTGGATATTAAATCATTGGATCAAAGTGATAAAAGTGTTGCTAATAGTTCTTTTTCATTGAAATGTTGGATGAAGCACTAGGTTTGCAGTTTTTTTACAAAAACTAAAGGGCAAAGTTATAGTTGTTGCTAATACTACAGCTATGTTTGTAGCAATAAAGGTCGCAGTTTGTTTTGCGAACAGTAATTGTGTAAGTTGCAACACTTATAACGGGGGACCTATTAGTGCAAGTAGAATGCAGAATTGGAGGATGTGCAAGATGGCTAGTCTCCACAACTATAAGATCAATATGTTGTTTTGTAAGAATGGACCCCCTAGGTATGTCATATTGTGATACAAATTTTCCTTCCAATTTTGAATTTTTTTTCATCATCAAAAGGTATTGAAAGGCATGTTTAATGTGTCCTCTCCTCCATGGATAATCATAGCAGTACCTCTACAAGGTAGTACAGTATGACTTGTGAGAGTAACTATTTGATCAAGTTTCATTCTCATCTAAACAGGACACTACAAGCTTGTAGCTTCAGTAATCTCTCATCATATGTAGGATCATAGCTATGCTAGCTATATTTTAAAAAATCTCTCAAAGTAAAAAAGATGCATCAAAATTTAGCATGTATACACACAACATATATTGCATGGTTGATCTTGGAAGTGCAAGGCTTTGACAAAACTTTGCGAGTAATTATTGTGATGCCATGGTGTGATCATTATCTTGTTTTATTTTCTTCTAAGAGGGCTCTTCCATATACCCCTTAAAGGCCGTGCAAGATGCAGCCGTCATGCAGGGCCCTCTTTGACATAGAGGACCCTTCAATAAATATGTATATTGCTGGTAACGTAAGTAAACAAAAAAAAGGAAAATTAAAAAGAAGCTAAGATCACAAGAGAGCCTGAGAAATCGTTCTCTAAAGCGACTACAACAACATCCTTTTGCGATGCGACACATTAGGAAATTTCGGAGGTCATTTAGAGGGCCTTCTAAGAAAATGTATTTTTTGCACTCTCTCTCTAGAAAAAAAGGCAAATAATAGAGCTGGGTCTTTCATTGTAAAAGTTCAAAAAGTTTACTTTAAGTAGATTCCTTACTCTTCTGAACATTCGTTCGTAGTGATTGAGGGATAATCTTCTTTTCAGTTGCATTGAATGAACCTCGTCAATATGGAGGGAATGAGGCTAACATGGAGGGACGAAGGCGCAGCCGCTATTCACTTTCCATTAAACCTGCACATTTGGCTAATGGCGCACTCCTCAAATGGCACAAATGTTACGCAGAAACGAGCCAAATATCACCTTCACATTGATTTGGACAATGCGTACCAACCATTGATTAAGCGTAGTAAAACAAACACACATATACCTCCCGCTTCCATAGACACGCTCAGAGCTCAGGGAGCTAAACACATAGATATCTGGACGAGAGGCTCTCTCTACCCTAAGAATCGAATGACTAATGCGTCTCCACCATTTGTCAATCCTACAAGCTTATTGACCTTTGCTGGTGATGGAGAAAAGGGCCTTCTGGGTTATTGTAAATCTCTTACAAGAGAAGCTGAAACTTATAAGGGCATTCTCCAAGCTCAACAATGTGAGATTGTTCGCCTTTTGCATTTACATTCTACAGATTAGGTTACCATTTTGCAACACAAAACAGAGGTACAAGAACTGAAAGGAAAGGTACGAAGTTGTCAAATGAAGGACACCATCTTGGGTGGTCGTATCCGAAAGAAGAAATTGCGCAATCTTGAAACATTGCAGGTTGCATCCGGAGGTCTCAAGCAAAGAATCCGAGCATTAAGGTGATACTTCTTGGTTGGCTACATTGTCTTAGTTAAGTAATCTTTTTGTTTTTTCTTGTTATGCATTGTTTTCATGTGCCTAAATAGTGTTAGTGAAGCAAATTTTCTGTTATTTACTTATGCATTGTCTTCATGTAGAGATTCAATCTATCCTGACAAGGAAAACATTGACCCCAAAGCCAATATAGGAAAGAGATTGAAGCCACTTATAAGTAGAAGCCTGGTAGCAGATATAGTACATGACAAGAAGTTTAAGGTCCTACAACGAAATGTAGTGGACCGCTTTATTTCAGAGAACTCAGTGCCTGCAAAAGAGATACAAGGCACACTTGATTCACTTGGTGTAAGCAAAAGAGGATATTCGGCTATACAAAAATCTATCTCATCCATCTTTGTTAAGAAGGGTATAAAATCCAAACTTTTACCATCAGCCTCAAGTGTTTGGAAAGAGAGGCTTCAGCTTAACGAGGCACATGGAGACTATCTTAGACAGCCCTTTCATATTAAAGCAACTTACAGTGGCCATGGAGCAAACATGGCATATGATGAGTTTAATAATATTTTTATGGACCTGCAGATGTTACAGAAGAGAATGGTGGAGTTTTACAACATCTCATTTGAAGAGTCACGAGGGGTATTACATTTTGTGTTAAAACTCGATGAGTGTGAGCTTGTTAAAGAGAAAAAGCTAGAGCATGTTACTATTACTTTAATGAATAGAGCCCTCTCAAAGTGCCCCAGTGATGATCCTTTGTATTTTAGTGTTCAATCAGAATCTAACATATGGTGGCTTGGTGCGTTTGAGGTAAGCGAGATTCTCAGGTAAGCTCAAATGTTCACATCTACTTAAGTCTCATTTATTTTGTGTTGCAGGTAAAGAAAGAAGATCATGAGATTCTATATTGGGTGTTCCATCGAACTAATATTTCGGAGGTGATTGATCGACAGACTAACCAAGGAGAGGTACTACATCTAGATGGAAGGGGAGACTTTCAAGTTCAGTGGCATCTTGCAGGTGACCTCAAAACATTAAAGTGCATGTATAATTGTGGAATGGGTGCAATGGCAAAGTCGTCGTGTTTGTTCTGCATGGAGCCTGCAAAGGTCATGGACCCAAAGTGGTGGAGAAAAGCTCCAACACGTCACATTGAGGATCCTACTTTTCGACCGGTTTTGAAAATACCACTTGTGAATGTCCACATCTGTACAATGCATGCCCTTTGTAGAATTGTGGAGAAATTGGTCTACTTATATATCAGGTTTGCTTGGAAGATTAAGAACTCAGCAGAGCGACAAGTAGCCCTGCAGTGCTTAGAATTGGTACTGTCGGATATGGGGCTTCATGGTGGCAATGTGAAAATCCAGCGGGATGAAAAGAGATCAACTGCTGAGAAGGATGTCCCATGCAAGCCATCCATCGGTGGGGTGAAGGCACGGAGGTTTTTATCTAAACCCCGAGGTAAAAGAGATCGGAAGCTAACAAAACATGGAAAAATATATAACACATCTTATGTTAGCAAGGTAGAGTATCAGAGCTGCAAAAAGATACATATTGCAGTCAAAGACCAAGAACCAACTACTCGTAATGCGAAGGCTGAGGTTTGGCGATCAATAGACATCCTATTTTCGATGTGCGACAAAGATGACTGGTCACAAGGTGATATGAACAAGTTCAAGGAGAATCTCAACCTTCTCAAAAAATCATTCGAGACAGCATGGACAGACACCCAGATTACTCACTACATGGTATTATCGTGTATCTGGTTCTCTTTTATGTGCAACTATGTGAGTGTAAAACATTCTAACTAATCTGTTTTCATATCCAGCACATCATCTTCAATCATTTACCATATTTTATACAAAAGTATGGGAACCCGGAAATATGGAATACCCAAGGGATGGAAAAGTCTCATTACATGGCGAGAAATGCTTATTTTAGGCACACACGACATGGTGGCTCTCGAATCAAGGCTAACAGTTTGAGAGAACTGTTTGAATGGTTCTATCGTAGAATCATTCATCGAATGCAGGCAAAAGAAGTCTTGGCCTCTTCAGCAACAGCACAAGCCATCAGACATTTACAACAACAAAAAGTTAAAAGATCAATGGCATACAACAACTCCGGTGCTCGTGAAAGTCAACAAAGGTGGAGAGAGACAATGGTCTATGTGAACCACAAGTGGAGAAAGATAATCTGAGTGGATGACACTGTACAAAATTTATGTAATACATGATCTTATACAATTGCTACTTGAAGTGTATCAAGATTTTGAAGGTTCAATTTTGTTTTTTGGCACATCACCCTTGTAACGAATCATGAGATGTTTGCCATACTCTAAAAGTTCATCTGGGTTTTTTCTACCAAGAGCTAGTGCCATTGCTGTGTAAGTGTAGTAATACGCTTCCCGACCACCTGTATAGCCTAGGCAGTAACCAAAACAATCTCTAGCAAACACTTTGTCCACAAGAATGACTTTATCTGCACTTTTGGGCAGCAAGGGTCCACCCAAGAATCATGATAGTGTCTTGAATGTGTAAGTTGCTATTGAACCCTCTTGTGACATGGAATTGTGAAAAACTACTATCGGCGACTTGCAAAGCTTTGAAAGGTACTGCGCTAGGGCCGCATCCCTTCCACGATACTCTCGAGTCCGCCGCCGAAGGAAGTCATCCTTGTCAGCAATCCAAGACTGCACATATCATGTCAGAGTAAGTGACACACAAAGAGAGAGAGAGAGAGAGAGAGAGAGAGAGAGAGAGAGAGAGAGAGAGAGAGAGAGAGAGAGAGAGAGAGAGAGAGAGAGAGAGAGAGAGAGAGAGAGAGAGAGAGAGAGAGAGAGAGAGAGAGAGAGTTACCATGAAGCTCTCATCCCTGCAGAAAGAGGTTTTCCTGCCACAAGTCTACAGATGTAGTTGACCCCT